>NC_067407.1:27667375-28007875 GCF_009764475.1 Pristis pectinata | reverse complement strand
AGATAATGACATTGTATTTACTGTATAGATAATGATTCTAATATATAGAGTATATTTTTGGGGAAAAAATACATAACCAATGACACACCTCCTGGCTTCACAAAACCTTTCACCAGCTTACAGGACACAAATCTGGACTGGATGGAATACTCACCATTTGCTTGAATGAGTATGGGTCCATCAACTTGACATTATCCAAGTTAAGGTAGTTCCCTTGATTGAGCACCATTGCTCCAGTGTGTACCATTTAAAGCAAGTAGCTATGGCTTCTTTACCAGTTATTCACATACCCTTGATTTTTATTTTCTTTTAGAAGGACAAGAGCTGGATTCCCATAGGAGGCATCTCCGAATTCCCATCTAAATTGTGCAGCATTCTGGAAACATATCACTGTTTCTGGATTACCATTATTGAACTGTTGGAGGTGCTCTCAGATTTTGACTTGGTGGTAATCCAGAAATAATGATATGTTTCCAGAATGCTGCATGATTTAGATAGGAACATGAAGATGCCTCCTATGGAAATCCAGCTGAAAAGAAGACAGCTCACCATCACCTTCTCAGGGGCACTCAGGGATGGCCAATTAATACTGGCCTTGTTAGTGATTTCCAAATCCTGTAACTTATTGAACGTGAGTAAAAAAAATCCTTCCTTCTCTGAATGAAGGAATACTCTAACATTGTTTATCTTGTGCTCTCTGCTGAAACTACTGTCCCATCACTACTGCATAAATTAGAAAATTGTCTTCTGGACCAGCCAAAACATTGCCCTGGAGTTTGAACCTACTGTGACTTCTTTGCTTTTCAATTATTTTGTAGTTCAGCTTTAGCACCCTAATTCCTTGGAATTAACAATAATAAAGATTTAAAATAGACATTTTTAGAAAGATCTGTGCCTGATAAGTAGATAAGAATTGAAGTATTCATAAAAGGCTCAGAGTGGGGTAAAATGGGCTACACATTAATTTTAACATTCAGATGTTATTCCCAAGTTGCTGACTTGCTTTTATAGGGAGCATGACCTTGCAATTGGAATTGCCTTGAAGTTGTTTATCGATTGTTAGCCAGTTAGACTTCGGAAACAAACATAAAGGTGATCCATAGAACAAGCCAAGGTCAGCTAAAAGGCAATTCCAGGTGCAAGGTCATGCTCCCTATAACGTATGTAAAAGACAAAATGTGACCTACGTGTAATCAAGCTGTTCTTTTTAGGTTACAGGTTTCTCAGCCAGAAATTTATTTGCTTTTTAAGTGTTGTTCAAAGAATCCTTACATCTGAATCGTGGAGTATGGTTCAAATTTAAACAACCATGATTAAAGAGTTCAGGAGTTCATCGACGGTAAAGGTTACATAAAAATTGTGTTCTTAGGAAGATTTGTAGTGGTGAATTTGTTGAGGTAATGGAATATCAAAACATTTTGTTTTCAGATTGCTAACCTTTATCTAATTTTATAACCTGGTCAACCATTCAATTGTACAGTTCAGAAATTGGCCCTTTCAGCCCAGCTCATTCATGCCGACCGTAATGCCTATCTATGCTAATCCCATCTGCCTGCATTAGGCCTGTATCCTTTTCTATCCAAGTACTTGACCAAATGCCTTTCAAAGGTTGTATGTGCCTCCACTATTTCCTCTGGCAGCTCATTCCGGATAACCACTATTCTCTGTGTGGAAAAAACTTATCCCTCAGATCTTCTCCTTTAAAATTCTCCCCTCTCACCCTATACCTGTACCCTCCAGTTCTAGACTCTGCTGCTTTGGGGAAAAAGGCTGACTATCCATCCTATCTATGCTTCTCATAATCTTACAAAGTCACATAAGGTCACTGCTCAGCCTCCTGTGAGAATAAACTCAGCCTATCCAATCTCTCCTTATAACTACAGCCCGTCATTCCAGGTAACATCCTGGTGAATCTCTTCTGCATTCTTTCTAATGCTACCTCATCCTTCCTGTGGTGTGATGACCAGACTGTACACAATACTCTAGGTGCGTTCTAATCAATGCTTTCTCCAGCTGCAACATAATGTTCCAACTTTTATACTCAGTGCCTTGGCTGATGAAGGCAAGCATACAAAATGTTTTCTTCGCTACCCTATCCATGCATGTCTCCATTTTCAGGGGGCTATGGACTTGCATCCCAAGGTCTCTGTATTTCAACAACCTAAGGTCCCTGCCATTTACTTTATACGTCCTGACAGAATTTAACTTCCCAAAGTGCATTACCTCACACTCGTCTGGATTAAATTTCACCTGCCACCGCCTTGCCCTAACTTTCTAGCAGATCTATGTCCCACTGCAAATTTAAACAACCTTTCTCATTATCCTACAACACTATCAATTTTGTGTCTTCTGCAAACTTGCTAATCAGGCCACCTAAATTCTCATCCAAGTCATTTCTATATATTACAAACAACAAAGGTTCCAGTCAAAAAACACCCGTCCATCAGTACACTCTGCCTCCTATCACCCAGTAAATTTTGGATTCAGTTAGCCAACATGCCTCAGATCCCTTGTATCTTAACCTACTGGACCAACCTATCATGTGGGACCTTGTCAAAAGCCTTACTAAAGTCAATGTAAAACATGTCTACTGCTCTGTCTTCAACAATTTTCTTAGTTACCTCCCCTGCACAAACCCTGCTGACTCTTCCTAATCAGGCCCTGCCTTTCCAAGTGAATATAAATCCTGTCCCTGAGAAGTTACTCCAACAACTTCCCTACCATTGATGGAAGGCTCACTAGCCTTTAGGTTCCTAGCTTATCCCTACTGCCCCTTTTGAACAAAGGGATAACATTAGCTATTCTTGCCAGTCACTCTTTCGTAAGATATGAAAAGCCTCACACTTTGACGTTCAGTCTGTGAATCTAGTCAATGGCCTCTAAGATACCAAGTGGAGAAATGAGGTGCCTTCTGCAACAAATGTTGATGGGCAGGTTTATGTGTGTTCTGTGGTTTGGGACTTGTGGCCACAATTGCGTTTTGAATCGTTCAGCATCTTTTCCTTGTGTAGCATGGGCTACATCATTCATGACCTGTGTGGATTCTGTTGAGGGCTGTCCACTCTCTTCAAAGGAGGTTGATCCAAGGGCTCCCAATGAGGAGTCAGTGATGAGTTATTTGGTTCCTGCATTGGGCATGCTCCCACCATGTCCAGAGCACAGATATGGGCTGCTGTTTCCTATAATGGCCAGCAAGATTTTAAGTGCATTTTTGATGGTTTTGACAAGCCTTTGTAATGAGATTTTGGTTTTGCCCATTCATGAAGGATGTTAAAATCACAGCGAATGGCAGATAGAGCCATGTGGTCCCACACCAGTAACCATTTATCCGCATTTATGTGATCTTTGTGTGGTGGCTGCATGGCCAGAGATAGATTCTGCTTCAGAGTATACAGGGGCAGAGTGTTCTGGCACTTGTCCCCCAGGATAAGAGAACAGGTGACTAGCAAAAGCACCACGAGTGATATGAGGATTTGTTTTTGTGCAGAATGAAATTGGGATCTGGAATGCAAATTGGCTGTGGAGTAGTTGAGGCAGATTTAATTGTGGCATTCAAAAGGGAACTGGATAAATACCTGAAAGGGAATAATGCAGGGCCATTGGGAGAGAAGAGTGGAGTGGGGCTAGCTGGAATAGAACTGGCATGGACTTAATGGGTTCAATGGCCTAACCACTTGTGCCAATCACTTTCGCCGATCACTTTCATTCTATATTGCCTAATTCTATATCCCACAACAGTGGGAGCAGTTTTTCTCTACTATTCTATAGCCTTCATGATCTTAAATACTTCTATCAGATTTCCTTACAGCTTCCAAGGAGAGAAGGCCCAGTTTCTTCATGTGAATGGTCACAGTCTTTTTCCCAGAGTAGGGGAGGCTAAAACTAGAGGGCATAGATTTAAGGTGAGAGGGGAAAGACCTATAGGGGATCTGAAGGGCAAGTTTTTCACACAGAGGATGGTGGGTATATGGAATGAGCTGCCAGAGGAAGTCATAGAGGCAAGCACGGTTACAATGTGTAAGAGGTATTTGGACAGGTATATGAATAGGAAAGCTTTAGAGGGATATGGGCCAAACACAGGCATGTGGGATTAGCTCAGGTAGGCACCTTGGTCGGCATGGACAAGTTGGGCCAAAGGGCCTGGTTCCTTGCTGTATAACTCTATGACTTTTGACTCTATTGTCTTATTCTGTTTGGGCTGGTGATGGCAGGTCTAGAAATAATATTTCAGTAAGTTCAAATTGCTTGTGAGCATCCTAGTTGCTTTCCTGAGCATTAATGCTTGCATGACCAGTGCAAGGTCATCAGTATTGATGAATTTCCTGGATTCAGGGTGTGGCGTGTTTATTGTGTAGACACACAAGTTAAAAAGGGCTGATTCAAGCACTGACACCAGTGGCAGGCAGTAATTGATTGTTGTGGTCTTATTGCCAAGATAATTTGCTAGTGTTTGCCAGTATAAATTTATCTGTCTTAATAATCAGAGCAAAGTTGTAAATCAAGCAGAGCATTAATTAGCTATGGTGCAAAAAAGCTTAAAAGTGCTTGTTTTTAGCAAAGCCAAACAATGGGTAAATTTTTATGATGAAGTTTGCGATTTCCCAACCTTCAGATCAAAAACAGGAATAGGCTCATCAGGTTCTTTACACAAGTCATTTATTTAGGCTTTGTTTTCTTGCCTTTTAGTTCTTTTTTTGATAGATATATACCATTTTATTATTATTGTACTGATCAATGGAAGCAATATCCCATGAACTACCTTATCAAGACCTATCAAAATCATTAAGACCTCCACAAGATTATTTGTTAATCTCTTCAGCTCTGGTGAAAACACTGTAATGTTTAAACTCTTCATAATTGCAAATCCCCATTTCTCATTCAATTCTAATAAATTACGATGTGCCTTTAGCACTGATTTCATAACTTCCTATAGCTATTCAAAAGCACTCAACAAACTTGTACTCTTGTCTAAGTTCTTGTATAAATTTACTATTCTCCCCTTGTTCATTTGGTATTGGTTTATTATTGTCACTTGTAACGAGGTACAATGAAAAACTTGTCTTGCATACCATTCATACAGATCGATTCAATACACAGTGCATTGAGGTAGTACAGGGTAGAAACAATAACAGAATACAGAATAAAGTGTCACAGCTACAGAGGAAGTGCAGTGCAGGTAGACAATAAGGTGCAAGGTCATAATGAGGTAGATTGTGAGGTCAAAAGTCCATTTTATTGTACTAGGGAACTGTTCAATAATCTTATAACAGTGGGATACAAGCTGTCCTTGAGCCTGGTGGTACGTGCCCTCAGGCTCCTGTATCTTCTGCCTGATAGGAGAGGTGAGAAGAGAGAATGACCCGGGTGGGTGGGGTCTTTGATTATGCTGGCTGTTTCACCAAGGCAGCAAGAGATATAGACAGAGTCCATGGGGGAGGCTGGTTTCTGTGATGTGCTGGGCTGTGTCCACAACTCTCTACAGTTCCTTGCGGTCCCAGGCAGAGCAGTTGCCATACCAAGTTGTGATGCATCCAGATAGGATGCTTTCTATGGTGCATCAATAAAAGTTGGTGAGTGTCAAAAGGGACATGCCAAGTTTCTTTAGCCTCCTAAGGAAGTAGAAGTGCTGGTGAGCTTGGTCAAAATCATTAGTATGTATGTATTTCTAGGCTATTTCTATTTCCCTACAATTTTAAAGTCATGCATATCTGTATTGCCCTTCCTACCTCCTCATTCTATTTAAGGTATGAACACTTAAAAAGTATCTTTACTCTTACTTTAAAAAAAAACATTATTACATACTCTCTGTGTATCGTTGCATCTGCCACATAATCCCCATCCTGTCGGCTATGTTATTTGACATCTTTCACAACTTTCTGCACAGATTGTTAACCCACACCAAGTTGATATCAAGAACATAAATGTAAAAGGTTCAAAACATGAATAATCAGTTCAATATTTCTGATTACTCAGGAGATTTGGTTACTGTAGAGAAGCAGTATTACTTGAATTAATATTCTTAAAATTTAATGTTTGGTTGATCAAGTGTACTTTACCAGTTCCATGACTGTAAGCAATTTCCTACAAAGAAACAATAAAACTGTATTGTTCAAGTAAAAAGCAAAAACATAGTTTGACAGTTGGCTTTGGAATTTGAAGGAAGTCTGAATGCTTTTAAGTAAGTTAGAAGGAGAGTAAGATAACCCTCCATATCTTCACCACTGGTGTCAATGTATAGAAAATCTATATAATCTCAGTGTGATGACCTGTAGAAATTCATTCTGATTTGTAGAGCTTTTAATTAACTGTAGATAATCAGACAGAGGAATTCCTGTTTACCTTGGTGGTAGCTCTGGCTCAGTTGTAGTATTCTTGCTTCTGAGTCAGAAGGTTGTGTTCCAGTCTCAGTTCCGAAGTTTGAGCAGAAAAATGCTGTAGGTTGATGCTCCAGTGCAGAATGGAGGGCAGGGGGGGTCGCGGGGGTGCATTACTGAAGGAGGGGCTGTCTTTTGGATGAAAAAAATAAACTGTGGCCCTCTGCTCACTCGGTTGGATGTGAGACATCCCATGATATTATCTTGAAACAGAAAAGGAGAATTATCTGTTGAGTTCTAATGAATATTTATCTTGCAATGAACATCATGAAGACTGATTAAATGGTCATAATCATATTGGTGTTTGTGAAGGCTTGTTGTGCTCATATTAGATGGTCCATTACTTATATTGCAACACTTCAAAACTATTTAATTAACTATAAAGCACTTTGAAATGTTCTCTGGTTGTGAAAAATGGTGTATAAATATAAGTTTGTTTCTTTCTTTTAATTGACAAGATGCAGTTTAATTATGTTCACAAAAGTGTGCCTAAAATCATATTATATCATAAATCTTTCAAAACCCGTAAAGGTTAAAATTAATTTCTATTAATTAAAAAACAATTATTTGGTGGAACAGTGGCAACTCCTTGTTAGAATTACGTTGGTCTGTCTTCTGGCATGATTAGTAACATGAGATGAACTAAGAATACATAACAGGAATGTTTTTTTAAAAGGATTACTCCATCATGCAATCCTTTCTAGAGAAGAGCCTTTGTGACTTGTGGAACAGTATTACACTGTAGTTATTGGTATAGGGTGACACTACAATTACTAATTCTCAGCATTTCATTATCCTATTGAAGATCTTGTCACAGAGTCATCGAGTTATACAGCGTGGCCCAACTTGTCCATGCCAACCAAGTTGCCTATCTGAGTTTGTCCCATTTAGCCCATATCCCTCTAAACCTTTCTTATCCATGTACCTGTCTAAATGCCTTTTTAAACATTGTATTTGTACCCGCCTCTATCACTTCCTCCTGTAGTTCGTTCCACATCCCCACCACCCTCCGTGAGGAAAAAGCTGCCCCTTTAAACTTCTCCCCTCTTACCTTAAATCTATGCCCTCTAGTTTTAGATTCCCCTGCCTTGGGGAAAAAGGCCATGACCATTCACCTTATCTATGTCCCTTGTGATTTTATATACTTCTATAAGGTCACCCCTCAGCCTCCTACCCTGCAGGGAAAAAAGTCCCAGCCTATCCAGTCCATCCTTATAACTCAAACCCTCCATCCCGGGTAACATTCTTGTGAATCTTTTCTGCACCCTTTCCAGCTTAATGACATCTTTCATATAGCTTGGAAATCAGTACCGCACACAATATTCCAACTGTGGTCTCACCACTGTCTTGTATCCAATTGGCTATCTCAGTCTGGATCCCATGTGATCCAAACTTCTGGACAAGCCTACCATGTGGGATCTTGTGAAAAGCTTTGCTAAAGTCCATGTGGACAATGTCCATCATGCTGTCCTTGTTAAACTCTTGGTCACCTCTTCAGAGAAACTTAATCAAATTTGTGAGACACAATTTCCCACACACAAAGCTGTACTGACCATTCCTAATCAGTCCTTGCCTTGTTCCCAGTATAAGTTTGTAAAATTTCTGCCGCTGATGGGTCTGTATTTTTGTTTCTTCACTATAAGGTCAAAAGTAATGTGATTTGTCAGGAATGAAATTTCAGTGTTTTGCTTACGTGGTTTAATATTACAGCTTTAAAAAAAATAAAATCATGTGGTAGTTGCGAATCCAACCTGAATACATTTCTTTGTCAGTTGGAAATCTGATCAGCAGTTTAGTAATAATTACATTTATTTCTTTATTCATTCAGTTATTCTTCCAACTGCAATTATAAATGTTGCAGGCATCTCTCCTTATCAAAGAGGGTTTTACTGCGATGACGACAGCATCAAGTACAGCAATAAGAAAAGTGTGGTATCCAGTCTCCTGCTCTTAGTAGTGGGAACACTACTGCCAATTTCTTGTGTAAGTTTATATCTGCTGGTGCATGGCCAAGCCAAGACAAAGTAAAATGCGGCATTTCCTGACAGTATTTTCTTTTCCTGATGGGGTCTCTGATTCTTGGCAGTTCACTTTCCACGTGGACTGTTCTCTGCACATCTTAGAATTTTCTTCTAAATGTGCAACATGAAGATGATATGGAAGCCTAAAGTTGTAAGCCATTATACTCTCATTAACTTATGTTCTTATAGTTTTTGCTAATACTCCAGGGAAATCAAAAACATATTTCAATTTTTCCAGCAAAAGATCATTCTCAGACTAAAAATAAGGGAGCCTTGATTTCAGAACAGTGCTGGTTATTGCACCAGCAAAATATTTTTAAAACCTTTGTGCACTGGCCCTGACTTTTGGACTTATCTGAGACCAAATTGCTTTGTTCATTGGTCTTAGTGTGAGTGAAAGGGACAGCGGGGATGATGGGAGGCTTATCATTCTTTGTATCTGAGTTGAACTTAGGTCCCAGAGATGAAAGGGCAGTGTTCTTTCCTGCCATATGTATGATATTAAGCAGAGCTTTACAAAAGCAAGTGGAGCCAAGGAGAAATGCAGCAAAATAGCTAATAAAAAAGCAGTGCCAAAAAACAAGAGGAGGTGGGGAAAAATGGAAGGAAAAAAAGAACAACAGATGTATTTCAAAGAATAATAAAGGAATTAGATGATTAACCCAATAGTTAGAACAACTTATATACTGATACACCTTGTAGATCAATGGGAGTAATAATAATAACCAATTACATGATAATAGCTATGGAGTTATTTATATATTTATTGCGGTTAGCCAGGATACTTCAACCCCAACAAAATGAGTGACAAGCTCGCCATAATAGAATCTAAACAGAATTTTCTCTATAGAAATGACTAAGAGATCCATATTAAAATACTTAATTAAAAGTGAATTTTTTGAAATCTGTTTAAAACTTAAGATGGTCTGACTTTCCCAACATCCAGCTGAAGCATTTTTGCAAGTAATTCTGATAAATTCCACCACCTGAATTCCACACTTCTGTTCACACAGGGTTTATAAGTTCATCATTGCACCGTATGGTATGGAAGAGTGGAGAGGGGTGCACAGAATATTTATTCTATTTGTCCCCTAATGCCACATTTTACTTTGTTGAAGCAGTTATGCTCCTAAGCTGTTTGTTGTCTATGTTACTTACCCTTGCTTTGTCTGTATCTGTTGTCGTCCTTTCCATTAGCTGGCCTTCCTTTCCTGGTTATCGAAACTAGCACCATCAAACCTTATAAGCGTGGATTTTACTGCAATGACGAAAGCATCAAGTATCCCTATAAGAATGGAGAAACAATCAGTGATGCTGTGCTTTGTGCTGCTGGTATTCTAATCACCATCCTCTCTGTAAGTTTCCAATCACTTTGATCAAATCAATTGTGCCTTTTTGTCTGCTATTTGCAGAATTCCTCAGCAAAGATTATTTCTTTAATTAGAACATTCAAAACAATAAGTATTACAATCAGAGGTAAACAAAGAAAGCAAATCAGCAAAAAAGCAAATGTGTAAATTATTCAAAACTTCTAGTAAACTCGATAAATACAGAGGATCTGATATTCTGCATTCTTTATAGGGTAATAATGGTGTATTTGTGGCAAATGGAAACAGAACGCCAGATAATCTACTGTTTCCCCTGCTTTTAAAATAAAGATTGGGAGACCCATCTCAAAAGAGTGCTTGTGATGACACCTATAGAATACTTGAAACATTTTTTTATATCAATTATGACTTTTAGGCTCATTAATGTGAGAGAAACCAGAAAGTGCACCTGTCCCCAAAATAAAGAGGCTTGTAAATATCAGGACATTGAAAGTAAAATCAGCTGACCAGAAATTGGCCCAGGTACCCCAGAAGTAAACCTTGGTTGAAGTTATGTTTGTGTCATGAAGCCAAATCAGGTATTAGGTGTGCTTCCAGGATTTGAAAATCCACAAATATTGTAACAAAGCTTTGATTGGGGCAATTAGAAATGTCCATTTTCACTCTCCGCTTGGAGAACATTCTTCAACCAGCCTTCCTGAATTTTTGAACAGGAAATTATTTATGGTCCCATCCTTTCAACAGAGACCCCTTTCATCGGGTTCATTATCATGTTTTAGTTAAGTCCTCATTCAGAACTGAGGCAGGAGGCAGAGGAAATGACAGGATAGAACCACACAAAATGAAAAGAATAACTGCGAGGAAATCCTGAATTAGAGAGGTCCCTCTAGGATGCATCAGAAATTTGCTTAAGTAGGTGATTAAGGAGATAAAATAGGAACTGTGTGGCTCATTGAAAAGTAACACTCGGACATCTTACCATAAAAAAACCAGCAAAGAATAAATCTGGTAAGAGAATGGCCTTCAATAGTATTGTTCTTCACTCTCTTTCTGAGAGTCATAGATAGGGTAGATAGTAAGAAGCTTTTTCCCATGGTGTAGGTGCCTACGACCAGAGGTCATGGGTTTAAGGTGAGGCGTAAAAGGTTTAAAATAGATCTGAGGAAGAATTTTTTCACCCAGAGGGGTGGTTATAATCTAGGAAGCTCTGCTTGAGAGGGTGATGGGGACAGGTACTCTCACAGTAGCATCTGGACGAGCACTTGAATCACCAGGGCGTGGTAGGCTATGGACCAAGTGTTGGTAAATGGGATTAGTATAGATAGGTACTTTGGTATTGGTACTGGTTTATTATTGTCACTTGTACCGAGGTACAGTGAAAAACTTGTCTTGCATACCGATCGTTCATTACACAGTGCGGTTACATGGAGTTAGTACAGTTGGTATTGACGTGGTGGGCCAATGGGCCTGTTTCTGTGCAATGAATGGCTGATTTCCAAGGATAGAATCTGTTTTACACTAAATGATTCTTAGTAAGTGTGTTCATAAAGCATAATCTTCTGTGAAAGATTGCCTTCTCCTTGGCCATACCTCTTCTAGCTTAGTGAAGTACTCCCTTATTTTAGTTGTGAGAACTTGGAAATACTGCTGGGATTAATATGACACTTTAATGATTCCATTCTATTTTTTCATTAAATAATTCTACTTCCATCTTTAAAAAAAAGACTTTTTTTTGTTTGAACATGCTTGCTGGGCAAAAACCTCATCTAAAATCTAATTAAATGAAAGTGACTAGCTCCAAAGTTACTCACCTTGAAGTCAGTGCCAGAAATATCTCTACTTCAGTGGCAATATTTCAAAAGTAGCTATTTCTGGTGAGTCTGCTACATTTTTGGTATCTATAGCAACACCATCACTATGTGAATTGGCTGTTCTTGTTAGGATTATGTAGGGTTGTTTATCTATAAGACAGTGCTCATTTTTCAGTTTATCTGTGTTTGAAGGGGCCCTCAGGATTCACAAATACTAGGTTAACCAATCATATTAAAGAGGACAAATAAAGGACAAAAATGTTATGATGAAGAAAATAAATAAAGAACATTTTAATAAAAATATGACAACTTTGGAAGGTCTGGGATAACCAAAAGGGCTTGACATGAGAAAACTTAGTTACTTTTAAGCTTTGGTAAAGCGTCTGTGTTGGATTGTGCAGATTCTGTAAAAGACTTACTGATTCTTCCAGTCGACAGTGTTCCAGTTATGGTAGTACCATTGTGCCTCAGCCTCCAGGGTAGTTTCAATTTCTGTTTAGAATGCATGTCTGAGAGCAAGGCATTAGGGACTGAAATAGTTCAGAGGTAATTTCTTGTCTCCGCCCATCTATTTCTGCAGGGATGAAATATTCTTTTGTAGCATGCAGGACAAGAATTATTTTGTTGCTTGTATTCTTTCACTTGCCTTATGGATCATGTACAGTCTGCAGTGTGGATAGTGGGCAAATGGTGTAGCTATCAAGGAATATTTCAAATAAAAGCCAGAGATTAAGTCCTCTGTGATCCATTTACCACAATTACTGTCAAAAGGTAGATTAGGTGACATTGCGGGTTGTGCATTAGCCTTTCAACTTTGGATGTAAATGTAGAGTTAGTCTGGACTAATGGGATGAAAATCTGTGTGACGTGGTCTATAGGGACTTCAGTAAGGCCTTTGATAAGGTTCCAGTGGTAGGCTGCTATGGAAAGTTAGATCACATGGGATCCAGGGAGAGTTAGCTAACTGGATATAGAATGGCTTGATGGTAGGAAGCAGATGGTGGTGGTGGAAGATTATTTTTCAGACTGGAGGCCAGTGACTATTGGTGTTCCCCAGGGGTGGGGTACTAGGCCCATTGCTATTTGTCATCCAGATCAATGATTTGGATGAGAATGCACAAGGCGTGGTTAGTAAGCTCGCAGATGACCCTAAAATAGGTGGTGTCATTGAAAGTGAAGATGATTACCAGGATTTACAGAGGAGTTGCAAAAGGAGTTTAATTCAGGTATGTGTGAGGTGTTGCAGTTTGGGAAGACAAATGAGGGAAGGACTTTTACAGTGAATGGTAGGGCCCTAGGGAGTGTTGTAGAACAGAGGGACCTAGGAGTACAAATATATGGTTCCCTAAATGTGGCGTCACAGCTAGACTGGGTGGTGAAGAAGGCTTTTGGCATGATGGCCTTCATCAATCAAGGCAACGAGTATAGAAGTTGGGATCTTATGTTGCAGTTGTAGAAGATGTTGGTGAGGCTGCACTTGGAATATTGTGTTCAGTTTTGGTCACCCTGCTGAAGGAAAGATGCCATTCAGCTGGAAAGAGTGCAGAGATTTACGACGATGATGCCGGGGATTCGACGGACTGAGTTATGGAGAGAAGTTGAGCAAGTTGGGACTTTTTCATTGGAGCATAGGGGAATGAGGGGTGATCTTATAGAGGTATATAAAATTATGATGGGCATAGCTAGGGTGAATGCACACAGTCTTTTTCCCAGGGTTGGGGAATCAAGAACTAGAAGGCACAGGTTTTAGTTGAGAGGGGAGAGATTTAACAGAAACTTGGGGGCAACTTTTTCACCCAAAGAGTGGTCAGTATATGGAATGAGCTGCCAGAGGAAGTTGTTGAGGCAGGTATATTAACAACATTTTAAAAGGCATTTGGACAGGTATATGGATAGGAAAGGTTTAGAGGGATAGGGCCAAAAGCAGGCAAGTGAGACTAGCTTAGATGGGAATCTTGGTTGGCATGGACCATTTGGGCCGAAGGGCCTGTTTCAGAGGTTATGACTGTAACATAAAATGATGAAAATACTCACCAAGCCAGGTAACATTTCATGGCGAGAGAAAAACAGAGTTTTTGATGACCCCTTCATGAGACCTGCTTAACAGCTTAGGTGGTTCCATCTCTTATTGCAAATGCACTGAGGGTCCACCCACCTCAAAGCTTCAAAAGGAAAGTTCAATGTTCCTACTATAATTTGCTTGTTTCCAGAGTTGTATCTCTAATTGAGAAATGATTGATGGCTAATGAGATGCATCTGCCAGATATAACAATGCACAGAGAAAGAAACATATTGAAAACAGAGAGCGCCTTAACAGAACATTCTCGTTACACCACTTCACTATCCTCATTTGGTTTTTTTTTCTAGCTTAGCCATTGATTGTATTTCTAAATCCTCTGGGACTGCTTCCTCTCTCTGATTTACTTCCCCTTTGTATTTTATGTTTCTGTGAGAAGTTCATTAGAAATTGATTTGTGAGCTCTCGGCTTGATTTTTAATGGGCATGGATTGGCAGCACGAGACTGACCATATATTGCACATGTTGTCAGTATACTGGCAATCTCATTCAGAGAAGCCACAAGGATGTCTGGTATGAGAAATAGTGAATAGTATATTGCACAGTACAAGTGCTCTTATAAAACTGGTCCATTTATATCTGTTTTGTACTGTGCCAGCCCCAGGAGTCCTTGACATTTATTCAAAGTGGATAATTGTTTCAATCTGACCAATTGGCATCTTCATTTAATGAGCACAATCCTGACAAAATTACATAAATTAGAATTCTGTGAGCGAATCCAACATCCCACATCACTGAATCTTTTTACTGGATATTTGCTTCTTAATATTGTGACTCAACAACATCTGTAACTGAATTTATGAGGCGCCTTTGTTCAGGTGTGGCTCATTTGGTTGGAATGTCACCTGTGAATCTGAAGTTGTGTGTTCTACTCCAGAGATTTAAGTAGGGAGAAATCTCTGCTTTTGTGGATATAAGATGTCCCATAACGTTGTCTGAAGAAGAGTAAGGAGGTTATCAACAGTGTACTAGTATTTATCCCTTAATCTGTTTTCTTATGGAGATATTGATTATCTGGTTGTTGCAGATCTGCTGTTTTTGAGAGTTTTCAAATTGACTGCCATATTTCTTCCATTAAGGCAGAGCATACCACATCAGAAAGTTGTTCCTTGAGTGCAAAGTGCTTTTGGATGTGAGATCATACAAGCGTATTGTAATTCCAAGTCTTTTCCTTTTAATGTTCCATAGCGATTCGCAGGAGTTATCAAATGAAATTATCATCGAGGCTCATTGAATATTACAGCAGATGAACAAAAGCTCGGTCAAAGATTCAGGTTTTAAGAACTCCCCTGATTTCCTGCGAGGGTCTTTATTAGAAATTGATTTGTACACTCAACCTGGAGTACAGAAAAATTGAGCCATTGTTACCATTGGTGAAGCAATTAAAATTGGGATGTTCAAGAGCCTAGAACTGGAGGAGTCCAAATATCTACAGGAGGTTTTATAGGAAGAGAAGTTTAGGCCATTGCTGGATTAGACATGCAGAAGACAGTTTTGAAAGCAAAACTGGGAGTTTATGTTGGTCAAGAAACAGAGGGGTGATTGGTGAATTGGACTTGGTTAAGAGAGAAACAACATAGAGTTTCAGTGACCTAAATTTCCTGGAGAACAGACGGTGGGAGGGTAGCCAGGAATGCATTGGTAAGTTCAAGACTTGAGATAACAGGGTTTCAGCAACAGACTAGCTGAAGCAGGATGGAGTTGGGCAGTGTCAGAGAGATGGAAATAGGAAGTCTTAATGATGTTATAGATATATGGTCAGCACTTCTTTCAGGGTCAAATACACCACTTGACTTGGCATATTTGCCAAGGTTGTGAACATTTATGAGTAAGCAATAGAGCTTTTGGCAGGGAACCAAAGATGTTGGCTTTAGTCTTCCCATTGTTAGGTTGGAGTGAATCTCAACACATCCAATACTGGATCTCAAATAAGCATTTGCCACTGCAGGTTTACAGCAGATGCAATCTCACTGGCTCTCCACTCAGCTTTGGAGCATCTAGACAACAAAACATATGTCAGGCTGCTGTTTATCGATTACAGCTTAACGTTCAACACCATCATCCCCAGCATCAATCACCAAGCTTCAAAACTTGGCCTCTGTATCTCTCTCTGCAACTGGATCCTTATCGGGAGACCACAGTCAGTTGCAGATCAGTAATAACATCTCCTCCTCGCTGACAATCAACGTAGGCATTACAGATGTGTACTTAGCCCACTGCTCTGCTCTCCCTATACTCATGACTGTGTGGCTAAGCACAGCTCAAACGCCATCTATAAATTCACAGATGATACTGCTGTTGTTGGTAAAATCTCAGATGGCGACAAGGAGGCATACAGAAGTGAGATAGATTGGCTGGTTGAGTGGTGTCACAACAACAATCTCGCACTCAATGTCAGCAAGATCAAGGAAATGATTGTGGACTTCAGGAAGGGGAAGTCAGGAAAACACACACCAGTCCTCATTGAGGGGTCAGCGGTGAAAAGGGTGAGCAGCTTCAAGTTCCTGGGCGTCAACATCTCGGAGGATCTATCCTGGGCCCAACGCATTGATGCAATCACAAAGAAGGCATGCCAGTGACTCTACCTCATTAGGAGATTTGGTGTGTCACCAAAGACTCTTGTAAATTTCTATAGATGTACGATGGAGAGCATTCTGGCTGGTTGCATCACAGCTTGGTATGGAGCCTTCACTGCATAGGATTGCAAGAAGCTGCAGGGGTTATTGACTCAGCCAGCTCCATCACGGGCACAACCCTCCCCCCAGTCGAGAACATCTTCAAGAGGTGGTACCTCAAAGAAGGCAGGACATCCATCACTAAGAACCTTCGCCATCCAGGACATACCCTCTTCTCATTACTACCATTGGGGAGGTGGTACAGGAGCCCGAAGGCCCACACCCAATGATTTAGGAGCAGCTTCTTCCCCTCCGGCATCAGATGTCTGAATGGTCCATGAACACCATCTCGTTGTTCCTATTTCTTTTGCACTATTTATTTATTTTGTAATTTAGAGTAATTTTTGTGTCTTTGCACTGTACTGCTGCTGCAAAACAACAAATTTCACATCATATAAGTCAGTGATAATACATCTGATTCTGATTTTGATAATTTAGAGATAGTGGAAGCTGGTCGTGGGGTAGAACTTGGGTATGGACAATGTACATGTGTAAACTGACATGATATGTCAAATGACAGTCAACATTTTAATCAGTATCCCAGATGCTCCATCCTTGGCTCTCTCTCATTTTCATTAAAATGAAAGCGAGCCAAGGATGGAGCATCTGGGATACTGAAAGTAATTAAAGGGATGTTCTTGCTACCAAATACTTTTGTTTTTTTTGTGGTTTTGTCTCATAATGGTTTCAATAATATTCCTCATTTACAAAGATGGATTAATGCAGGTGTATTACTCTCAGGAATTTGCTAATGCACAACAATTTGCTTGGGTATCTCTTGGCCTCCTTTACATTTTACCTCTTACCCTGTGATAAAGAATTTGATCTATTCCTGTGGCCTCTTCCAACAGAATTTGAGGGATTTGCTTGTGCTGAAGACCACATGAGTGACTCTTTGTGGCAAAGAATTAATCTGAATGAGTACATGCTGGTTCCATGCTCCATAATAATAAAGAGAAGGTAAAAGTCAAGATTGTTAGTGAACAAAGCAATACAAAAAATGACAGTTGTTAATACATGATTTTTAACATGGTATCATCCAGATTTTAAACAACTTTTGGACTGGTAACAATGTTCATCTTGATCCTGTGCCATACATTTTAAATGGTAATCCTGCCTGTGTGAAAAATGGTTGTCTTGGATCTGGAATGCATTGATAGTTCTCGACCCTTTGATAACCCACACATAAGTTTATCTTGTGGCTGTGCACCAGATCATAAAATGCATTCTGAAATAGCAGGCTGTTTAGTCTGAGGTACTTAACCAACGTAGTGCACTCAGACTGTATATCTCATCCACATGAGGGAATCAAGATGCCATGTGAATGAACCAGCATTATCCATCTCCAACAGCATTGGTAGTATGTAGGATAACACATTACGTTTTAATTCCTTTGTGTAGTGCGTTAGCTTACATAAACTCTTTCTAGTGTTAAACTAATACATGAAGGAATTTCACACAGTATTTAGATCCATTGAAGCCAGCCCCCAAACAAAAGCAGACAGGTTTTCATGTTACCTGAATGACCTCTAACATCAACATTGGGGTATTTTGGTATTAATTCAAATCCTTCAACAATGGTTTTAGCCAACATCATTGGAGTCCAGAGGCAGCATAATTGCCAACTTCTTGCAGGCAGTGATGCTGTTTCAGAATTCCAGTGACCCAGGTTTGATCCTGCCGTCCAGTGTTATCTGTAAGAAGTTAGCACTTTCTCCCTGTGATCATGTTTAAATGGTTTATTGGTTTATTATTATTGTCATAAGTACTGGTGCAGTGGAAAACTATGTTTTGCATGCCAATCCATACAGATTAATTCATCACATCAGGACATTCAAGGTAGTACAAGGGAAAAGCAATAACAAATGCAGAATAAGTGTTACAGTTACAGAAAAAGTGTAGTACAGGCAGACAATAAGATGCAAAAACATGACGAGTTAGATTGTGAGGTCAAGAGTCCATTTTATTGTACAAGAGGACTGTTCAATAGTCTTATAACAGTGTGGCAGAAGCTGTCCTTGAGCCTGGTGGTATGTGCTTCCAGGCTTTTGTATCTGTCCAATGGGAGAGGGGAGAAGAGAGAATGTCTGAGGTGGGTGGGGTCCTTGCTTATGTTTGCTGCTTTACCCGAGGCAGTGAGAAGTGTCGATATAGTCTATGGAGGGGAGACTGGTTTTCGTGATGTGCTGAGCTGTGTCCACAACTCTCTGCAGTTTGTTGCGGTCATGGCAGAGCAGTTGCCATACCAAGCTGTGATGCATCTGGATAGGATGCTTTCTATGGTACATCGATAAAAATCGGTGAGGGTCAACAGAGACATGCCGAATTTCTTTAGCCTCCTGATGGAAGTAGAGGCACTGCTGAGCTTTCTTGTCCATGGCATCCACATGGTTGAACCAGGACAGGCTATTGCTGATGTTCATTCATAGGAACTTGAAGCTCTCATCCCTCTCAACCTCAGCACCGTTGATGTAGACAGGAGCATGTACACCACTCCTCTTCCAGAAGTCAATGACCAGCTCTTTTGTTCTGCTGACATTGAGGGAAAGGTTGTTGTCGTGACACCATGTCACTGTGGCCTTTTCTACCCCGTGCTCAGTCTCTTGCAATATTCCAAAGACATGCTGGTTTGTAGGTTAATTTGTTACTGTGAATTGCCACTAGTAAAGGTGTATCAGGGAAGAATCGGGGAAATTGATGGGCATGTGAGAGAAAATAGGTTATAGAGAAATACATGAGGGAGTGAATCTGATGAGCATGCTCTGAGAATTGGCATTGACTTGATGGGTTGAATGGCCTCCTGTGTTGTAAGATGACATGAGTAAACATTACTCATGAAATCTAATTCACTGCTTGTAAACTTAAAAGCAGCAGCTTTGCTCATTGGTAGCATTTGCATCTTTTGCAATAATCATTGCAACAAATGCAAAATGTTTGTTTGTTTGTCACGGGATTCCTTAGGTATCATACTCCAGACTGATATTCAAAATTATTGCATGAAATAATGATCATTACAAAATATATGATAAAGGAAGGTGAAGAGGCAACTAACATAGAAAGTTAAATCTAATTAAGAAATGCAGCTTTTAATGTGACATAAGTAGGGATAAAAGAAGAAAGGAATGGAAATGGTTTTGTGTTCTCTTGGATACTAGTGTAAAATAATCTGACAACTAAATACATCAAATCTCTCAATGATAAATCCAGATACGATCTACTATATCTGAAATTACGTTATTCAAAGTGCAATTTTCAATGTGCAATTTGTGTTGAAGTGTAACAGACACACATACAGTAAGTTTTGCTTCTGAACTTTCTTCTAAAGGAGCAACAAGAGCTTTGCTGAAAGCAGCTGCTGATCCTTTTAGTTTTTATTGGAAAACCCAGAAATAATGGAGACCTTGGAGGCCCTCAGGGTTGCTATGGAGAATATACATCTTAGACTGAAGTTGAATCCACAAAAATTAAGAAATGTTAATGAGAAAGTCAAGTAGAATAAGAAGATGTTAAAAACTACATAACTAGTACAGGATAAATGTTTTGTGAAGGTGAAAAGCATTTACTACAATTCGTAAAAACCTATAACATGTTTATGTAGGGTTTATTAAAAACATATCACTGCTGTAAATGGGTCCTTTGAGTTCTAAGACTGAAACTCCAGTTTTATTCCAGCTGTGCTGAATTACTATGTTCCAATTCCTCTGACATTTGAGATCTTGCTGTAAATTATTGGCCCTCATTAGGGTCCTGTATGTTCCCAATTAAAACAGGGGTAGACTATACACGCACCTGTGGTCTTTTGGGTAAACTGTTGCCTGATGATGAGATATAATTCTCTTAGTGAGATCTCTCAGGTCTTGAAAATTGCAAAGACCATGTGCAGACAATATAACATGCATAAGTGCAGGCTTATTATCCATTTAAATGTTATACTGTCGAACTTTACACATCTTTAGGGAATGCTACAGGAATTGACATCACTGTACTTGCCCCATGACAGGATATTCTGAAGCTCTCCTACTCTTTGGCAAAGCCATCAAACAATTCGCTCCAGCTGCAAATGGAGCCTCTGGATTATACATGTCCTTGTTAACAGCTATCAATCTATTCTGGTTTCATCCAACAGGAGGCAAAATTCAAACTCCAAGAGCATATACTTTACTGACTCTTCTGCTGAACCACAACTTTTATTTCCATGAAACTCCATTTAAAAGCACAGATGTGAAGTAAGATATTTTTGAGGTAATGGGCAGCACCTTTTATGTTTTTTCCCCCCTCTTTTTTCCTGTTGAAGCCAATAGAAATAATAATCAGAAGGGATGACCTATCAGTCCCTATGGTACATGTCAATGGGCTGGAGAGGGTGTAGAGAAAGATTTACTTAAGATGGACACCAGACTACCAGACATGCAAGGGTATACTTATCAGGAAAAGGTGAACAGACTTGCTCTCTTTTCTTTTGAGAAATCAAGCTGAGAGGTAACATAATGGAGGTAGTTAGAATGAAGGGGTTTGATAGAATGAATTCAGAGAGAGTTTTTTTCCAATATGGAATTCAGAAGAAACTTCTTTGCCCAAAGAATGATGAAAATGTGGAACTCACTACCCATAGGGAATGGCTTAAATAAAACTGTTGATGGATTTGATGGGAGGCTGGACAAGTGTATGAGGTTGTAGGGCATAGAGGATTATGCTGATAGATTTAAATGAAGAAAGATAGAACTCAAGCGCTAGCATGGATTGGTTGGGCTGATTGGCTTATTTCTGTGCCACATATTTGTAATCCAATGGATGGACCATTGAACTCAATCTTGTTGATTATTTATGGTATTTATGGCCACAATGTGCATGCTTCCTTTGCTCCTGATTGCCCTGTTAGTGTTCAGGGATCTTGGGTGGCATTTGAAGCATAGATATGTGTGCTTAAGATCACATGACTTGTGTATGGTGTGTGCACATACACGTGTGTACATGTATGTGTGCTTTTGAAATTTACAGATGTAATTCTCAATTAACCATTATGACTTTAATTATGAGACCTCACACATTCATGTACAATCATTTACAAAGCATTGTTATATAGTGCAAAGTTAATTCTCTTACCATCCATAATTACTCCATTTTAAATTTAAGATTAAAACCATCACAGCTTTTCCTTCGCTCTTCTGCCATTAGAGTTTTTGCTGTTTTGGTCCTACTTTGTTCAATCCATAATTTCCGCCAACCCGCTAATTTGCTTGTTTATTTCATAAACTATATCTGTGCACACAAATGTATTTAAGCAATAAATCTAATTTTCTTATGACGACATAATTCCTATGTGTCATTTACAAATCAAATTAATGGGGATGTTTCCTACGATGAACCTTAAATTGACCAAGAATATGAAGGAAAATTTATCCAGTGAAGTAATACATTCATTGGATTAATGAAGATTTTCCCCTCATTCTGATGAAAGTTCATCAGCCTGAAATGTTAACTCTATTTCTCCCTCCATTGATGCTGCTTGATCTCCTGAGTGTTCCAGCATTTTCTGCCTTTATTTCTTCTCCCCTTATTTTCTTCCTGAACTACTATTGATCCCTTTCTACTGCTTTTTAGCTGGAGGATATAATTCAGTTCACAGAGGAGGCAGAAGGCTCTGATCGTAAAAAGCGTAAGTTGCCTTTATTGGGCAAGTGGGCTTGGGGCATTCTCCCTTCCCTTCAGTTGGCACCAAATATCTACCTGGTGATCACTCTGGTTTCAGTTTAAACTGGAATTAAAACCTTGACTGACATTTGGTGCACTCACTACTTCTCTGCATGCTGGTATATTACTGCTTTTATATTGCCAGTGAAAATTCCACTGGGAATCTGATGTGCAGTCAGGATACATCCCAGCTCAGGGCAATGAATAGATTTTGAGGCAAATTTGGAGTAGCAGAAAGTGTCAGTCCACCATCACCTTCCCACCTGCCTGAACTGAGCAGTGCTCAGTTTGGCTCCTTCATTTACTTGATTGGCCACTAGCAGAAAGCTTCATCTGCGGTTAGATGTGATTGATCGATTGTCCTCATAACCCATAGACATGTAGTTAGAGATCATAACCTAGCCTATCAAGTTTTGCATTGATGATGGATCTTGAGATCAAAGGTTTTGGAGCTTGTAGAATGTGTTACTTGCCTGGCTAGGAATTTATTTCTTACGTTTTTTTCAAAAATTGGGGCAGAGGAAATGAAATCAATTGTCCAGTGATTGGTTCCTGAAGAGCACAGTAAGTATTCCCCCACCCTGTTAGACCATAACAATGGATTATAGTAGGAGCATACTTTGTCTGGTGTTATTGACAGAAAGTATGTTGTATAATATGTTTCTATACTCGTACATCATTCTAAAGTACTAGTCCATTTTTGGGCACATGCATTGAATGTTATTATGCTATGATTTCTGTGGGGAAACTCTGGAAGTGAACACCCATTTCAATTCATAGCGATATATTGAAGAGGTGATGAATGCTAGGAAGAAAGATTAGCTCCAGATGTTTAAGAACTACTGTGAATAATAAATAAAAATATACGTAAAATAATTATCTTCACATGAATTTGAACAGCTCATGTTTAGGCAAACATATTTTTCACTCAGTTGTTCTTAAAAAACATTTAATACCATGAAATAAAAAAATACACTTGTAACTGATTTACTTTCTCAATAGGTGTCTCTATATTTCCTGAATGTGTATTGCATCTTCCGCAAGGAAGGCTGTTGTGGTGAGGAACAGGCAATAGCTTCTTAAAAAAAAATGTTGTTCTGTTATTGCCCCCTAAGGAGACACACACAATGTGGTTCATGAGTGGATTATTGCTCATAAATGGGAGAAAGTGATTATGTCAGGCATTTAAAAGAAAAAGAATCATTTTAAAACTATCCGATTAGCAATATCACTTTTGGATTGTCAGGATTTGCACTGCAGCAGCTGCAAGGTATCTGCTGCTGCATAGAGCTGCCAATGTGGTGATAAGCCAAGTGAGGTTTCCTAGCCAGTTGTGTTGGGAACTGGGTGTGCTCCAAAACTTCCTCTGATGTAATAGCATCCATTCATCTTCAGCAGAAATAAGAATTTTGGATCATTATGTTTAACCTTTGTTTGGTCATCCCAAGGGGATGAGAACTGAAAAAGATGATTGTTAATGGTCATTTGAGAAGGGAAATGGCCATTTGTTACTACATCACCATTATCCAGTTGTCTGGATGGTCACTAAACTCTTCCCTAATCTGCTGCTCTGAGGGTGTGATTGGTTTAAGGTAATCAGTCTATGCTGTGTAAGGGTAACTTAAGCTGTTGCAGGAGGGTGTTACATGTTCCTTGTCTGAGGGAAAGGAAAACTAAGACTCTTCCTCTCCTGATTATAAGCCAACAATCTTGTGAGGTACGTGAGATGATATTAAAGATCAGCCTTTGTTATTGTGTTTATATCACAAAACCAAAGCTCATTACGGTTACACATGGATAATCACAATTGAAATCCGGTAAATTAAAATCATATAGGATCTAGACAGGGAGAAGCTACTTCCATTGGCAGAATGATCAAGAGCTGGATGATATAGAAATAAAACTAATTTGGCAAAAGAACCAGAAACTGATACGAGGGAAGACATTTTTATGCAGTGAGTGGTTAGGTTGAGAAATGCCACTACCAGAGTGGATAATGGAAGCAGATTCGTTCATGGAGTTCAAAAGTAGATGTAGGGCCAGTGTGTATTGCTCCTGCATATAAAGCTGGCACTCAATGGATCAAATGACTTCCTTCTTGCTGTAACCTTTCAATGATTCTGTAATTTGGGTGGTATACCTGTGGAGTCAAGTAAGGAACTAATGAGGACAGTATTCCTTACTGTCAAGTAAGGAATTAATGTTTTTAGGAGAGCATGAAGCAGAAAGATTTTTTTTAGGAAAATCCAATTTTATCTTTCCCAATGTAACAGTAAACTGCATTTATGTGGAACTTTTAATGTAGCTAAACACCACAAGGTGCTTCCGAAATGTGTAATCAACTCTGAGCCAACGTGAGTCATTAGGTAGGGTGATTAAAAATTTGGCTAAAGCATGGATTTGAGAAGAGTCTTAAAGGAGGAGGGGGAGAGAAAAAGGTGGAGAACTGTGAGATACAGAGAAAGAATTGCAGAGTATAAGGTCCATATGGCTGAAGGCAAGTTTGTCAATAGTAGGAAATTGAGTTTTCAAGATGCATAAGATTCCAGATTTAGCGGACATCCTTACAATTTCAGAAATAAGGTGTAACCTCATACAGTGCAATATTCATCAAAAAGTCTCAATATCATTTTAATAAAATTAAGAATATGTATATTTAAAAAAAATAAAGCCAGCTTAAAATCAGAGGCTGAGGAATAGAACAAAACAAATGACGTGGTCAGGGTAAGGTTTTAATGCTCTCTGGATTGTGCATTCAGTCTCAACTGAGAAAATCTGATTTTCATTAAATTGACTTTAAAGATCGCTAGATAAATGGGCTTCAGCCCAAAATGTGACTGGACTGATTATATTAGATGCTGAAGTCTGTTACAGTGAAAGAGACGCACAAAGACAAAAAAAAACAGATGCTGAGATACTCCAAGAAGAAATATGAACTTAAAAAATGTTATAGGTGGAATAAATCATGGTCTGGCTGTTATCTATTTTGTGTTTAGTATTTAAGAGATTTAAATCCTTCAGACTAGATCTCCAGTTTAGAACACAGTTGGGTATTAACAAGTTATGTTTCCCAGAGTGAATTTCTTTTTCCTTTTTGAAAAAGGAAACTGAGCCACTATTTTGAAAGACATATATTTAAGAGTTGTCTTTAAGGGTATAATCAATTTACCTCAAATTTTAAGACGTACAAAAATCTTTTTTAAATACTAAGTCAAACATGCAATTAAAAAGATTGTCCAATGTTTGATGTTGCATAAGCTCAAATACTCTTGTAAAAATGATGTGTTAAGTTGTCATTGCAGAGGCTGAAGCAATCTTTGAAGCAGGTGCCTTATTTATATGTGTACTATCTGTGACAGCAGGTTTGATATTTTTTCTTTTGATCAACACTCTCAAAAGCTTAGTCCTTGAAACATAAGAACAGATGGACAAGGAGAAGGCCATTCAGCCCCTTGTCTATTCTGCCATTGGTCATCGTTGGTCTGATTGCAACCTCAAGTCTAGATCATACTTGCCTTAGTAACCTTCCATCTCCTGACATCAACAATCTTACTCTGCCTTAAAACGTTCAAAGGCCCTGTTTCCACCATTTAGAATCATGGAGCAGTACAGCACAGAAACTGGCCCTTTGGCCCATCACATCCATGCCAACCTTTTTGCCCATCTACACTAATCACATTAAATGTAATAAATGTATTTGATTCCACCACCTCCTCTGGCAGTGCGTTCCAGATATCAACCACTTTCTATATGGAAAAACGTATCCCTCAGACCCCCTTTAAAACTTCCTCCCTTCACCTTAAAACTAAGCCTTTTAGATTTTGATATCTCGACCACAGGAAAAAGATTTTAACTATCTACACCATTTATGCCTCTCATAATTTTATATACTTCCATCAGTTCACCCCTCAGCTTCCTTTGATCCAGGGGAAATAAGCTCACCCTATCCAATCAAAGAGACTTTGCAAAGACTCATGACCCTTTGAGAGAAAGAACTTCACCTTATCTCTGTGTTAAATGAGCAACCCTTTATTTTTTAAACAGTGATATCTTATTCTAGATTCTCCCACAAATTGAAATTCCTCTCCACATCCACTCTGTCAAGACTTCTCAAGATCTTATGTTTCAATCAAGTATACTTTAATCTTCAACCCCAGCAGATACAGCCCTAACTTTCCAATCTTTCCACCTAGGACAATATGCCATTACAGGTATCGGTCCAGTGAACGTTAACTGAGCTGCTTCAAACACAGTATTGGTCTCATCAATTCCTACACAACTGAAGCATTATCTCCCTACTTTTGTATTTAATTCTCCTGTCAATAAATGATAACATTCAGTTAGCTTTTCTGAATACCTGCATACTCGCCTTTTGTGAATCATTTATTGGGACATAGAGCTCCTTCTGCATTTCAGAACTCTGCAATTCTCATCATTTAGAAAATGTGTTCTTTATTTTTCCTGTTGAAATCGACAATTTCATATTTACCCTCACATTGTGTGCCATTTGCTAAACTCTTTGGCCATTCATTTAACTGATTTATATCCCTTTGTAGCAGCCTTATGTGTTCTTCACTTTTCTACTAGTCAACAAAGTTTCTTTAGGTTCGTATATTTGGCTGCTGGTATTACCTTAGCTCTTAACCCTTAAGCTTGAACTTTCAGATCTGTCGATATTTTTGTGAGATCTGTCATGTTTTTGTTTCCTTGCATTCTTTAATAGTCAGGTTGTATTATGGACTCAGGATCTACAATAACTTGAGTTTGTGAGAAAAGGTTTAAAACTGTAACATCTGAGACTGTCATTTCTTGACAAATGCTTCAACCTTTCCTGTTACTGTTTAAGACTTTCACCCTTTGTAGTGTTTTGCTTTTTGACAGCATTGCCAAATTAACAATATTAACCTAAGACTTGTGATCAAAAAGTACAATATATTCACTTTGTAATTCAAATGCATTCTTGATTTCAATATTCCCTGATTGCTATACTTGAAGGAAGTTGGCAGCAATAGGAGAATAATTCTAATTCAGCCTGATAGACTAGGTAGCAGTTTCCCCTTTTATTTCCTGATTATTTTGACTTAGCTATTAAAGATTTCCATGGAAATTAATTGGCTTTAAAGTCCAATAAAATCTACTTCCCAACCTTCTTTTCTGCTACCATCTCATAAGGCCAGTGAGTTGTGTGAAAATTATGAAAAATAAGTATTCAGATTTGCAGTAATTAATAGTGTGAAACTATGAAACAGGCATAACAATTTTGTAGGATGTTGGTGTAAGGTTGGAATTTTGCTCCTGCATCAGCAGTAATGAAGATATTCACATCACTATGTGTAAGGCACAGTAGCATAGTCGTTAGCATAACGCTTTACAGCGCCAGCGACCCGGGTTCAAATCCGGCCACTGTCTGTAAGGAGTTTGTACGTTCTCCCCGTGTCTGTGTGGGTTTCCTCCGGGTGCTCCGGTTTCCTCCCACATTCCAAAGACGTACAGGTTAGGAAGTTGTGGGCATGCCATGTTGGCACTGGAAGCGTGGCGACACTTGCGGGCTGCACCCCAAAAATCACTACGCAAAAGATGTATTTCACTGTGTGTTTCAATGTACATGTGACTGATCTGATCTGATCTTATCTTATCTTATCTAGCACTATTAGACTAAGTGATGGTCCTTGGGGTATCAATGTGAACATAAGTGTATTGCCAATCTAATCTTTGGCAATATCACTGCCTCATGTTACCTTCTCATAGGATCATAGTTTAACCATTTGGAAAAGTTTGATTTGCTTTGCTTTAGCACTTAATATCAAATAATTTATTTTAGCTAGATATGCTAATTGTATGAGCTATGGCATAACTCACAATTTGCAATCTATTTCCAACATTGTGTTGAGTATTACACATCTTACATGGATTTCAGTATAGCGTGTAATTAATTGTGAACATTTTCCTATCTCGATGAGGAGTTTACTTTTATTCCTAGAAAAGCTATCTGCTTTTCTCCACCACCAAGCTATAAAATGGGTGAGATTGTCAACATCTTTACCAAAATTTAAATTCCATTTTGTAGTCCTCTAATTTTTGTTTGTTAAGCTGGCAGTGTGCTGGGAATTCCCACTGACTCAGTTGTATTAGGCTGTATATCAGCAATCCCTCAAAGACGCGTGTTTTCAATTTCACTATGCTAATTGGTAAATTACAGCACATTAATATGGCTTTTGGCAATGTAATTGTAGTCCTCAGGTTTCCTAGACTTCCTGAATCTTGCCAGTATTTAAAGGGATACTGCAAAAGTGCAATATTTGGCAAGAAAATAATCGGTAACTGATGTTGCCTGCAGAAATACCAGTGAAACATGCCAATAAGCACCGACATCTCATAGTTGCTTTCTTACCTGCTTGTGTGAAAGGCTTTCTTCACAGCCCTCATGCCAAAAAGGAAATTTGACAAATTAGAGATTTGTATATTTGATCATTATCTTGGAACTTTGATGTATCAGATTAGCATGAGTGCCAATTAAGCTGTGTTACTTGGAGCTCGGGTGAAGAGTTGGGTGACTGGGAACAGCAACAGCAGCAGGAGCACTGCTGGAAGCAGTACCAGAATCAGCAGAGATAGGAACCTAATGGGCAGCATCAGTCAGAGTAGCAGGAGTTTGATCCACACAGATTTGTAGCACTATAAGACAGAGAGGATCAGGAGAGGGCAGCATCCAGGAGATTTTACCTACCATACAACGGCTACAGGCAGAGGTTAAGCTTCCATGACGTGCTAGAACAACAGTGTTTCAAGAGACTTAAAGCCTCGTATCAAGGGAAGGTTGAGCCTTTTGAGCCAATTCCTTTTGCTGAATTCCAACTCAAGATTGGTACGTTGCATTTTGGAGTGCTCACTTCAAATACTGGAGTTGAAACATAGGAGTTGACTGCATGTGGATAGGCACTCTGTCAGTTCAGGTAATTGGCCAAGAAACCTGAAAATGATGTGGTAGTCAGCAGCTGGATTTAAAGGGCAATGTCATTTGTATTGTATCTACTTCCCAGATTCCAGAGTGCAAGCGAACACCCTCTTAGTGAATTGGGACCTTGATTCTGTAGAATAAAGGTCCACCAATGATTAGCTACCCAGTGTGGGGGCACTACTATTTCTAAACTCATACTTCTTTTGAAGTTATAAGTTAGCTTTGACTATAGTTTTATATAATCCACTCACTTAGCTGTCATGTCACCCAGCTACACAACTAACAAGCTGATCAGAAACTAGTTTAGTGCACTTGAACTACTTCACTGGGCCAATTACTGCAGTGAAAATATAAAATTTAGGAATTAATTTGATTGCCTAAATCAAATTAATTCCTAAATTAATGGCAATTCTTTGGACGATTTGATTTGTTTCAAAGGAAGGTGATCGCTGTTGACGTTTTTAAAATCTGCATGCTCCTTGTAGGCAAACTATGTCAATATTACCAGCCAGAAGTAGCTCAGTACTTTTTCTCTAATCCATTGATACGCTGAGCCAAACAGCTGGTAAATGATTAGATGAATCTGTTAATATGCAGACAATGGATGATTGCTTTCAGAAACAAAACATAAATAGAGAGATTGGGTGTGCGGATGTCACATTCCAGCTCTGCTGTTGATACATTATGAACTGCTGCATTCCTGGAGGGAAGGGTTGCACTCCTGCTTGAAACCGACAAGAAAGCTCACAGTAAACAATGCACTACTTCCTCCACGTCATTTATTTTTAATTCTATGAAAACATTTTTAGAGAAGAATAACTTAATCTGGCAGCTGGTATTAATTACACCGTGTTTGCTTGTGTATATTAACGTATATTTCTTCTTTCTCTTTGAAATTTGCCTTCTTGTTAGCTTACTAACTTCCCCCAAGCTACTGAACTACCCTCCTTCAAATTTATCATCACTTTTCTCCTAAACAGAAATACCCTTGACTCTTCTGACATTTCTAGACAAGCATGTCAACAATCCAGTCTCCCTTTCCACAATAATGTTATAGCCTCCCAAATTCCATTGTACCCAGCATTCCTTGTTTGAGTTGCTCCAACCAGTTCTGCTGTTCATTGATATGTTGGCCATATCAGCCAACATTTGCGTTTGAGAGCTCAGCCAGGTGACCTGTCCCAGAAACTTGGGAATATTTGGAAATATTTCCTATCTTAAGGTGCTCTAAAATTGTTAGTTGTAACTGTATGCTCCTGTTTTAACTTCTGACCAAATAATCAAGCTAATGGTTCTCCTCAGTGTTGGAAGCCCCTCCTGACATTACTTATTCAATAGAGGCCCACTTATCTGCTAATTTTAGGAGAAAGAAGATGTATAACAGTTGCACAATGTCGCTAGTACGTACAAAGAGCAGCTTGACCGTGATTTTTGCCCAAAACCTTGGACTCTTGACATTGCTGAACATGACCAAAATGATTATGATGACCCCTTTAGTGCTGTTTAATGGCAGAACCCAATTTCTAGGCAGGAATGACTCAGTCTTTGAAAATAACTTTTTTGTGGTCTGTTCTCTTTACCGAATGACACATATCGTATCGGTTGCCCTTCCATTTTCACTTCATTCCCCTTTGTGCTTTCTTTGTGTTAGTATGGTGTTCATATTTTAAATTATCTTTCAAAAAAAACCTCTTCCAATGCCACTACTTACATGATTATGTTTGTAATATTTTTAAAAAATCAAGATCAAGGTATTTTTGCAGTACTGTAGGTATTGTTTTCTTGTTCCTGGAGACAAAATTGAATTTTCAGCAGTTTCAGCACAAAATGGCACAATTGCCACAGTCTGATCATGGCTTGTAAATCTGGCAAAAAAATGCATTTCTTTTGGTGAACAAAAAATGTCAGATTGAAAACCATGTCAATGAACCCCATGGTGCATTCTATAGCATTAACTGTATCGTTTTTTTTTTCTTTTCTTTCTCTTTATCTCTCACTCACAAGTGCATATGCACTTGTGCATTCCACACAACACACACACACACACACACACACACACACACACACACACAACACACACACACCACACACACCACACACATGCAGCCCCTTCCCACCCCTCTCTCCATGAGACAACTCTGTGTGGACCTATACTGAAAAATTTTGCAGTTACTGCAGTTTCAAGTACACAACCCTAATTTGTGGAATTATGTTTTTCTATAAGCACTTTAGCTTCTAACTGAGGATTTGACAAGTTTCTCTTGCCTCATATTTTTATTTCTTTCAATCTTGTTTTTCAACTGCTATGGGCAATATTTGTTCTGACAGGCAGTAAAACTTTTCTTCCTCTCAATCCTGCATAAACAAGTTGTCAGCCACCTAAAATGCTAATAATTTTTCTGCCCTACTGTCTGTGTTTATATAAGGAAAAACAAATGACCTCAGTAATAATTTTGTGTGTTTTTCTTAACAGATAATATCAGGAGAATGCCTACCGGATCCATTACATGACAGGAACGTTCCAAGTCCTTTTATCCGCAACCCATAGTAGCTGCTCTGTATCGGCCAAGTCGGCTGCTTCATCTTTGGCTGTGCTATTAAGCCAGTCCTTCACTGACATTGCAAAGTGTCTGTGGTCGCCTGAGGCCACACTTTCTAGATATTTGCAATCCAATTTTTCAACCATCAACTGTTCCCTGGGTTACATGAGAACTTCGAATGCAGAGGCAATGAAAGCAAGGTTCAGGAAGCAAGGTAGGATCTTTGGCCTAACGATATATGAAATAGAAACCATAAATAACCATTGCCATGATGTTGCCCCAAATGTTTCTTTCCTGTCCCCACCTCCCACCCCCTGAAAGATACAGTGAGTGAAACTTGGCCTTTGCTAACAAAGCAAAATTAGCTGATAGTGAACTGACTGTCAGTTTTACATCTTGCCCCATTGTGCTTTTGAAGTATGGGAGAGTTGAACAGATTACCAAAATGCCAAACATTCCTTAGATTAATTATGACACCATTTTTTAAAAGAAGTTGTGATGTAATTTAGTATAAGAATACTATACAGTTTTAAAATGCTATAAAACTGTGTTGAGTAGAGGAAGCAGTGGAGTCTACTGATTATAATTTACGTTCACTGTTATGCCACATGTCAGTGTTACATCGACTAACATCTGAATTCCTACTAATTTAAATGAAAGTCGTGCAACTTAATTGTGAGCATGTAATCCTTTGTGATTGGTATTACATTTTCCTCTTGAATGGCAAAGCCACCTCTCCACTGCATTTGGCTTCTTCTGCATCCTGTGTCTCCTTTCATCCCATTTTTTGGTGGCAGTGCATTCAGCTGCCTGGGTCCTGACACAGGAATTCTTGCCCCATCTTCTCAGCTTCATGCCCTTTTGAGGCCATCTCTTTAACTACATTTTTTGATTATCCATTACCCCGTATTTTTGTGCTGGAGCAGCACCCTTTCTTTGACATTGTTTACTCTTGTGAAATACGTGGGAATTTTTTCTGTGTTTAGCATTCTCTACAACTCTAAGTTGTAAATGTATGCTCCTGTTTCAATTCCTGATTTAATAACCAAGCTCATTCAAAGGGCAGTTAAATCTAGTGTGAGCAGATTCACAAGCATGTTCCCCATAGATTTTCATCCATTATATGGAAGGACAGAAGATCACAATGCATGCAGTTCATTTAGGGGAACAGAAGCACCTTAACCTGTAAGCATCATGCCACATGTCCTGCCTTGATATCGGGGTGCTTGTTTTATTATTGGATAGAATCACAGAACTCCAGAAGGTTACAGTTTAAAGGAGGCTATTTCAGGCAATCAAGTTCATACTAACTCAATGCAAGGTCCAGTTCAGCAAGTCTCACTTCCTCACTCTCTTCCCTTTAGCCCTTATTTTTGCTTCTTTTGAAGTATTTATCCAGTTCCTTTTTGAATTCTACAGCCGAATCTGCTTCAAAACTGACGGTGCCTTCCAGATCCTAAACACTCACTGCATAAAGGAAGTTTCTCCTCATGTCACTTTTGGTTCTTGTACAAACAAAAAAATCATCCTGTGCCCTCTTGGTTCATGGACCCATCCTCCATTAGGAACAATTTCTCTCTTTCTGCTCTATGTAGACACTTAGTGATTTTAAATACCTCTCTCACATCCCTTATGAACCTCGTACGTTCCAAGGAGAACATCACCAACTTCTTCAGTCTATCCATGAAACTAAAAAACCTCCCCATGTGATTATTATAATAAGCCATATCTGCATCTGGTCTAAGACCCTCATATCTTTTTATAAAGAGTGGTGCCCAGAACCAGACACCATTCTCCAGCTGTGTCCAAACCAATGTTTTATAGGAACTCATCATGGCTTCCTTGCTCCTGTATTCTATGCGGTTTAAAAATAAAGTGCAAAACCCCTGTATGTTTTTTGTAAATCTGCATTCTCAACGCTCCTTGCCACTTTCAATAATTTTTGTACGTTCATCCCCATTCTTCCCATTGACAAATAACACTTTTCATTTTTCAGCATTAAATTTCATCTGCTATGTGTCTGCCCATTCTCTTTATTCTCAAAGTTTGTAACTGTGCTCCTCACAGTTCAATATACTTTCAAGTTTTGTTTCATCTCAAATTTGGAAATTATTTCCTTAATACATGTTAAGGAAAGAAATAGTCTTAGTACTCATTCCCAGGGAACAGCACTGAATACTTCCCTCTGTCCTGAGAAACAATAGTGCACAACTTTTCTCTGTTCTCTGTCACTTAGCCAATTTTCTCTTCATGTTGCTATGGTCTTTTTTATTCCATGGGTTTCAAGCTTGATGACAAACCAGGTTTGTGGACCTTTATGAAGTGGCTTTTGAAAGTCCATATGCACTACATCAGCTACATTTTGCTCATCAACCATCTCTATTACCTCATTAAAAATCTCTATCAAGTTAGTCAAACATAATTTGACTTTACAAACAATGCTGGTTTTCCTAATCAGTTCACACTTATCCAAATGACAGCTAATTTTGTCCTTAAGTATAATTCCTAAGAATTTCCCCACTATCTAGGTTAGATTGACTGGTCTGATGTTGCAGTGTTCATGCTTCTAACCTTCTTTATGTAACGTTTGCAGGTTTCAGTTGTTGGGCACAACCCCTAAACCTACAGCTGTTGCAAATTAAGGCCAATAGCTCCTCAACTTCTACCATTACTTCCCTCAGCAACCAAGAATAAATCCTATCTGGGTCGGGTAATTTATCCACTACACATATTTGGAAATGTCAGAGACTTACTTACCTGCCTACTCACCATGTGTATTGTGGGTTCATCAGTGAATATTGCAATATTATAAAGCCATGTTCAAATAGTCTTCCATTACATCTAAACACGAGAAAATAGGAGCAGGAGTAGGCCATTTGCCCCCTAAGCTTATCCCACAATTCAATCTGATTGTGGCTGATCTATGATGGCCTCAACTCCTCTTCTGAACCAATCCTTATCCTGTAATTATGGATCTGACTTATTGATATCACTTACTTACATTGTTCCAACATGCCAGAGGCTATTCACCTTTCAAAAATGTATCTATCTCCACCTTAAATACATCTAATTATCTAGCCTCCACCACCCTCAAAGGCGGAGAATTCCAGAGATTCACCACAGGAATTTCTACGCACTTCAGTTTTAAATGACCAGCTCCTTATTTTGTATCTATGTCCCTTTGTTCATAACTCTCCCACTAGTGGAAATATCTCAACATCTATCCTGTCAAACCCCTTTAGGATCTTTTATGTTTGAATAAGGTCACTCTCATTCTTCTGAACTCCAAGGAATACAAACCCAAAGTGTCTAGCGTCTCTTGATCGGACAGCCTTCTCACCCCAGGAATTAGTGTGTTGAATCTCCTTTGGACTGTCTCCAATGATACTATTTCAAAGTTCCTTACAAAAGGCTGATTTTATGTAGGCAACCCTAAAGGGAATATACACCCTTTGCATTGCATTTCCAGTGAGACTAACGTAACTAGATTCACCTTTGTTAGAGTGGGTTTCCCTCTATATAATTTGAACATTGGGTAAGTAAAGATTTTTGCCATGTTAAGTGAGCCCATATTGCGTAAAAGGGCCTGATGATTCTTTTGGTTTGTTTTCCAGGAAGTCGTTCTTCTCAGGACATGCCTCCTTCTCTTTATACACCATGTTGTATTTGGCAGTAAGTGACTTAATATTTCATTTGCCTTTCTATAGCCCATATCAAGGGATATAAATTTCTTTAAGCCTCCATTTTGTTGAAGGTTAAGTGTAGTTCAAATCTATTTTTTTTGTTAACAATAACTTCACAGTCTTATTATGATCACAAGTGAATAGCTCTGGATGGCTGGGGGTTGCAAATCATTCTGGCCACATATTGTTGGCATGTTGGTAGTGATAGGAGTGTCACTGGAATGTGTTACAAAAATATTTACCGCAAATATACTGGTCATTCTCTTCAATGTGTTCATTCATTCTGGCATTTATGCTTCACACGGTTCTCCTCTTACCTGTCTTGATCTTATCTCATTAATTTACCCTCAAATTCCTTATTCCTCCTTGCATTTTTCTCAGCTTTCCCTTGTATCAACAACTTCTTGTGAGTTCTAACCTCCCTGTGTATTAAGAAATTTCTTGTGAATCCCCATGGTCATCATATTAATGACCTTTGCTTCTGGCCTCACTTGTGCCTGGTGGGCTTTTGCTGAAGGTACCTGTGATTTGACATTTATCCCGATTGGATGTGATTTATGTGGTCTTCTTCTGTTCCCACTTCCAACTGAGATGGCAGTGAATGACAAACTCTCTTCTGCATCAGTTAGAAGGTGAATGTCAGGCACGACTGGTACTTCCCACTTCGAGTTCCAATGCAATATCCTTGTTATGTATCTGCAGTCTTATTTAATTATCTTTTTCCTTGTATGGACCTAGTAAAAGCCAGCCATTCAGGAAGAGCATCTTGCTGTGTTTTATTTCCTGTTGCACAGCTCCTTGGTTACATGCCCTTGAGTTGTGTTTTGTTGTGTTCAAATTTATATGTTGTAAGATTGAAGCAATAAGTTGGTATGTGTATCTCAAGTACTGGGATTCTTGGACATCCTATTTTTGTACCTGCTAGTGAACAACATAATACTCTACAGTTTGTAACTTTTAACAAATCATCCTATGCCCTTATTCTCTGGGTTTTAAGTATTATTAGTAACTCATAAAGGATACAGTAATTTTGAGTATTTAATCAGCAGTGAATAACATAATAAACAGATAACTATAGAGGCATAAGATAGACTGCACAGGTCACAGAGGGAGATGTTGGTTGAGTTCCAGGATAAACACAGTATAAATTAGAGGACAAGAATGCATTAGCCACAGAAGGGACTTGTATTACTGAGGGGGAAAGTAAACCAAAAATGAACTTTGAGAAGCTGCTGACAGTTCTGGATTCACAAACTCTTCATAGTTCTCAAATGAAAATCTGTCTCTAGAACTGCACGGCTTGGGATATAATACATAAAAATAAAAGGTTCAGGTACATTTAAACTTGTACTAAGTGATCAGAAACGGAACACTTCCCTGAGTAATATCGCGTTTCGCCTGTAGGATGGGATACCTCATCTGTCCTAATTGCTTTTGTTTTCCATATCTTTGAGGTTCATTGAGCTTCAATAGGTTTTGCATTCCTCACTGCCAGCAGTGCACATGTTTAGATCTGTCTTTGTATTACAAGTTTAAAGAATTTCTTTGAGGAATGGCACTTTCTAAATTATGTCTGTGATCCCATATGCCTGTTGAAAAAGAACTTTAATCTGCTGTATTACAAACAAGACAAAGTTGCCTTAACACTAATTGAATTCAGGAAACAATTATTCTAACATTATTTAGCTCCTTTTCCTTTTTTTATTTATTCTTTATTCAAAAAAGAGCATTCAATTCCTAGTTTCATTTTGTGTTTACCTTTGATAATTGACAAACCCAGTTTCCTGAAAGCATACAATGCCATGACCAACCAATTGAGGTAACTGGTTTCAACCTTACCTTTTGTTTGTCTTATGCTATTACTCAAGATACCTCACATCCATATGCTTGAACTAAGTTTAATTCACCTAAGCATTCTGAAAATAGTAAACATAATTCCTGTCTTCTGAATAAATCATTGCAGGAACAAATGGCACAAATGACCATGCTCCATACATCATTTACATTCATTTATACCCAAACCACAAATTTTAACCCTGACTGACAAATAGATTTGCAGGCCACAAATATACATTATTTATTGGAATTGTATATGGACTAAGCTGTGTATATATCACAATCCTCTGAAGGGAGTTGTCATTCTGAAATAAAGTGTTGTTAAAATGGCTAAAAGTTTAATTTCTTTAAATGTAAAACAACATTTCTGTGTGGCCTTTTTTTTATTTGCAACTTGAATTTTCTGAATGAGTGTTTTTATTCTTTTATTTAAAATAATCCTTACCACAGAAAATTCCCTCAAGACCAAAAACTGTTAAACAGAATTAGCCATATACAGTTGCGAGCTTAACTGCTTTCCCTTTATGATGTGAGGTTAAAGATCACTGGAATGTAGAAAAAAGATTTGACCCTACCTCCAGATTAGGTTTACTGATGCTGCCCAGATACTGGGCTTCACATGGCTTGATTTATGAAGCTTCTCAAATTGGGGTCAGACTCTTGCCAGTTCAGAGCAATGGCATTGCAATAACTCAAATGCCTTTTCTCATTATAATATGTTTTAATGCATAGTAGCTTGGAGATTTTAAGCAATAGAAGCATTCTTCCAAGACTGTAGCAATAAAATGGTCAATTGTTCTTGTAAATCCTAAACACTAGAAAGGGCTTTTGCAACTAATTCCCAACACAATGCTCTTTGTCTGTGGATATTCCATTATGCCCCTGATGTTAGTAATAACAGAGCAGAATGAGACCCTGAGTTGCATTGAGAACAGAATACTGAATGACATCCAGCACTCAACTGACAGGCCTCAAAACAAGTGAAAAAGATTTTAGGAAAATATACAAAGAGGTACTCATGGAGAGTCACAGACTACTGGGCTGGGACTTAAATTACTTCCGTAGGGATTTGCTTTGACTTAAAAAGGGTTAAGTCCCAAAATGTAGAATTGTAATTTAAAGGAAAGCCCTTTCCTTTAATGTTAGTAAAATCTTAAGAATTGAAGAGAGATTACAGTGTAGAAATTCATATCAGTTGTATATGCTTAACAGGCAATACAGGAGCAGCTGCAAGCGGCTTCCACTTTCCAAATTCCGGTTCATTGAAATCAGTCAAACTGAATTTTGGAAGCAGTCAGTGCTATATGATCATTACATTATGTGATCATTCTGAGATTCTGCAATTTAGCACAATGGCTGAGATTGAATTTCAGCTCCATAGTTCCCTAGAAATTTTAGTGCACTCATTAGGTAGAGTTAGAATGATGCAACTTCTTTGACCCATTATGAACCGAGACCCAACGCTTTAGAGACTTGCCTTGGGTTTTGGGGGTGGGTGAGGGAGGGATACATCTAGGAGTCAGACACCAGTTGCAGCCATGTGTTGGGGTCTGTTGGGGGCAGTGATGGGATGCCAGCAAGGAGACTAGCCTTTGAGCGTCTGGTAGATGGGGAATAATTTGAAGCCAGCAACTGAAGGAGAAGATGGAACCTAGAAACTGGGAGGGAACAGGGGACTTGGCTAAAGGATTGCAGGGGTGGGTGGTTGGGAAATTGGCAGTGTGGGTGGGAAAATTGCAGGGTTGTGTGTGGTCACAGATCAAGGGGTCAGGGGCTGCCTGGAGATCAGCAGGTGTTAGAGGGGGTTGGCTTCAAAGCAACTAATAGGGTGTGGGATGTTGCTGGCCAAGGAGATTGTAAGTAATAGACAATAGACAATAGACAATAGGAGCAGAAGTAGACCATTCGGCGCTTCGAGTCTGCACCGCCATTTTGAGATCATGGCTGATCCTCAACAATCAATATCCTGTTCCTGCCTTGTCCCTATATCCCTTGATTCCCCTATCTATAAGAAACCTATCTAGCTCCTTCTTGAAAGTGCCCAGAGAATTGGCCTCCACTGCCCTCTGAGGCAGTGCATTCCACAAATTCACAACCCTCTGGGAGAAGAAGTTTTTCCTCACCTCTGTCCTAAATGGCCTAGCCCTTATTCTTAAATCATGCCCCCTGGTCCTGGACTTCCCCAACATCTGGAACATATTTCCTGACTCTATCTTGTCCAATCCCTTAATAATCTTGTATGCTTCAATCAGATCCCCTCTCAATCTTCTCAATTCCAGCGTGTACAATCCCAGTCTCTCCAACCTCTCAGCATAAGACAGTCCCGACATCCCCGGAATTAACCTCGTAAACCTACGCTGCACGCCCTCTATAGCCAGGATATCCTTCCTTAACCCTGGAGACCAAAACTGTACATAATACTCCAGGAGTGGTCTCACCAGGGCCCTGTACAAATGCAAAAGAATCTCTTTGCTTTTGTACTCAATTCCCCTTGTAATACAGGCCAACATTCCATTAGCCTTCATCACTGCCTGCTGCACTTGCTCATTCACTTTCAGTGACTGATGAACAAGACTCCTAGATCCCTTTGTATTTCCCCCTTACCTAACTCCACACCATTCAGATAATAATCCGCCTTCCTGTTCCTGCTCCCAAAGTGGATAACCTCAGACTTATCCACATTAAACTTCATCTGCCAAGTATCTGCCCACTTACCCAACCTATCCAAATCACCTTGAATTCTCCTAACTTCCTCTACACATGTCGCACTGCCACCCAACTTTGTATCATCAGCAAACTTGCTAATGTTATTCACAATGCCTTCATCTAAATCATCAACATAGATCGTAAACAGCTGCGGTCCCAGCACCGAGCCCTGTGGCACCCCACTAGTCACGGCCTGCCATTCTGAGAAACATCCATTCACCCCTACCCTTTGTTTCCTATCCGCCAACCAGTTTTCTATCCATGTTAATACCCACCCCCCAATTCCATGAGCCCTAATTTTACCCACCAATCTCCTGTGCGGCACTTTATCAAATGCCTTCTGAAAGTCAAGGTATACAACATCCACTGAATCTCCCTCGTCTATTTTCCTGGTTACATCCTCAAAAAACTCTAGTAGATTAGTCAAGCATGATTTGCCCTTGGAAATCCATGTTGACTCGACCCAATCCTGTCATTGCTATCCAAATATGCCGCTATTTCATCCTTAATAATGGACTCTAGCATCTTCCCCACCACAGATGTTAGGCTAACTGGACGATAGTTCCCCGTTTTCTCCCTCCCTCCTTTCTTAAAAAGTGGGATAACATTAGCCATTCTCCAATCCTCAGGAACTGACCCCGAATCTAAGGAACATCGGAAAATGATCACCAATGCATCCACAATTTCTAGAGCCACCTCCTTTAGTACCCTGGGATGCAGACCATCTGGACCTGGGGATTTGTCAGTCTTCAGCCCCATTAGTCTACCCATCACCATTTCTTTCCTAATGTCAATCCACTTCAATTCCTCTGTCACCCTCTGCCTTTTGTCCATCCTTACTTCTGGGAGATTTCTTACGTTTTCCCCGGTGAAGACAGATCCAAAGTACTTATTAAATTCGACTGCCATCTCCCTGTTTCCTGTAATAATTTCACCCGATTCGGTCTTCAAGGGCGCAACATTGTTCCTAACTAACTTCTTTCCCTTCACATACCTAAAAAAGCTTTTGCTATCCTCCTTAATATTCCTGGCTAGCTTGCCTTCGTACCTCATTTTTCTTCCCAAATTACCTTTTTAGTTAAATTCTGCTGCACCTTAAAAATTTCCCAATCTTCTATCTTCCCACTCAGCTTGGCTCTGCCATACTTCTTCCTTGTTAACACAATGCTATCTCTGACTGCCTAAGTAAGTTATCATACTTGGCTTGTGAAATAAATTGATTTCCAATTTCATAATGCTAAAAAATTGCAGTTTTATAGAGTTGAAATTCCAGGCATGTGCATGTTAGGTTTTTAAGTATTTCATTAAGTTGTTGGAAGTATGAGCTGATAGCAGTTTATTGAGGGCAACAGGACATCGGTGACCTTCATGTATAATGGATCCAGCAATGCAACTCCTTGACCAAAGTGCTTTAAGGATTGTGAAATAAATAGAGCAAGAACTGAAAAGTGTGAATTCGATGTCCAATAATCAGGAGAGGGAGAGAAAGATTGGATTAGGAGAGATAAAAAGAGATTGCATACAAAGTAGGAAAATTAAACTTAAAATTTGACTTTTAAAACATTTCCTAGTAAAGACTTGCAGCATGAAAAGGGTAAGCATTTATAATTGTTTAATTTCTGGGCAAAAAAAAAAGTTGATTGATTGTTACTATCAATTAACACTTAATCTTAGGTGTATTTATTCAGTCACATTTAATCATTAGTATTTAAGGTAATACAAAATTAGTCTGTACAGCCTAATAATTTACCTCTTTTAGCATAAAATCTTTCTGTCAAAACTACACTATGCTCCTTCAAGGTCAATATTAATTTAATTTTTAAATTTAATTAATTTTATTTACAGCGTGGTAACAGGCCCTGCTGGCCCAATGAGTCCGCACCGCCTACTTTAAACCCAAATTAACCTACCCGTACGTCTTTGCAATGTGGGAGGAAACCAGAGCACCCGGAGGAAACCCACGCAGACACGGGAGAATGTACAAACTCCTTACAGACGGCGACGGGAATCGAACCCTGATCGCTGGCGCTGTAATAGCGTCGCGTTGTGAAGTGCACTGTCTAGAACTGCACCAGATGAAGGTCTATCCAGAGACCAGTGTAGCTGTAATTCAAATTGAAATATAGATCAGACTCAAATGATCACTTTATAGTTGACCATGTATTCATTGGGTGGAATAGTACTACTCATAACTTTTTTTTCTTTTTCAATCTTTTTATTAGTTTCCAAATTAATACAGATCAATATATAACATCCATGATTTTTCATGTAATACAAAGAGATCAAGAGAGCAATCATGACATAGATAATCATAAAAAGTAATAAAATATAAATATATTAAAAAATCTTTAGATCTCATGATTTCTTAGTAGATGAATATAATATAAAAGAGAAGAAAGAAAAAGATTTATTGTATATATTAAAGAAAAGAATCCCCAAATCAATAAAAAAAATTGTAAATAATATAACAAACTAAACTATAAAGAAAATTTCAAAAAAAAAGAAACGAAAAGAAAAGAAAGAAAAATCTGGACTGAAATTTCTCAATAAAAACAGAGCAATATTATGTCGTCAACTCCGTTCCTTTAAATTGAAAAGTTATTGAAAAGGGATCTATATCATATGAAAGTATTGAATAAACGGACTCCAAATGTCTTCAAATTTAAGCGAATCACACCTAATTTTTTCCAAGTTTAGACATGATATAGTTTGAGAAAACCATTGAAAAGTAGTAGGGAGTATTGGATCCTTCCATTTAAGCAAAATGGATTGTTTGGCCATTAATGTGACAAAGGCAATCATACGGTAAGCAGAAGCAGATAAATGGTGAGATTCTATCGTTGGTAGTCCAAAAATTGCAGTGGTAGGGTGAGGTTGTAAATCAATATTCAATACAATTGAGATAGTGTTAAAAATGTCTTTCCAGTATTTTTCCAAAAGAGGACAGGACCAAAACATATGTGTCAGAGAAGCCACATTCGATTTACATCTGTCACATTTAGGATTAAAATGGTGATAAAAACAGGCTAGTTTATCCTTTGACATATGGGTCCTGTGCACTACCTTAAACTGTATCAAAGAGTGTCTGGCACACATTGAAGATGTATTAACTAATTGAAGAATTTTCTTCCATGTCTCTGTAGGTAAAGGTGTCTGGAGTTCACTTTCCCATTCGTTCTTGATTTTGTCCAGTAATTCTGGACGTATTTTCATAATTAAATCATAGATTATTGCTATCAAGCCCTTCTGATAAGAATTAAGACCTAAAATTTTTTCTGTAATTTCAGTTTTATATGGTGTCAGAAAAGAGGGTAGATAATTTTTAATTCAAGCAAAATGTTAATCTGTGTAAATATTAAAATGAATGAAAGTGTTGCAAGCACTATCTTAACTGAAATCTGCACCTCCCTTAAAGTCTTTGATATTAATTGCTTCTGTAGACTACCCTGGTAATTTATTCCATATATCTTAACTCCTGCATAAACAAAAGTTCTAGCTTTCAACTTGGTAAATTCTAATATATCCAATGGTCTGAACTGTAAACATCAAAGGCTAAGAGCATTAGAACCAGTCTATGAAATTAATTCAGCCTAAACTTTTATTTTCTGGGAGCGAAGAACACCAACCATGTGCTATGACTTCAGAATGATTATCTCATACCCACATATTATTAGAAAAAGAATCATAAAATGTTTTGAAAACAATTTACTGTGTAATTAAAGTCCCAGTGGTGTTGATCCTTTGTATTACACTTAGTGATGCCAAATAGCTCTAGTCTCCGGTGAATACTTTACATGGTTTGGCACATGTACAACAGTTGCTGTGTATTAGGCCTTGCGCATTTGTTTGAACTTTGCTCTCTATTTACAGGAGATACCATCAGCTACCACATTTGTGTACATTGCCCTACATGTGGAAGCATTCTTATATCAGTCAGAAGCAAGTCCGTAGTTCTCCTTGATAGGAAAGACTGGAAAATGATCAGTTTCATAGCCTTTAATGTGTTATGAGGTTTATCACTTTATCTTTATGTGGTGTTTTATGTGCAAATGTTTTTTGCGCTTGAACTTGGGTCGATACAATCTTTTGCTTTTAGTACTTCTATTGATCTATTGAATTTATTTTTTCATCATTTTCCATGAGTATCCTATTTGAAAGCACACTACCAATCAGAGTAAATGTGCTCACCATTAGGCAGAACTTACACAAACATGCATTTTCTGGTTTACCCTCGTTATTACACTTTTGCAAATTCAAGTCAGGAACTGCGATTCCCTCTGGCCCCTTGGTATCATGTTCTGCTAAATCTGCACCATGAATTGAAACAGGCCTTGGACAGCAGTTCCATTTTATGATGATGGATTAACAGAAAGAAAGAACTTGCATTTAAATAGTGCCCTTCATAGCCTCAGGATACTTCATAGTCTCTGTCAAAGGGGTACTTTTCCATTGTGGTCACTTTTGTAATGTAGGCAAACACAGAAGTTAATCTATGCATAGTAGAGTTGCACAAATAACATGAGATAAATCATCTGAAAATCTGTTGTAATTATATAGGATGAGGGATAAACTTTGGTTTGCACACCTGGAGAAATGCCTACTTGACTTCAAATGGTATCAAGGTACTTCTTACATCTACCTGAGAGGCAGCCAAATGCTTGAATTAATATCTCATCCTAAAAGATGGGACCTATAGTACTGCAGTATTTTGTCAATACTACAGAGAAGTGTCAGCCTATTTTATATGGTAAATCTATGGAATTAAGTGCAACAGATCACATTAATACCATTTTAAAATAAAAAGTACTGATGAAAGCTGTAATATTAACTAAATATAATCATGTTAGCATTAGCTTAGTTAGCTGCCTGCTTCCAATAGTCCATGCATAATTGATGATACATGTATAATCACAGTTAACAGTTTGTTTAATCTCTTGAAGGCAGATAAATCACTGCTTAGACTTATTAACAGATGATAAAAATGTTTGGAATTTCTTCTAACAACCAGAGTATTAGTTTACAATCACAATCTATTTTGTGTATCTGTGATTGTTTTAATCCATTTTAATCACATGCTATTTTCAGTTGCAGTCACAACTTCTTGCTCAATTAATACTCAAGTTTAAACCAATAAATGGCAAGGAACATTTATGCCACGCAAGTGTCAGTCAATAGCCATCTCCAACAAGCAGGAGTCTAACTACTTCCCTAGATTTTTTTTGCTCCCATTTTTGCTTCTGTTTGCCTTAAACTTTTAAGGAAAATATTTTTGTAAAATATGGTGAAAATTGACCCTCATTCATAAATGCATGATATTAAAATCATCTCTTAGTGATAGAAGAGTCAGGTGCAGGGATGTGGGATTGTGTTTCAACTAAGAACAGGGGACATTTCTATTCTTCTGAACTCTTGTGTGCTAAATTATCAAACCTCCTGATTTTTTGTATCAAACTAAGAACATTTACTTATTTTGAGCTTGAGGGAGGGTGGGTGAGAGAGAGAGGGTGGAGACATGTTTTCCCTTCCTTAAAGAGACAAGAAATATGAGACTGCAGTAATTCATTCATGGATATATCACTAGGGATGTTAGCAAACCATGTCCTTATTCTGGTATGGGTTTTTCAGAGACTTAGTCAGAGTACAGGTTTTGGCTGAAACAAATAATGATTGTGAGAGACTGGCAGCCTGTTTTCATTTTGTCTTTTTGTGCGTTCTGTTGCATGGTGTAACAGTTGATTATTAATTGCTTATTAAAAAATAATTCATTAGTTTAGTAGAGCAATATTGGGTCTAGGGCTGGGGGTCATATAAAGGTAAATCCGATTATTTAGGAGTTGATAATACTGCTGTGAATCTTTTCACTTAGACATTTTAAAGGTACAGTAAATCTATCTTGGTTTCTTGGAGTTCCAGAGTGTACAAAAGCAAATTTTTTCAGTACACTAAGGGCAAGCAGCTCAGAGTGGCGCAACAGAAAATTCCAGCCCATTCCTAACATTGATAATGTTACAACAAGGTCCCAGTAGTGAAAACATATATGACCTATGACAAATTATTAGCATTAACATTACTTTATTGAGCAAGATAATCTTTCAATGCTGAAAGCTTGTTTGTGTGAAAGCTGCTTATAGTTGTGACAAGTATTCTCTTAAACTATTTTAAAGACCACAGAATTGAATAAACAATAATTTTCATTATACCTTTTTTTGCAAAACATAAAGTAGGGTGGAGAGTTCAGCTTTAGTTTTGCTGCTCAATTGTGCTGGTTGGGAACATGTTTCATGACTCCAATGATTAATTCACAAAGAGACAAATCTCAGTAAATTATTGACGGAGGTACTTTTATCAGATGTAACTCTCAGTGGCTTATGATTTTAACATGCCTTTCACTAATTGTATCTGCTTCATTAACCTGTGGGTGTGCAAAACAAGACCTAAAAGGAAACTTAGAACTACACAAAAAATGGTTAATATTTGGAATGGTTTTCTCAGAAGTGTTGGTGTTTGCTCAACATATTAAATAGTATAAACTGTCAATATGTGGCTGTGGACTATGGTTTTTTTTATTTGAATTTATTTGCTGTTGGTTGATAGGGAATGGAAAAAAAAATTTAATGATTAAATAAAACGAGCAAAAACAGTCTTCATTAATATCATAAGCACTACCTAATTCTAAACGCTAGCCTGGGACATAAACCTTTCTCTTTGCATTTGCATTAACAGTAAATTCCTGGATGAAATCTTCTATGGATATCTGGAAGAAAATTGTCAAAACAGAATTTTACAACATTAGCTTAAACCAGGGAGAAGCTTCATGCGTTCCTTACCGTTCTTCTGGAATGTTTCTGATGTTGTTAAAGCCCCATTTTTTTGCCCCTTTTCTGTAGCTGATCCTTATTTTATCTTTTGTCACTCCCAAGATGGTTGTGGGTTGGAATTCCACCATTTGAATCTGGGAGTGATAATCTTTGTTTACCTAATGATGGTTTGTGAAATTAGGGGAAACTGCTGATCCCATCAGTTTGCAGCTCCTGTAATTGTGGGGTAGAACTTGTGAAGACAGGAAATGCTGTTGAAATAAGGCAGGCAAATGATATCTCTTTCCATCACTTTGACTGTGGTTTCACTCATTGATGGAGGCTGCTGTCTCTCCCTTTCTTTGACTGCTTTCCCAGGGATTTCTCTATGCTAACAAGTTCAAAGATGGGCATCTTCCATTACATCCAGCTGGTGATGAGAGATACCATAGGATCAAGGCACTGCTGCCAATCCACAGCAATATCTTGCATCTACCATGCCATCCACGAAGCACACCTGAGCTCCACATATCAGTGCTCAGTGGCTGCATTGCTCATCCTGGTTCGCCTAACACCAGATCTCATAGGCAGCTTCTCCACACCAAACTGTTGGTGATTCATTGCTACAAGAGTGCCAATGGAGAACACAGATGTGTGTCAGGCTCCCAGGACCCAGGTTCCCATCTCAGCAATTGGGAAGATGGGAGGGGCAAGGGGTTCACACCCATTCTTGGTATAGTACAGGCCAGGACAGGAGCTTGTGTCATGTTTGCAACATGCCATCTCTCAAAACAAAATGCTATATTGACCCCTTTTAGTGCTTATTCCATTTAGTTATCTTGCTTCTGCGAGTGTATTCTGACTGCTGCACAAAGTGCCAGTGTAAATCGCCAGGCCCAGATGAAATATTTCTCAGCTGCTACGAGAAGAAATGACAGAGACTCTGATATCTCTGTCTATAAGACCAGTGCAAGGGGATTGGAAAGTTGCTAATGATGCATCGTTGTCTAAAAAGAGAGAAAAGAATAAACTGAATAAATATAGGTGAATTAATTGAACTTCAGTGGTGGGGAGGATAAACTCTCACATAGAAAGGCACAGATTAATCAAGGACAGTCAACATGCATTTCTTAAGGGAAGATGTTTTCTAGCTAAATTGATTGAGGGAACAAGGAGGATTGATGAAAGCAGTGCACTTAATATTGTCTACGTAGATTTTGGCAAGGTTTTGATAAAATCCCACTGGGTAAACTGGGCAGAATGGTATTAATTCAGGTAATTAAATTTCCCTCAGAGATGAAAGAACAGTGGGAGTAAAAAATTCTTGTGCTGAATATTTTCTTTTTTTTTGTGGTTTCAGATTTCCAGTACTTTCAGTTTTTGCTTTTGATTTTGAATAATTAGAATAGCTTGATCTGGTAGTTCCACGATGCATATATCTATACAATAATGTTCACAGATTTCAAGTTTACTGTAGTTGCGATATAGTTATTGTAGGTAATTAACAGCTACAGTGATAGCTGAACCAAACTTTTGGATTATGATGAATCAAGAACCTAAGTGGATGATGATTTTTTTTTTCCTGCTGTTTGAAAGACAGGCTGCCACTTTTACCTGAAAGTGAAACATCAGGGGATTTTATCAGAAGACCTAATTAATGTGTAAAGTATATTTAGACTAAAGCTGTCACCAATATAACATAATTGGGATATTTTTAACTTGTTGGTTTCCAGGTTAGGAAGTTAATGTTTCAGATTGATAAATAGTTATCTGATGAAAGAGCATCAACCTGAAATGTTAACGTCTCTATAGATCCTGCTTGACTGGCTGAATATTTTCAATTTTTATTTCCCATTTTCAACATCTGCATATTTTTTGCTTTAGATTTCCGTGCATCTATTTTCTGTTGGACAATTGCCTTCAGCTACCTGGTCATTGGGTTCATGTTGGCCTTATGCAGCAGTACAAGATTATTGATGTGAACCAATGGATGGTTTACCACTCTGCCAGATTTTCTATTTCCATTGAAGTTATTGGATGAATAATAATTGGCCAGCTGATTTATTGTCTGTGTTGCTGCTCAAGACTAATTTCATTTCTACTGTATCTTTAACATGCAAGGAAATAGTAATATTCAAACAATTATATCAATTAGATATAGTTTTGGGATAATAGTTGAATGAGACATGCTTTGGAGGAAGTTGGATAAGTTTGTGCAATGGGTTTGTATGTAGACTCTTTTATGTAATAAACTTTTCTCCCCAACTTGGCCACCCTTATTTTATGAATTATTTGGACATAAAAGTTTATTTGTTAGTCTTACTAATATCAAAAATTGCTTCAATTCATAATTAAGTAGTTAATGACCGATGGTGTACTTGGAATTGATTCTTATTAATTTTTGGATCATAAGGATGTATTGACCAATTTGAAACAATTAATGAGTCAAATTGACTGACTGATTTAAGAGCAATGAAATAATTGAATTATTCTTTTACGATAGTGGTTACTGAATTTCTGTGACTCTCTGTAGCTTGTATAATGAAACTTGACATGGAGGAACCCACATGAGTTATTGTAATGGTTTTGTACTTGTATGCTTCAGTACGTTCGTTCAATGAACAGTGCTCAAGACACTTGACAGTAATCACAAAACAAATTAAGTTTCCAATGCCTGTAATTGCATGCAGTTGCATAAACATAGCCTTTCAACCAATGAAGTATAAAAGAAACAAACTACAGCACAGCAATGTTCCTGTCAAGAACAAAAGCTGCAGTTTCACGTCTGGCATTCTATAAAGCACAGATTTGGCTAATTCTGTGGTTTATGTTCTGCTTAAACAGCTGATGACAGCCATCATTTCTATGTAACAATGGTCCTAAGGGGAAACATTTACTTTGATGGCACAGATGTTAGATTTAATTTGCTAAAAATAAGAGTAAAGAAGATCCAAATCACTTCTATACCATAACGTAGTATAATCTTTAAGTTATTTTGCCATCAATAATCTTATATACTCAATTCATCTCCTATGTCTTTCACCTACAATCCACTTCCATGTTGCTTCTCCCTGCTGATTCTACTCCTACTGACCCACTATAGCCATTTCATTGTTTCTAATGGTTTGTTTTCCTGTGGATTCATTTTGCTTTTAGTTTACCTCAAAACTCTAATTGTAATTGTTTATGTTAGTTGTGTTGCAGAAAGCAAAGAAGCCTGTCATAGGCTACAGTAGGATATAGATCAGATGGAAAGTTGGGTGGAGAATTGACGGATGGAATTTAATGCCAAAAAGTGCGAGGTGAGGCATTTTGGGAAGTGAAATAGGACCTATACAGCAAATGGGCACTAAGGAATGTTGATGAACAGAAATGTCCAAATCCATTGTTCCCTGGCAACATGGGTCGATAGGGTGGTGAAGGAGGAATACAGCAAGCTTGCCTTCATACATTGGGGCATAGAATTTATAAGAGTTATGTTACAACATCACAAAGTACTGGTCAGGCGACCCTTGGCATTCTGGTCACCATAATAAAACAAGGATGTGATTGCTCTGGAGAAAGTGCAGAGTAGATTCACCAGGATGTGGCCTGGATTGGAGGACTTTAGTTATGGGGAGAGATTAGATAGGGCTTGTTTTCTGTGGATGGAAGGAGACTGAGGGGTGACCTGATGGAAGCATATAAGATTATCAGAGGCATAGATGGGATAGATGGCCAAAATCTTTTTGCCATGGTAGGGGTATCAAAAACAAGAGGGCATAGATGTAAAGTGAAAGAAAGGAGTTTCAAAGGAGATATGAAGGGCAAGTTTTTTTTAAACATAGGGTGGTTGATATCTGGAACTCATTGTCAGAGGCGGTGCTGGAACCAGATACAATTACAATGTCTAAGAGGCTTTTAAATAGGCAAGGCATAGAAGTATACAGTCCTAATGTGGGCAAATAGGATTAGTGTAAATGGTTTGCACAGTTGTGGTGGGCCAAAGAGCCTGTTTCTGTGCTGTACTACTCCATGATATTGTTTTGGCCATTCAAGGTTTATGAATTGTTTAAACAACACTGATTTGTTTTTGATTTTATTATTGCCAGAAACTTTTTCAAAGTAGTCAAATGTTTTTTTTATAAGATATCTTTATTAGTCACATGTACATCGAAACACATAGTGAGATGCATCTTTTGCGTAGAGTGTTCTGGGGGCAGCCCGCAAGTGTTGCCACGCTTTCGGTGCCAACATAGCATGCCCACAACTTCCTAACCCGTACGTCTTTGGAATATGGGAGGAAACCAGAGCACCCAGAGAAAACCCACGCAGACATGGGGAGACCGTACAAACTTTTTACAGACCGCAGCCGGAATTGAACCTGGGTCGCTGGCGCTGTAATAGCGTTACGCTAACTGCTACACTACCGCGCCTGCCCTTGTTGTTGGTATACTTGAAATTTATTTTTCCCAGTGAGAATAAGGTAAATCCTGCTTAAAGTCAAAAAAGTGCAAGTATTTGAAAGCTGAAATCGAAACAGAAAGCGCTGAAAGTAGATAGCTGATTAGTCACATCTGTAAAAACGTGAGGCCGATCAAGGTTTCAGTACAAAACCTTCTTTCTGTTCTGAGGAAGAATCTAATAATTGGGTAAAAATTCAACAGTAATCCTGTCTTTTTGATCATTCACATGTTAATCTCAAGTGATGATGCTCAGAAGGCCAAGGTTAGCTTTCACATGTATGATCTGAAGACACTTCATTGAGTAGCCAATTAATAGTTTTCCTGTCATCACTAGTATTGTAATACATTTGTGTGGTCTAACAAATGTAACTTCCTTGGTTCTTTCCCAGCATACTGAGAAATCCTGCTCTACCTAACATCATTGTTTGAAATAAGGTCCCAGCAGACCCATTTGAACTTAACATTAAAAGAGTGAACTAATGAAAATGAATTAAATCTGGTCTAAAACATTTTTAAAAATTTGCATATATTTGAAATTTGAAACAACAGCTGTTCTATACATATCTGTGAAGAATAATGGCAGATTAATGTGTCAGGGAGAGCACCCTTCTTTAGAGTCATACTAAATCTGGATAATTGGGTGAAAATACATTAGTGGCACAATCCTTTAAATGGAAGGAATATATCAAGCTGTGAGGTCAATGTAAACAATTTTCTCTGCTAAAACAATTGACCTTAAAAAAAAGCACTGCCATATGTATATTGAATACAGCTCACAAATAGAATTCTTCCAATTCTTCTACTTAATGAATGATAATAGCAGTGGCTTTTTCATTTGTGTTCGTTTGTGTAAGAGTCTTATCTCCACAGCTCCATGGTTTAACAACTACTGAATGTAAACAGCCAAATTGGACTGGGGGCATAGATTTTGATTCGGCACTCTCTTGCTCTTTAACCCTGTGAGTGCTGAACTTCTTTTGTTCACCATTTGTGGAAAATTTCTTGAAGTGTTCATACCAAAAGAAAAACTTTTATATTGAAACTATTAATTGATAGACATTTTCATTTTTTACTGGAATAAATTTTCTTTTTATAATTTGCACCAAAGATTTTCTTATTTCCTTTTCTTGAATGGTGCAGCTATTGTCACCAGGAACTGCAGTCTGCAGGTGGCTCCATCAATTAAGTGCTGTTCACTAGCTGAACTATTGAGAAATGTACTGATAATTAAGTTTATGTGCAGATTTAATTGCCATCCTTAAATTGAGGAGCCAAAACAAGTTGCCAGAGGAAGTGCTAAAGGCAGATACAATTACAACATTTGTACAGGTATTTGAGGGGTAGAGTGATATGGGCCTAATGTGAGCAAGTGGGATCAGTGTAGATGGATACGTGGTTGGCATGGTTGACAAAGTGGGCCAAAGAGCCTATTTCTTTGCTGTACGATTCTTGACTCTATGATTAGAATTATAAAGACCTTATTTGGTTTACATGCAGAATTTCAGATTTTCATAACCTTCAGTCTATTTTTGACTTGAAATGAAATTTTATGCAATATGGAACACTTTACAATTAGTTGGTCTAGGCATGGTGTCATATGCTTTTCAATGTATATTTCAAAGTTACACATAATAAAAGAAAGCAGCTAAAGAGGTGAGTTGATATGAGATCATTGTTCTTGCAAAGAAATTCAACTAAGCCTTATCTTATCTGTAAACATCATATCTGGCAGAAACTACTTACTTGTATTAAGCTGAACCATAGATGTTTCCTGGAGCAGTAGTTTATTCTTCTACAGTGTTGTTCTATTGATCATATAATAGGAGTACTTAGTATTATAGACATAATTAAACTCCTCCAGTCTGACTGCAAAACTTAAGCTGCTTATTGCATGAGCTTCAATAAGTTCTTGTTACTATATTAAACCAGTAGCATTCTTTGAGATGGCCTTGGCTGTTAAGCAGTTAATAAATTTGATCATAATTTACTCACCGTATTTCGCCCTCATAGAATTTAGTATTCAGATGTTCAGGACTGAAATATTAAATCAGTATTGGCATCCAGTTTTGATTTATAGGACAAGGTATTTTTTTAAAGTGAAAATCAGTATTGATTAACAGATAAAATATGGTATAATTAAAGGATTTGACCAGAATTATGATATATATGCCAATACTGTCATTTTCAATAAGGCAGGGAGAAAAGAAATGTGATTAGTGTGAATTGGTGCTTGATGGTCAGCACGGAGTCAGTGCATGGAAGGGCCTAATTCCATGTTGTATGATTCAAGGCTCCAATACTCTATCTTTTATAATCAATGAACACAAGTTGCAAGTTAAAGGATTTCTGAAGCAGGAACAAATATTTTATGAAAGCTCCTCGTACCAGTGTTTAAATTCCTGGTAGAAAGCTGGTTCTCTCCAGTCCCATATTCTGTAATTATTTTTTTAAACCTTCTATGACTGATGTAGTTTTTAAAGAGTGGGACAAGTTAGGTATTACTTGTTTTCAGGATCTGTTTGTTGGAGGAAACCTTTCTTTGTCTGAACAATTGTCTACCAAGTATAATTTACCAAAAACTCATTTTTTCTGATATTTACAAATTAGAGCCTTTCTTCGATCTCAACTATATTCTTTTCCTATGAGTCCTGATAAAAATTTATTAGATGTAATCTTAATTTGAAGCCTTTTCACGATGGCTCAATATCTAATATTTATGACAGGTTATTAGGAATGAGTGAGGTTCCACTTAGATAAAATTAAAAATGCTTGGGAACAAGATTTGCGGATATCAATTTCTGAGGAAACTTGGAATGAAATTTTTAAATTGGTTAATACTTCGTCATTATGTGCTCGTCATTCTCTCCTTCAATTTAAAGTGGTCCATAGAGCTCACTTGTCTAAAGATAAACTATTTTTATTCTGATATATCTCCTTACTGTGACAAATGCAATAACGAAGAGGCTTCTTTAATTCACATGTTCTGGACGTGTCAGAGTCTTAAAAGACATTGGACAGAGGTGTTTCAAACTTTTTCTGTACTACTTAAGATACATTTTAAAATTAATCCTTTGACTGCATTATTTGGGATCATTGGAGAAAAAGATATAACTTTGAAGGCTTCTGATCTACACATTCTGGCTTTTATTTCTCTTATAGCCAGGAGGGCTGTGTTGCTTAAATGGAGGAAGTTACTCCGCCTACTCATGCTCAAATGTTTACGGGATGTTATGTCATACCTGAATTTAGAGAAGATCCGTTGTTCAATTCTTGAATCTAACTTAGATTTTCAAACCCTGTGGGGACCTTTTTTGAATTATTTTCAAAACCTTTGATTTGGTGACTAAAATACAGACATTGGCTGACATTGTTACGTTTCAAGGGTTTTTCCTTGTTTTTTTTATTAAATAGCTTCGGTTTTTGGTAGTGGGAGTAGATTCTTTTTATAATAAAATATTCCAATTTTTTCTTTATTAACTAACTATCACATGTGATTATTAATTTAGAGTATTGTGATCCCAAGTACGATTTAACACAATGTATTCAGTAGTATTTTTACCCTCTTTTTTTTGATGCAAGTACTCTGTATTTCTTTCTTGTGGATTTAATAAAAATATTGTAAAGGAAAGCTGGTTCTCGATCTTTAACTAATTGGACAATTACATTGAATGTCTGGCACTGAGGTAGACCATATGGTCTATTCAGGCTGGCGCTTATCCTCCATTTGTACTTTTCTCCCTACCTCATCTAAATATACCAGCACATGCTTCTATACCCTCCTCTATTACATGCATATCCAGTCTCCCTTTAAAAAGCATTATACTTTTTGCCTTGGACATGCCCTGTGATAGCAAATTCCATGTTATTACGTTCTTGTACCTTCTGGGCAGAGAGGATAGTCTTGATTTCTTTATTTGATTTCTTATGTTGAAGGTCTTGAGTTTTGCTCATTTCCACAGGTGGAAAAAGCTCTCTTCATTTTATAAGAGTCTTTTACAATTTTAGAAGACTTCTAATCTACCCATAGACAAAACAGAAAATGCCGGAAATACTCAGCAGATTAGGCAACATCTGTGGAGTGAGGAATATTTTCTAATGAAAGGTCAGTGACCTGAAATGTTAACTTTATTTATCTCTTCAAAGATACAGCCTGATCAGCAATTTGATGTCATCTGCAAACTTAGAAGTTGTTGATTTTAAATTTCAACATTTTAGCATTGATTGTGAATAGTGATGCTTGCACTGATCCCAGTGCAAGCATCACTAAAGACTACACTTTACACTTTACAGCTCTGCTGCTCTGAAAAGCCAAATTATGCCTCCACTCTGTGTTCTTCCTCAAAGCCAATTAAATATCCATTCATTCTGAGACATGTGAACCTGTGGAATCTGCTGCCACAGATGTCTGTGGAGGCCAAGTCACTGAATGTATTTAAAAAGGAGGTACTTAAGTTTACAGATGCAAAAAGCTTCAGTAGATATAGGGACAGATATGGTATTGAGGTAGATGATCAACCAATCATACTTAATGATGGATCAGGCTCAAAGGGCCAATTGGCCAACTCCTGCTCCTATTTGTCAATGTTTTTCTGTTTCTGTTTTTCTAATTTCCCCTGACTTCTGCATGCTTGAAGTTCATTAATTTGTTATGTGGCACCTAAACATAAATACATCAAATCTTAACCTACTCTGCTTTCTCTTATAACTTCCATGAATTCATTGAGTTTCATCAAGTAAGACTTTCTCTTTTGATATCCACATTTATTTTACTTTCTCTTTTTATAAGGATTCCATTATTTTTCTTATATTAAACTTGCTGTTATACACTTCCCAAGACACATTCTGTATGCCTTCTTAAAGTTAGATATTGTATTAATAAGCTACTATTTTCTAATGAATTATTAAAACCTCTGATCCAGGTGATTTGCATTTACATATCTTGTAAATAAATTCTTTTAGTTTAATTTTTTAATGTCTCTCCTCCATTTATTTTAAATGGTATACATCATTTATAGCTTCTGATTTTCACTTTCTGATTTCATGACCCCCAGGTTGAGAAAACAGGAATAAAGCACTTGTGATCTGGGTTTCAATGCTAAAGGCACAACTTCAAGAAAACCTGGTAATAATGAAAGTTTATAAAGACTGGTTAGGCCACAGTAAGAATTTGGGATTCATTTCTGTAGCTAAATGTTAGGAAAGATGTGAAAGCCCTAGAGAGTCAATGTCTTTATGTCTTGCACTGTACTGCTGCCGCAAATCAACAAATTTCACAACGTATCTCAGTGATAATAAACCTGATTCTGAGAGGATGTAGAAAAGATTTACTGGATTGCTTTCAGGGATGAGTAATTTCATTTACAAAGATTGATGAGTGGATTCGGAGTTGTACTATAATCCCTGGAACAGTGAAGGCTGAGTACTGATTTCATTATCATGTGCCCAAATCATTGAAAAGCAAAAAAGATTGGAGATGCTGGAAATCTAAGTTAGAAACAGAAAATGCTGGGAATATTCAGCAGTCAGCCAGCACCTGTGGAGAGAGAAATGGAGTTAACATTTCAAAATCATGTCTGCTTTAGGCAGAGAAAATATAGAGAAATATTTCCCATTGGTGAGAGACAAAGTACCAAAGGACACAGATTTAAAGTATCCAGGGGTGATTTGGAATGCACTACCTGAAAATGTGGTGGGCACAGATTCACTTGTGGCTTTCAAAAGGGAATTGGTTAAATATCTGAAGGTAAACAATTTTGCAGGCAATGAGGAGTGTGTGGAATTGCTCCATAAAGATCCAATATAGAAACAAAAAATGTTGGAAATGACCAACACTTCTGAGATAAAAACTGAGGGTTCTGGACCTGAAATATCAACTGTTTTTCATTGTATGGATATTGTCTGACCTGCTGAGTGTTTCCAGCATTTTTTGTTTTTATTTCAGATTTCCAGCATCTGCGATTTTTTTTTGATTTCCATGGGAAGCCAGTCTGGGTTTGATGTGTCAAATAATAATCTCCTGTGGTGTAGTGATTCGATGATTCTACTCTGTAGTTCTATCACTGTGGCATATACATCTATTGTGACAAAGAATGGCAATGTGGTTAGCTTTGCCTTTGGTAGTAAGCTGTTTATAGACAGATCTGACTGTGAACAAAGTCTGTTATTTACCTGGGTAACAGCTGATTTGACATACTCTTCATGTAATTACTGATAATCTGATTATCCTCTGCAGGTGCATATTTTATTTGTTGAAAATACACAGTATTTTTTAAAAAAATCCAACTGTATATTCCTCATTTGAACCTCATGAAAGATTCTTTCAGCTTTGTAGATATAATTGTATTTAATATGATTCAAGCTCCTTTGATATTCCAGACCAGGTCTAGACGGACTTGTTGTGACAGTTTTGCCAGAGCCCAAGCCCACACAGACAGCATGTGAAAGTGATGGCATTGCCAAAATCACTGATCTTAAAGAAATCCATTAAATGCTGCTGGCATTGTAGAACCTGCATTCTGGAAATAGGTGCATGAGAAATTTTATTCTCATCTCCAACAGTCTAGTTCTGGCTGATTTTGCATTGTTACTGTTTAATTTTGATTTTTGCTCTGAACTGTTCACTGGGGTTTTGCCGTTTTGTTGTCCCAGTGACAGAACATGAACAATATTGTCCATAAATTAATCATCAGGATATGGAAGCTGGACTGAGAAATGTAAATTCTGAGAGCAGGCCTATGCATTGCTGATCACTTGAAATCTGATTGGCATCAATATCAAAACAGCTTTAGGCTGTGAACTTGTATTCCAGATCTAGTTAGGATTTGTCTTCTGATCTGTAGGAGTCTAGGGTTAAGTTCAGTGAGCTGAAATATATGCTGAACCTTTTCTTTATCTGTCACTTTAATGTAGTGATTATTTGAACGTGCAGCTCTCAAGTTTGCTGCTTTCACTTTTCATAGTTTGAGTGTCTTTTGAACTTATCCACCACATCTGATTGGAGGGTTAGCCACTGTGTAATTTACATGCACAAAGCGTAAGAAACGAGGGAGTAATTATTGCTCTTAGATCTGAATCCCCTTAATCTTTTATGTCATTTTGTGAGAGGTTCTAGAGTCATAGAGTAATAAAGCACAGAAATGGGCCCTTTGGCCCACCATCCCCGTACTGACCTCTTGCAATTTACAATAGCCAGTTCATCTATCACTCAGCTCACCTTCGGCATGTGGGAGGAAATGAGTATCCACTAACATAATTCCACTTATGCAATAGTCCAGCTCAAGCAAATGCTCAAAATTTTGCAAGTTCTGAGGGGGCCGTGTATTAATGACTAAAATGTTGGGTTCAAAATGATTCAAGTCAAATGGCTGATGTTTTTTGATGATTTGTCCAAATGATTTATTTCCTTCCTCCTCACTAGAATCTGTAATATTTTTCCTGTATATTTGAGTTTGTCTTTAAGGCATTAGAATGAATAGCATTAATAGTTGCAGTTACATTTTCTTAGGCTTGCACCGTCTTTCCTGCATTAATGATAGCTTTGTGAGTTAAACTTTCAATTTCATGCATAATGGAACTCAAAGAACGAATATGGGTTACCTTTTATTATTCCGTCAGGTTCCAGCGAGAGGTATTGGGACTTTTAGGAACTTTCAGCACAACTTGCCAGCGGTAATGTGCCAGGCATATAGTTTCTCAAAATTTCAGGTCAATATTTTCTTTCAATTCCAGACTTTTATTACTCACTAATTAAGATTCACATACTTATTTTTGTAGACTTTTTATGGAGAAAAATACTGTTATAGTTTGAAAGTTATGAGGCAGTGTTGTACTAAAAAAGTTAGTTGCACTCAGGTTTGGCTTGAAGTTAAGATCAGTTAGTGAGTTACATTTAACTTTGATCGAAATCTCCTGGTTTGCAGCCCAGGATGAGTTCTAAATCATGTGGTGATAGTTCTCATTACAGAATAGGATTAGACTGAATAACTCAGCATTGTTCTCAGTAAACCAGCTGTTTCAAATTCATTGGGTGCAACCCAACCTGGAGAGGGTTGCTGTGGATTATATGTATGTACTAAACAGTGGTATTCAATTTATGTTATATTCATCTATCCCCTGTGGTGTTACACATAGGAAGCCAAAACCAAATGTTGTCTTCAGGTGAATCAGAGATAGGGAATAGGGTACAAATTGAACAGGGTATACAGCTGCAATTCAGTGTTGATTGAAGTGTAGGTGGTTCTCTCTGGTGCAGACTGAGGAGTGAGCAGACAAGGGTGGTACAGTGTCACACTTGGCAGCAGGGTGTAATTAAAGCATGCATAGTTTATGTAGGCAGTTACCATTATAAATGGAAGCACAGGAATTTATAAATGAAAACTTGATAGGAAATGCTTGCAGATAAAGGATTTTTGTTTGAATTGATATTTTAAACTGGTCTATGAATTTATTGCCGCCCAGAGAGGCTCATTAATCTGTTGCCAATGAAAGTTTTTGATGTGGGCCCACCTCTTGAAAATTCAGCAGCATCCAAGCAAGGTCTTTGCTTGCTGTGTCAGTGCAGATCACAAGGAGAAAAACAGATACATCTAGGGCCAGCTCTGGTTTGAGTTGGCGCTCATGGGGGAGAGAGGTTGGGGATAAGTGGATTTGGGATGGGTTTGGAATGATAATGGTTTTCAGGTGAGGGTCATTTGACCATTGATAGTAGGGCCAATGGTCACTGATGAGATGATGGGGAGTCACCCAGGGAGGCATCTGTAAGTCGTGATGGATGGGGTTGCTGAGTTGGGTGCCTCTTATCAAGGAGTCAGGTGTAGGATTGAGGATTGTGTGGTTGGGGCAGTAGGGTTGTGAGATCACAGGTGCATGGTGTTGGGCAAAGGTTGGGTGGTAATTGAGGCTGTTGTTTGGATTGGGAAGCTGAAGGTGAAAATGTTGCTATTGCCTAAGCAGTGCTATTTCAACCTGTTGGGCTGAGTGCCAATGGTAGGCACGTTTCTGAAAAATGCAAACTGATTTTTCTTGGTAACACCCTAACTCAGTATTGTATGGGAAATGGCATCATTGCTTGCATGCCTGACATGAGAACGCATAGTGGAAGGTGCCCAGAAGAAGTTTTGGAATGGCATAATGTGACCCAAAAACCATCATAATCATATTCCACTCTGGAAGGAAGTGATTTTCACACATGCAGCGCTGTGAACTCTATGCTACAAAACTGATTTTTTTTTAGCTATTCAGAATGGTGCATTCTTAATTTAAAATGTAAATTAAATGAAGTTGGGAGTAAAGAGAATTGGGAAGTGTTTCACTTAAGAGCATCTGATACTGATCAATGATATATATGAAAATCAAAAATATTATGTATGTTCTGCCATCAGTTGTGGAGGGCGGTGCATAACACTGCAATGTTTAACAAATAAGGCAAGATAAATATTGTTCAATTTCTTTGTACCTGTTTTATTTGATTCCTATATTCCAACTGTTGATAGCACATGATAGTTTGGGTTTTATGTAGTTCATTTTCACAATCTGGGCATCACTGGCATTGAACGTTTATTGACAATGTAGAATTGAGCAAGTGGTAATGAGCTGCAGCCCTGGACCATTTCAATCTTTCTATTGAAGCAACTCCCATAATTCTTTTGGGTAGGTTTTAGATGATGGAATAGCAAAATATTTCCAGAACTTGGTGCTTGGAAGGGAGTATGCAGGTGGTGCTATTTCCATGCACCTGAAGCCCTCATTCTTCTTGGTGAAAGAGATTGTCATTTTGGTAGGTGCTGCCAGAGTAGGTTGTATATGTAACTGCAGTGTGTTTGGAAGTGTTCACACTGCAGCTACTATGTGTTGGTGGAGGGAATGAATATTTATGTACTACTTAGTCCTAGATGGTGTCAGATTTTATTAAGCATTGGAGCTGCTGTCCTCCAGGCAAGTAGAGAGTATTCCATTGCACCCTTGACTTGTGCCTTGTAGGTGAATGAAAAGGCTTTGGGTATCAGGAAGTTAGTCACTCACCACAGGATACTCAGCCTCTGACCAGCACTTTTAGCCACATTATTTATGTGGCTGCTCCATTTGGATTTCTGGTCAACGATGTTGATGTTAGGGGATTTAGCAATAGTAGTGACATTGAATGTCAGGGATGGTTGATTTGATCACAAGGTATTCAGACATAACCAAAAATGAATCCTGATGTGAGAATCTAGTTTGTGAGAACTTTTGTGTTTTTGTCAAGATATTGCTCATTATCTTTGTGCTTTCTGAAATAATTAATTGGTACGATGTGGTTGTATGGAATGTCCGAAACTGGGAATGACGCCATGGGAACTCTCAAATGCACTGCTAGGAATAGCGGACATGGAAAATCAGCTGGCAAATGTACTAGAACAATTATGCAATTCTGGGTTATTAATACCAGGTTACAGATATTATAACTCATCCAAACTCGTTGGTGCCAAGGACCACGGTTTCACTAAATGGGAACTCAGCACAAATTTTCTTTTCCCAAGCCTTCGTGCCACCTGTTTTTAAAATATAACACATGCGAATAAATGATGCCTGATACTTTAACAAGTGTATAAGCACTCTCTTAATATTAAGATTATGTGACAATTGCAGTCAATGTTATTTAAGCTTCACTGAATTGTATTACTGCAGCTGCCATTGCTAACATTTTTGGCCACATTTACAATGATTACATCTCCTCTCATCAATCTTTCCATTGTTTAGTGGCACGTAGTTTAGAATTTAAAATGTATTCACGATTAAGTTATAGTTGTGATTAACTTATAGTTAATTGCATTTATTTTTCCCTTCAACAGTTTGCTTGCTTCTTTTTCCAGCTGCTACTAATTGTTAATGGTGATGTTAATTCTAGTAGGAAAAAAATCAGACTTCTTTTTCTGTGAAGACCTGACATAATTTGGAAGACCAGCAGAAATATTTGCACGTTTTTTTAAGTATGCATCAACATGTCATTTTATTTCACCGCTGGATCCCATATTTACTTCCAACCCAGAATGATGGGATGAATTATATGTTTGATCTGCAAGGGTTAAATGTGGAATCAATTTCAAAATTGTAAAACTCATTTCTAGAGGCCATGAGCCTATAGAGAAATATCGGTCGTAATATTGCATTAAACTTGCACATTACCTGAACTGTCTGGTCATTGAAACAGACACTGAGTGTAGTTAAATATATCATCCCAATTTTGATACATTTTATGATTGTGTTTATACTTTGCACCTGTTTAATTTAATTGAAGAAACGTAAGTGGTGTTTGGCTTTTTACAGATTGAAAATGCCCATTCATTTAGTTATTATCATTGGATGTACTCCCCATGCTACACCTGCAACTCAGAGATTCTCTTCTCATTAACTTCCTTCCCCGTTCATTAAGGTGCTCTCTTCCTCAGCTACTTAGGATAACTGAAGCATTCATTACTTCCTCAGTTTTCTGGTGTAGCACTCCCAAGTCACAAAAGCACCCCTAGACCCAGCAGCTCCTGGATCTCCAACAGCCTCCTGAAGTTGATTAGATGTTGCTCAGAAGCTCTAGGGAAATAAACTGCTTCTAAAGCCTTTGCAGTTCTGCTGGTGTTGACCTGCTGGCAAGAGCTATCTTGACTCTAAATGGCGAGGCCTTGCACTGTGTATTGCTATACATGGATGGGCAAGAACAAGCTCTGAACTCGAAGCAGGTGAAAAACTATCCCCTGACGAAGCTGGTTGTTAAACCTGTGAAGGGTCATAAATGCTTTTGTGTGTCCCTAATGTGCCGAAGCATTGAAAAAGATTCAAAACTATTAATTGTCAATGAAACAATTATGCAAATTAAAAATATTTAATGGGAACAAAAACCTGTCAAAAAGCAAAACTCAAAAACTCTCTTAAATAATTAAAACCAGTGGTAGTGGGTGTGAACTAGTCAAACTTGGAGTGGTGGGGTTAGTAGGGGCAGGGGTGGAGGTAGAGCAGTAGGGATAGAATGCCCAGTGCATATGCTACGCTCTAGTGGGTCCTTGTCTCTGATGTGTTTATTATATCAATCATCGAATTTTAATAAAGTCAAATTAGTATGCAGTCCTACAGATGAAGATTGTAGCAAGAGCTTTTCTCACATTCCTTTGACTTGTGGTGAGCAAATCCATATGAGATTCTCAAGAATTGTAGATACTAAATACCCGTAAAATGTTACAGATTTATAAAGGACATATAATGGCTTTAATGAAGAGACCTTGTATAGGCTCTCCCATTTAAAAAAATAGTACTCTTTTCCGTATTTGTTAAAAGATCTCAAAGTTAGAAAATATTTTTAACTTTCTGCACAGCTGTTTGCATTCCATGCAATCTCCCAGTGGTTAGTCAAGGCATTGAGAATTGTTGATTGTTCATGGACCAAATGTGAATCATTAACCATAAATTTTTTAAACATGCAAAGTGCTTTAGCAGGATGTGCTTAAGTGATGGCAGAAAACTCTCAACATTTTAGGGATGGGAGTTCTCTTGACTTGCATTATTGATATAAACAATAATCTTTTCCGTTGTGCACAAGGACATCTGAAATGTAATGAGTACAGTTCTGCGTCTGCATCTTCCTCCAGTTTGTACAGGAAGGCAGCAATTTGCTGGAGTGCTTTCCTGTGGTCTTGTCCTACCTATCTCTAAGCTAATTTACCTTTGCTTCTTTGACTTGTGAGAAGAGTGCTGTGCTTCCTGTTACCTCTTACCATTGTGTCCCCACATTTCCACAGGAATTGGCAGGGAAGCCCAGCCCTTAAATTGCTGAGAAAACAGTCATGGGATAAATTCTGTTGAGGCAAAACTCCCCTCCCCCACCCTTGGAACTGTACAGCCATCTGCATCTCAGTAGTGGGATTATTGTTCATTGTTTTCTTTATTTGTTGTATTTTAAAACTCAGACTATTGCCTAAAGCTTTCAATTAGCTAACCATAGGCTGTTGCTGCAGTATGCCTTGTTTATTTCTGGTTGATATTGTATACTGGTAACATGAAAGGCTAACCATTTGTGGATTACAACAGTAATGGTTGTCAAAGTTGTGGGAACTTTGGAACTCTGCCCACACTAAGATTTTCGCACGAATCTTCCTGAAGCGCAAAGCGAAAGCAAACTTTTCAGCTACATGAGCAATGCATGCCAGAGGCCCAACATTATTCATGGTACTTAAATGAATTACCAGCACCTGTAACAATCAAGGGAAGATGAGTGAGCAGGCCAGCAACTGTTCCAATTTCCTAATGTGTCCTAAAGCTGGCATTGAGCTGCTTTATTAGAATATGCAAAGGGAGCTATCACACAAGGTGCTATTGAACCTGTTTAATGCTTCCCTGGGGTGCAAGCCATTTCTTCTCTCATGCTTTCATATTACTGATATTTTCTTCTGACATAAAGGAAGACACTTAGTCTATCAATTCTATGCCGGCTCTCAAGAGCAATTCCATCAGTCCCACTCCCCCACATATTCCCCTGTGACCTATTCTCTCTCACATGCCCAATGAACTCCACTCTGATTCTTCTGCCATCCACCAACACTGGGGGCAATTTACTGTGGCCAATTAACTTACCAACATACCTTTGGGATATTGGAATACTCAGGAGAAACCCACGTGGCCACAGAGCATGCAAACTCCAAATAGATGGCACCAAAGCTTTTTTGATACTTTACTCACTTATGTCTCATTCTTTGCCCTATTGTGGGTGAGTTTGACACGGAGAGTTAATATGGTTCAGAGATGGTGCCTCTGCATAGCTCAAGTGTGCTGAAAAATCTACGCTGAAATTGGAATTGATTCAAATACAAAACATTGGTGAAACTGTCCCAATGCCAAGCTGGACTAGATGTAATTAAACTTTCAATTTTAATCAAAAATCAATGCTGAAACTGAAGCAGCCCAGTTTTTTTTGCTTGAGTCTGACTGTTGGAGGGTACTGTGTGTTCCTCTCATTCCTCCCTGTTATAATCTGCAATCATAGCCAAGGAAGTTAATAATGGTGAGTGATTTGTATTCTATTGCAAATTGGCAGCATTAAGGCAGTAATGGCCTTGTGTTAAATAACAGTGTTGCCCTAAAGGAATACTCCAAGATAATGCTTTACAAATGATCTTTTCCTTCGATATTCACCTGCAGAAACATATCATGGGACCAATAAGAAAATACTATACATAGCTGGTTTCCTCACAGAGGTCATCAGTATTTCATCCATTGATGGAAGCTTGCTGTTTCCTTGTTTAACCTTTGCTTCCAGGACAAGTCTCTATATTTCTTCTCTGGTTTCCCTAAACCATGTGCTTAATGTTAAGTTATGCAAATTGGTTCCAGACCTCAAGACTGCTGTGAGCTACCATCCGGAAGATTTATGACATGTGTTTGGAGCAATTATCCCAACCGTCTTATTGGGTTGTTTGATTTCCATCCATTAGCACCCATAACCTCGTGGCTCAGATTTGGAGGCTGGACTGTGGGAAATGAACCAATCCAATGTCTCAATTGCCCTTTTCACTGTTCCATACGATCAACTATCCAACTTGTAGTAAAGTCAAGTTACCATGTGGCATTACAGATTAAAATCATAGCAAGGCCTTTTCTCGAGCATTATCTCTGATTAGGTGCAAATTCTACTTTGATTAACTACCTATCTTACTTGCAGAGTTTTAAATTTAATTTTCATTCAGCTATTAAAAATGTATATAGACATTTCTTAATGCTTATCTTCTTATTCACAAATTCTTTGTACCCTTTCATGTGTTCAAGAGTAATAGTTACAGAATTCATTTTTTTTGAGGACTAAACTTAACATATTACAGAAAATAAACAGATTTGAAGTGGACATTTCTGTTAAGTATGTAACTGATGGTAAGAAAACAGAAATTTCACACCTAAGGGACATGCATTTCAGAAATCAGTTAGACTATTGCTGTGGTGTGATAAAATTTTGTGTGGTCCAGGTTATTTTCTTTCAAATTAGATCTTATTTATTTTATATAGACTTGAAACACTCCAATGATGTAAGCAGGAATTGACTGCAAAACCATATTGTAGCAAGATGACTGAAATATTTGTTGCAGTTTGTGCAAATGTTTTTTGTTAACTTTGATTACTACTCATTGCTACAGTCACTTATCTGGGTACACCCAGTACCATTAAAACTCTCCTTAGGTTAGGGTCTCCAGTTGGAACAATGGTAAGTAGTATTCTTAATGTTTACGGAGTTAAATTTGAACACCTGTTTCTGAACATTTTTGTCCCATTAATTATGAATGTTTCAAAGTGTGGTTACAGTGATTAAAATTTCCTTTAGAATTTATGATTACTTTGTGGATGCTAAGGCTTGGCACTTATTACTTTGCTTAGATTAAGTTATTGTTAACAGTACAATAATTAATCCAATCAACATGCCATAATAGGTCAAGGCCTGGATTCTAATTCTAGCATCACCAACATCTGAATTGTATCTGAATATAATTTTGGAGAGGTCTATGGTATGCATAGGAATGGAACAATCTGTCTCTAGGGTAAAACATTTTTGGAACCAGAAGAACCAGCCACACACTGTATAAGTGCATCTTGTCAATCAGTGATGGAACTGATTAGTGGAGCAGAGATGTTAGCCAAAAATATGAGAAATTGTTAGGAGGGGTGACGAGGAGAAATTAAAATAAATAATGAAGTGAGGTGTGATATGGATTACTTTCATACAAGCAAAGATAATAGTAAAAACTGTACTCTAAAACAATTCTATGCATTGAAATCTTGAACCATGAAATGTACCAACAACTCTTACTGGTTGTGCTGCTTCCATAATTGTGCAAGACTTGGCATGAATGTAAAGGAGCTCTATATTTGGTAACTGTATGACAACAGGAGCATTTGAATTAAGGTTGTGCTGCTTTCAATTAAAAAAAACAAGCGAATTAGCAAAAAAATTCTCAAACTACTCAGGGTAAATAAAAATAAAATTAAACCTGTTTAAAGGTTTGGAGTATTATTTAGATTTGTATACTATTACATTTCCAGTAGGTTATTTAAAGTCTTCTAGTATCCACAATGGCACTATTTTAAAGCCGGACACAGGAGACTGCAGATGCTGGAATCTGGGGCAAAAAACTGCTGGAGGATCTCAGCGGGTCAGGCAGCATCTGTGGAGTCAGAGGGATAGTTGATTTCTTTAGGGTCGGGATCCTTCATCAGCTTTATCTGTGTGCTACATTTTGTCTGTTTTTGGGATGTCTTTAAAGAAAAGACAAATGAAAGGAAAAGCAACACTAATTTCAGAAACTTAATGTCCCTTTCTTTATCTCTTCAGTTTTATCTACAGGCTCGCTTCACATGGAGAGGAGGCCGGCTCCTTCGACCCCTGCTCCAGTTCACACTGGTGATGATGGCTTTCTACACTGGGCTGTCTCGTGTTTCAGACCATAAGCATCATCCCACAGACGTTTTGGCTGGCTTTGTGCAGGGAGCCCTGGTGGCTTATTTCATTGTAAGTATTATGTCATTGTATTTTACAGTCTTTCTGAGAAAAATCTGTGTTTGAGAGTCTAAAGCAGTTCTTAAATGGCCATGATTCAACAATTGCAGCTCCCTGGGAACTGAGAACAGAGGAAGTATGGAGAGTGGAAATTATTATCTGCTCTGGTTAACCTGCCAATTTTTTTCTATGAGAAAGTATTCCTGCTTTAAGATGTATGCTTATCATTCTAGGGGTAGGTTGATTACAGTTTCTCTGAGTTGGGGTCCGAATTATATGGGAGTGTATATCTGCATTCAGTCAGTTCCAACACTCTAAGTTATACTGGAGAAGGGAGAAAAACAGTTCAAAGAAAAGACAAGCAGCAAAAATTAGAACCTTGACTTCTGCCTTTATCTTTGAATCAGCTGTCAACATCAGGACACCAGTCCTCTGCTTTCATCAATATTTTTCACTGTTTTGGTGGTGAAGTTGAAAATATCAGAGAGCTAGATTTTACCAAAAAATATAGCAAACAACAAACATTTTGACATGGTTTAAGTTGAGTCCACATATCTCTATGAATTAATAATATTTACTTAGAACCATTAAACTATTCCATCACAGTAAAGAGGTGTATGGATCTTTAGGTGTATACTACAAGTTACTGACTGCAGTTTGAGCTGATCCACTTACACATTTAGAATTTAAGTTTGGATTGTTTGGATAAAAATGTCTCAAGCATCAATTGAAGGCATATTTGAATGCTTGCAGCTTATAAGTGATATTATAATGCAGTTACTGATGGAACTAGACATTAAGTGCCCACTTTCATGAAAGCTCTACTACAGGGGAGATTGCACTTCACTGAACTGCTGGAGGTACCCAGGAAATGGCAATAGTTCAATGCAAAGGCAAGACCATGAAAGAAAGATTAAGACCATGGAATTGGCATTTAGATCAGTCATGTACACTTCACAGCTACACTTTACATCCATTTCCTGCACACACCCTGTGAATCGAGTAGCTGAGTTTCAACTTGAAGCTTTTGCACAAATGTTATTTTTTGATGCATTGTAGGAGTTAGTCATTGCAAGAACACATGTGTCTTCAAAAGGGTTAGTTGGAACGAGTTTGAGTCCAGATTTTGTGGGCTGCTATCAGTTCCAATAAGCTGTTGAAGTCCTGGAATAAGGACTACTGACTCCAGTAAGAGGTCTTGCTAATGCTGATTCCCAAAGGCAGCTAATGTACTTAACTGGTTTAAAAAAAAGAATGACAGGATTATGCATTGCTTGATTATTTTCATGTGATGGACCAATTGGGAAATAAGTAGGTGATTGTTGAGAACTGTTATTTTTACAGTATTTTCTACCTTGTGCAGACCTCTGTTATATAAACAGAACCTATAATCATAGAATTGTTTGAGCACTAAAGACCATTTGGCCCATCGAGCCTGTTCTGGCTTCCTGTAAAAGTAATTCTGATCCCTTCTCTGGTCTCTCCCTGTAGCTCTGCTGACCTTTTTCCTTCAATATTTACTTAATTCTTTTATGAAAGTGAGAAATGAATCTACTCTTTCCATCATTTCCCAGCAAGAATTCCAGATCATTAGTGCAATTAAGCCAAGCTAATGATCAGTGTAAATATTACAATCTTAGATTTTCACGAGCCAGTAATATTAAGTGAACTGCTGTGACCTGGATAAAGTTCTGAGTTTGTTCAGCGTAGGCTGACCCAAACCGACCATGTTTTATTGGAATATACACTCAGTGACTGGAACCTGTTGGGCTTGGATCCAATAGCCAGGTTCTACTGTGATATAAGATGAGATAAGATATCTTTATTAGTCACATGTACATCGAAACACACAGTGAAATGCATCTTTGCATAGAATGTTCTGGGGGCAGCCTGCCAGTGTTGCCACGGTTCCAGTGCCAACATAGCATGCCCACAACTCCTAACCCGTATGTCTTTGGAACGTGGGAGGAAACCAGAGCACCCAGAGGAAACACACACAGACACGGGGAGAATGTATAAACTCCTTACAGACAGCGGCTAGAATTGAACCTTGGTCGCTGGCGCTTTAATAGCGTTACGCTAACCGCTACACTGCCGTGCTTGATATACCACCCAGCACGAGGTTTCACTCCTTGAATGCAGCATAATCATGTTGGTTATTGCCCAGAATCGAGGATATAATCATGATACTTTCATTCCTCACCACCACACTGTGCCTTCTAAATACGAGCCACCACACTGAACCAAAGGGTGGCCACTGGGAGATAAAACCTATCGTCTGATCTCTTGGCTCTTGCTTCCAGTGCACAACTTCTGAACCATGTGGGCCTAGACCTCCCTAGCAGCTGGGGAGCAGGAGCATGAGGTGTGGAAAGAGGAAAGGTAATATAGGAAGCTCCCTTCTGGTCAGACAGTCAGAGCACAATTGCTCAGACTGCACTTGCAATGAATGTGATTCCATTTCCCTTTCCACAGCAGTTGTCTTCTCACCCTCTCCATTGTTGACCACCGCAGCACCTCCATTGCCACAATAAGAGCCCAACAAATCCACATTCCAAATAACAACATTTTTACAACTATGACCAAAACAATACAGGCATCAATTAATCACCCTTCTTCATTCTCTTAGTATGTTTTGAATATCCTAGTTCCTAGACAGTGCTGCACCAATGTGGAAGGCTGCTGACTTTCAGCTGAGGAGGGTGTTGATGGCCTAGGTGGACAGTTTTGACCTCTAAGCCTAGAAGGGCCTGCTTTGAACTGGACCCTTTTTTTTCTTGATCAGTCACAGCCTGGGCTGAGTACTAGTGCTGCTGGTGGTGAGATCATGAACACTGTCATTTTAAGGGAGCACAACAGATTTATGCTCCATAGAGCCACAACCACCACCATTGGGTGGCACCTCAGTAATCCTAATAATCTTTTGGGAGGACAGGTGATAGGAGTGTAGTGATGCCCTCAAACCTCCCTTGAACACTGGGATCCAGTGCTATGATAGCATTGTTTGAGCTTCCACAGTCAGCACAGAGGGCTTCTCTTGTCCTGCACTGGAAGCTAAGGCACTGACAGTCAGAAGGCACACTGGGACTGAAATCACATGCATTGAAATGGAACTGGGTACCTCATCCATGCTGGAATGGTGAGCTACAGGCTCCTTCTGCTAGCTTGTAGCTGGATTCCTCCATACACTTGACATTGCACCGTGCTTTCTGACAGGCCTAATGATGCAGCTAGCATTCTGGTGTGCATGCCCATTAGCTTTCTCTTGTACCCTGTCCCATTTGAAATCCTCATCTGAGTTCAAATTCTAGGGAACAGTCAGGGGCAATCCTTTTCCCTTCCCTAGTCTGAAGGCCATGTGTCTGTGACTCGCCACATACAGTTAATGTACGCGGTATGTGGAATGCAATATATGAGCTTGCACCTGTGAATTTCAGACAGAGTGACGGTATGTCTTAATTTTTGATCTCTTGCTGTTCATCTTGCTGGGTTGAATTTCTTGGCTACAAGGGTATAGTTATAGTAAATGAAGCAGTAGGAATGTGGGTCAATTAGAAGTCCTGCTTGAAGTTTCTGCACCAATTCAGAAGAACTTGTGAGTTGGTGAGGAATTAGGCTGCGATGAGGATTAGTTGAAACATACTTTTGTCATGAATGATCTCAGCTGAGCTAGTAGCCGTGGACTCTGTCATGATTTCTTCATTGATAGCCAGCGCTATCTCCTGCAGGAGTGTGGGTTGCTGAAGTCGTCTATCCTCTGCCTTTAGGTTTTGGAATGAGGATTACATTCTCAAAATGTCAGGTACATCATTTAGGAGTGAGATTAGGAGAAATTTATTCACTCAGATGATGGTGAACGTGTAGAGTTCAGTATCACAGAATACTTGGAGCCCAAGTTGCTGAAAATACTTAAGAAGGAGGTGGATAGACCTCTAGACAGAATAGGCATCAATGGATATGGGAGAAAATGGGAATTTGCTGTTGAGAGAGAGAATCAGCCATGGTTGTATTGAATAGTAGAGCAGGCTCAGGCTGAATTGTCTACTCCTCTTATTTTCCCATGTCTCTATGTACGCTTTGCTTCTGGCATTGGTTACCTTATGTTGGTTACCTCAATGTTACCTTATCCTTCAAGAGAGAGATAAGTGCATGTCAGTTAGCACACGGAGCGTGGTTGATATCTGAAACTTGTTGGCAGAGATTTTATTGAAAGAGGGGAAAAAAGGTTTGAATTCTGGTTAACTGTAAGTCACAAAGATATTATGCTCAGAAATGACAATCTTCAGGTGAGGAGGGGTTGAAGTCAGATATGTTTAAGAGACATTTAGACAGGTGATTTAAAAAGGCAAAGCATCAAAGGATATAGACCTAATATGGGAAATGGGATCAGTGTAAATGGACAAAAAGGTTGGCATGGACATAGTGGACCAAAAGGCCCATCTCTGTGCTACACAACTATGACAATGACATTATGATGCTTCTTCTTTATTTAAGAACCCTGTGTTGTTAACAGAATTTTGGAATACTATTGACAACCAGTTTCATCAGAGCCTTGTGTGTGCCCACCCATATTTTCCCTTGCGGTATCTTGTATTCCCTCAAATTTACGGCACTGGCTCCTCGGAATAGCTCCAAAAGATTTTTGGGAACCACAAAGATTACTCTTGCAATAGTATTATAGGGTTTACTGACTGAAGAATGTTACAGCATTTTGAGGAGGGGGTAATTTGAAGATCTATAAATAGTTCTATTCATAACTAGTTAAGGCCAATATATGTAATTTTACACAACATCATGTTACTTTGGGGATTGTTATCTGGGATTATCCATACAGTCAAACTGAGCAAAGTTAAATATTAAGGTGTACACATTCCTTAATATTGGTCCCTTTGTTTTAATATTTGTAATTGGCAGTCTCTGACTTTCAAGCCATACATTTTTATTGAGATGTGGGTTTCTGCCCATAATTTGCTGCCTATTTAATTGAAATGAAGAAAATAATTGCAGGTGATTGATTCCAGAAGCAGAAATCTTTAAGGGTAAGGGGAAAGGGAAGTTTTGAGTGATTATCAGAGTAAGGGTAGTCTCCACCCCAGTTTCACCAGCAGCTCATGCAACAGACTAGAATATGGCCCAAGACTGAGGTGACAGTGGGCTTAGGGGAGTTGGACAAGTAAAATAATTACAGCCAAGCATAGCAGCACATGTATAACCATGTAACCTCATATGGTTAGAGAGCTGCTTTGCTTCACCTGAATCCTTTGGTTTCTTAAGACCTGGAACCTGAACCTTCATTTATGTTTCAGTACTTCAGGGGTGGCTCAGAAGCAGTCTTATCGTAATCTCTCATCCTCTCTTGATCCCTAGAGAAATTTATGAGGCATGAATAACGTACTAATTGTTTCTCGTAGTTCAGTTTGTTTGGACAATTTTGAGTTTAGTGTTTGAAGATTGTCATTTCTGAGCATAATATCTTTGTGACTTACAGTTAACCAGAACTCAAATCTTTTTCTTTTTTCAATAAAATCTCTGATTAATAACAGAGGTCAAAGGGTTCAGAATACTTTCATTCATAGCTCATCAGATCCTGACTAAATGGTGCATTCTTCCTGAACACATTGTGGCTGCTTAATAATGCAGTAGTAAGCTGTGACCTTTATCCTCATGTCTATCTCTGTTACACGACATGGCATTGTTCTGCCGGAGCTGGGATTGTAAAAGCTGACTCATGCATTTCTATCGCCCAGATGTTGGAAGGAAGCCCCATTACTCATAGCTGTATGTAATGATCATTTGCCATTCACTTTAAAGACTATTTGATGGTTGCTACTACCGCAATAGAATAGAAGTTAGCAAATTAAATTTTGGCCTGAAATTATCCTAAATGCATTTTCTGTTTGTATGACAAATTGCTTGTTAAAAAGTTTGTTTCATACTTTTCCATTGAATGGCACAATTAGATTGATTGCTACTGTTCAGAGCTCTGATTTTCATGGGAACTTTACATTTGTAAAATGTAAAAACAAACTGAATTTGTAAGTACACATTATGTTACTGAGGTATTAAATATACCTGGCATTCAATATATATTTGTGAATGCAAGTCAGTCGTGCAGGGAGGTAAGCTTGCCTGTAACAAATGATGCGATGACTTTGATACCATAGGCAAGGCCCAAGATTGAACCAAGTCTTTGTGGATTGTATGGTAGCTTGTCCTCACTTTGACACAGTATCCAGTTTATTACCAGCTGGTCCATGATTTTTCAATCCATAGCACTTGCACTAAGACCCTTATTAGAGGGAAAACTTGGAATCACAACACTTTTGTGTGAACATTATAAGGTGAGACTTTAAGGGCATGGTAATAATTTGCAAGTGATTTGAGGTGTGTGTCCTGTAGAAGGAGGGGTTAGTATTTGTTGTTCTCAATTAAGTATAGGTGCAACAGGAAGTACAGCTAATTATTATCTGGTAACAGGTTGTAATTCAAAACCTAATTCCAACATATTGTTATAATGCTTTGGCAAGTACTTAGATTTAAAAACATTCAATTTAAGTCAGTTTTTAAATGTATTGCTTCACACAGCCACTATTAATCTTTGTAGAAAATGACTATGTTAAAAGTGATAGTTTTAACAACGATGCAATCAATGTCCTTAGCAGCAAGGTTCAATGCAAGAATGCAGGTTGAACACAAGAAAATAAGAGTAGGCCACAAGGTCCCTTAAGCTTGCCTCACCATTCAATATGATCGTGGCTGATCTACGCTGGCCTCAACTCCCCTTCTGTGCCAGTGTCCCATAACCGTTACTTACTCAATTTTCAAATATTTATCATCTCCACCTTAAATATTTTTAATGATCTGGCCTCCACCACTTATGAGGGCAGAGAATTCCAGAGATCCACTACCCTCTGAGAGAATAAAAATTCTTTGTACCTCGGTTTTAAATGACTCTCCCTTTATCTAGTAAATATATCCCCTTCTTCGTGACTCTCCCACTAATGAAAACTTTTAAGGTGGAAGTGAAAACTAGGATGGGGCTTTTAAAATTCCCCGATTCCTATGGAAAAACAAGCAGATCATTTATTGTGGATGTTAGGGGTTGGATAAGATTGGATGGAATAGGTTGGCAGATCTGTTCATGGTTAGTTACCTTTTTGTGCAAAACACATTTGATAGATTACAATAAGATTACAATGGTATTCATTTTTGCACGTCTCGTGCTTGTCCATTTGACACTGCTCTTTGAATGAGTTCCATAATTATTGATTCATAACCACCCTTCTCTTAATATTACAAACACACATACAATGTTTTTTTCTCCATCAGTGTTGTAGAAAGTACAAGAAACCTCTGTCCTAGAGTTCTGTTGAGTGCCAATAAATCTGATGATAGTAAAAAAAATGCATGCTCCTCACTCTGAAATTGTGAATGCCTTTCATGATAACAGATTCAGAACAGATTCATAGCTGCAAAAAGAAAAAGGTGACTTTGGACAATTCATTGCAATTAGATTGTGTAGTCTGTTAAAACTTCATTTTCCTCCATATCCCCTTGAATTTGTATTATGGTGCAGATTGTTTTGTGAAGGAAGTTGAATGTGCTTAAAATAGTGTAAAACCAAGGCATTGTCTATAATAGAGAGAATAAAGATGTGATTTGAACAGGATATTGTGTGAATACACTGTAATAATAACATCTGAAAGCAGATATTCAGAATAACACTTTGGTGCTGAACAACTGAACTGACTTGTGGGTCATAAATTGCTGTTTCTTTGTATATTCCATCGTGCATTGATAGAACAGGATTGTTCTTTCATTAGATGTGTTAGTTATTTTAGCAGGCAAGAAAGAACGTGCTTTTCATTATCCTAAAATTTCCTGAAGCAGTTGACAGCTAATCAATTGCCTTGCAATCTGATTACTGGTGTTATATGGACAAATGCCAGGGACACAAGAAATTCTGCAGATGCTGGAATCTGGAGCAATATACAAAAAGTGCTGGAGGAACTCAGCAGGTCAGGCAGCATCCACGGAGGGAAATAAACAAATGCTATATGGACAAATGCAGATGTTATATGGATAGTTGGACCTCAACGCTACGTGCTTAGATCACTGCTCTACTCTCTCTACACTCATGACTGTGTGGCTAAGCACAGTTCAAACACCACCTATAGATTCACTAATGACACCACTGTTGTTGGTAGAATCACAGATGGCAATGAGGAGGTTTACAGGAGTGAGATAGATTGGCTGGTTGAGTGGTGTCTCAACAGCAACCTTGCACCCAACATCAGCAAGACCAAGGAATTGATTGTGGACTTCAGGAAGGGGAAGTCAGGAGAACAGACACCCGTCCTCATTGAGGGGTGAGTGGTGGAAAGGGTGAGCAGCTTCAAGTTCCTGGGTGTCAACATCTCAGAGGATCTATCTTAGGCCCAACACATTGATGCAATTACGAAGAAGGCACGCCAGCAGGTCTACTTCATTAGGAGTTTGAGGAGATTTGGTATGTCATCAAAGACCCTTGCAAATTTCTGTAGATGTATGATGGAGAGGATTCTGGCCGGTTGCATCACGGCCTGGTATGGAGGCTCTGCAGGATCGCAGGAGGCTGCAGAGGGTTGTAGACTCAACCAGCTCCATCACTGGCACAACCTTCCCCACCATTGAGAACATCCTCAAGAAGGCAGCATTCATCATTAAGGATCCTTGCCATCAGGGACCTGCCCTCTTCCTGTTGCTACCACCAGGGAGGTGGTACAGGAGCCTGAAGACCCACAACTCAACAATTCAGAAACAGCTTCTTCCCCTCCACCGTCAGATTTCTGAACGATCCATGAACACTACCTCATTATTCCTTTTCTCTAGCGCTATTTATTTATTTTTGTAATTAATCGATTGTTATGTCTTTGCACTGTACTGCTGCTACAAAACAATAAATTTCAATCGAATTGAAGGCAGAATACAAGGTTAATGGCAGGACTCTTAGCAGTGTGGAGAAACAGGGGGATCTTGGGGTACAGGTCCAAAGATCCCTCAAGGTTGCCGCGCAGGTCGATAGGGTTGTTAAGAAGGTGTATGGAATGTTGGCCTTCATTAGTTGGGGTATTGAGTTCAAGAGCCGCGAGGTGATGTTGCAGCTCGAAGCTGTAGAGAGGGTGCAGAGGAGATTTACCAGGATGTTGCCTGGATTGGAGAGCATGTCTTATGAGGATAGGTTGAGCGAGCTAGGGCTTTTCTCTTTGGAGAGAAGGAGGATGAGAGGTGACTTGATAGAGGTGTACAAGATGATAAGAGGCATAGATTGAGTGGACAGTCAGAGACTTTTTCCCAGGGCGACAATGGCTAACACAAGGATGCATAATTTTAAGGTGATTGGAGGAAGGTATAAGGGGGATGTCAGGATGTCAGTTTTTTTTTACACAGAGAGTGGTGGGTGCATGGAATGCACTGCCTGAAGAGGTTGTGGGGGAAGATACATTAGGGACATTTAAGAGACTCTTAGACACATGAATGAGGGAGAAATGGGGGGCTATGTAGGAGGGAAAGGTTAGATAGATCTTAGAGCAGGATAAAATGTCGGCGCAATATTGTCGGCCGAAGGGCTTGTACTGTGCTGTAGTGTTCTATGTTCATGTCAGTGATAATAAATCTGATTCAGATTCTAAAATGCTGTGGCCAATCTGCAAACAGAAAGTGGAAAGAGATAAATGAGCATTTAATCAGTTTTGTTGACCCATGTTGAGGGTCATTATCATGTACTTGGGGATAGTACCAGGGATCTTATTGAAGAGTGAAGTCTAGGTGTAAGATTTCATCTGAAACAGCACATATGGGACCACATATCACTCCTCCAGTCCTGCACTCAGCACTGCCTCATCACGGCCTTGCCCCAAACACGTAGTGAAGAGCTGAATGACAGCAGTGAGAGTGACTGGGCTTGACAACATGGTCACATCTGAGAGAGTCTTCCATCAAGAAGTCCTGCCAATACTTGTCGATGGGAAACAAGGGGAAAAGTCTTCCAGTAGATTTACACTTCACATAAAAAAAAGTGTTCTGGTTGTCAGAGGCCCAGAACTTTGGTGGAGGAGTTTCTGAGGACAATATCTGAACCACCTGCAGTTGTTTCTTTCCTTGAAAAGGTCAGAAATGGGGATACTCATTCAACATTGCACAATGTTGAATTCCATTTTAAGTCTTCAGATAATGAAGCAGTGTATGCATGCATGCAACAAGACCAAGATGACATCGGGCATTGGCTGATAACTGACAAGAAATGCTTGTCAGGCTTTGATCATATCCAATGAGAGAAACAAAATACTTATCCTTGATATTCGAGGATAGTACCATCAGTGAGTACTCCACCATCCACGTCCAGGTTTTGAAACTTAACTGGATCCAACACATAAAGTCTTTTGCTGCAGGAGCAGATCAGAGGGAAAGTATCCTGCGTGAATAATTCATGTCCAGACTCCCCACAGCATTTTCAGCATCTGTAAGGCACAGATCAAGTGCGATGGACTACTCCCCACTTGTTTGGGGGAGTGCATCTCCAAGGACACTTAAGAAGGTCAACACTATTCAGGATAAAGCAGTTGAATTAAATGACATCCCGTCCACCATCCTAAACATTCCTTCCCTTCTCCACTGATGCATCGTGATCGCAATGCGTAGCATCTTTAAGATGTACGAAAGTTACTTGCTAGCTACACTGATAGCGCCTCCCAAACCTACAACATCCACTACAATGAAGCATGAAGGCAGCAGGTGCATGGGAGCACCATTACTTGCGAGCTTCCCTCCGTGTTGTGACTTAGAAATATATTGCCGTTCCTTTGTTATCGAGGGGTTAATACCCTGGAACTTGTTACCCAAAGACACCGTGGGAGTACCTTCACAGGAAGGACTAATGCAGTTCAAGGAGTGGCTGAACATCACCCCAAGGGCAGTTAGGTGTGGGAAACAAATAATGTTTCCCCCCCCCCCCCCCCCCCCCCAGCAATGCCCACTTCCTGAAAAATGAATAACTTAGAGCTCTGGATAGGTCTTGAACCCACAATCTTCTCAGTTAGACAGAAAAGAACAGGATCAAGCTGAAGTTTACCGGTCTTGTATGCGGGCATCAGAAGTTCAGCTTGATTGGATACCCATTATAAACAATGCAGATCAGCCCAAGATCATCGCCAGAGATGAGAATGAAAATCAGTTGCAAAATGAATACATGACCTCCATATCTCTTTTACAAAGGGTGTAAATTTGTTTCCACCTGTCTTAATGCCAAGAAGTGGGTTCACCCACAATGCAGTCTTCAAATATTTGGTGCTTTTTTTAAATTTAAATTTTTTTAAATTTTAAATTTAAATCTTATTTTTTAAAATTTTATTTACAGCGTGGTAACAGGCCCTTCCGGCCCAATGAACCAGCTCTGCCCATTTTAAACCCAAATTAACCTACCCGTACGTCTTTGCAATGTGGGAGGAAACCGGAGCATCCGGAGGAAACCCACGCAGACACGGGAGAACGTGCAAACTCCTTACAGACAGTGATGGGAATTGAACCCTGATCGCTGGCGCTGTAATAGCGTCATACCGTGGTAGGAAATGAAAAAAATTCCTTTTAATATTCCCAACATTTTAGTGGAAAATGTTATCAATTGCAACATGTATACTATATATGCACAACAATTGCAGCCTTACTGGGAAATAATATTGCTTTGTATGTAAGGTTTTGCTTTGAAGCTGTTTTTAAAAAAAATTTTCCTGTCAGACCAATGCCCTTCAAAATTTCCTGTTCCCTAGTGTCCTCCGGGGATTAAAGGGTGCCGTTGTACCCTGATGATGTAATTGGGCAGCCAGGAAGTGAGTTTAGTATTGCATCCGCTCATTGACTGTCTCTGGCAGCTGTGCCTTCATGCCTCAAACTGCTTTTGGTGTGGTGAGAACTGGGAAAATGGAATCAATCTGGACCTCCAGCTATTGGTCTCTGAAGGATTCACTTTGTGTGTGTGTATGTGTGTTTGTGTGAGTGTGTGTATCTGCAATTAAAAGAATGTGTGGAAACTTTACTATATACTTTTCCCCTTTAAATTGCTTTCCACCAGTACTGCATTTATAGTGAAAAAGAAAGACTTATATTTATGTAGCACCATTCATGATCTCAGGATAGGCCAAAGCTTTTTACAATCAGTTATGTATTGAAATTTAACCACTGCAGTGAAGTAGGAAATGTAGCAGTCAATTTGTGCAAAGCAAGATCCTACAACCAGCACTGTGATAACCAAGGAAAATGTTTTGTAATCCTAGCTTTCCTTGACAAACACTTGTTCAGTGATGTCTGGCAGTCATGGTAGTGTAACGCTTTACAGCGCCAGTGACCCGGGTTCAATTTTGACCACTGTCTCTAAGGAGTTTGTACATTCTCCCTGTGTCTGTGTGGGTTTCCTCCCACTTTCCAAAGACGTATGGGTTAGGAAGTTGTGGGCATGCTATGTTGGCGCCGGAAGCGGGGCGACACTTGTGGGCTGCCCCTAGAACACTCTATGCAAAAGATGCATTTCACTGTGTGTTTCGATGTACATGTGACTAATAAAGATCTTATCTTAATCCAGAAAAAAGGAAACAACATTTTGCTGAAATTTGCAAGTTAATTGTATTATCTCTAACTTGTACCAAAGTATGTGGACTTCTGGTAAGCCCACCTTATTTCCCAGTCTTAAGTGGGTTTTCATGCTTCCAGTTCAACATGTGGAATGGAACTGCATCTTATTCTCAATGTGTATGGGGAAATTTCTATCCATGAGGCATCATATATTTACAGTGAAGGGCAATGACAATATTGCAGAAGTTTTGGTCTGTTAAGTACTGTGCTTGCAATCTGACAATTGAGGGATGAGGCAGTTAATGAGCTTCATTGCAGCAATGGGAATGGAGCTGCTGATAGCAGAGGGAAGCTGCAAAAGAACATTACCATCATAGGTCCACTTCATGCTTTTATAATAATATGTACAACCAACAGAGATTGCTCTTATGGAATCTGCCTTCAAGGACATACAGAGCAGAAAACAGTCACTAATGATACCGAACTCAGAAATATAATTATCTTCATTCATAAATTAAATTATGATGCAAAATTTCACTGTCTTTGTAACAGCAGTATTCCAAATAAATACTTTGTGTGGTGACTGGGATATGACAAAGATATGAATACCTTGTTGATGAGTTAAGTGGGAAACACAACAGGGAGGAGGCTGAGGAACCAGAAAATAGAATGGAGATGACTTAGTCAATTAACTGTCTATACAAATAATGTTTGCACCTCCTCTTACTCATGTTTCAATCAGTTCATGATAGCTTCCCTTTCATCTTGTCATTTTTAAACAGAAAAATGACGCATACTGTTGGCAAAGAAAAAAATGTTGTTTTAAATTATGCATAATGCTGTTTAATCTCTTTGGGATTGTATTCTGCTAAAACGTCTTATGAGTGAAATAGAATAATGATGTTTTCATACACCAGCTCTAATCTATATCATTCTTCACTCATAGGCCTTCTATGTGTCCAATCTTTTCAAACCCAAGATGAAAGTACCCCCTCCACCTGTGAGAAGAGAGATAATTACCCCTGTGGACATCATTGACAGGAACAACCATCATGGGATGTGCTAATCATCTTTGCAATATGGGAAATGTGTTTAAACAGCAACAAATCAAAATGGACTGAAGCTGGTGCAGAAATCGAAAGAGAAAATAGTGACTGCTGAACAGCAAGTATGCTGCTCTCTAATCTCATCAGACAGTAGAATGTAGGGGGAAAGACATTTTATCCACAATCTTGTGGGAATGTGTACCATAGCAGCATTTTAATCAAACCACAAAAATCATACAGAAGGCATGAAAACTTTAAGCTTGTGAATTTGTTTTGAACTGGTCAAAGTTGGCCACGAATGAATCAATGCATTTGTTCAACAAAAGGAAAAGAAACTTTATAATAAACATCACATGCAAAAATGTAACAGTGGCCATCTCATTGTAAGTGACGAGGACCACGGCAGCAAACTTTCATATTTTATATATAAATATATAAAAAAACTAAAACAAGATAACTATGTAAAATATTATTTCTGAATCAATTTTTTTTAGATATTTTATCCACTGCAATTAAAACTGTTTATGTGTCTTGACCTGTGTTATTTACAAAGTGCTGCTTAAAAAATAGCATTGATTTTTAAAAAAACATATTTTGTATGTAGTCAACTAAAGTATTATAAAGCTTTTTTGAGGTGGGGGATAATGTTTGAAAAAACTACAGCTAGAGCCACTTGCATCAATAATAAACATCACAATAAGTCATTTGTTAGTACTCTATATTTTTGTTTTGTAAAAAAAAATGTTTAGCTTCAACTTATTTCTTGTAGAATTTGAACGTTAACATCTGACTATTCTTCTGATGTAATTAGCTGTATGTTTTGGTTATGTGCTTTTAAAATAAAAGCTTCTAATGGACAGTGTGCTTTTGTTCAGATTTCTAACTCCCATTTTCCTCTCTGCTGCACAGGCTTATTCAAATAGATGATGTAATTATTCACCTTGGTATTATTCCCACTTATTAAAGAGAGGTCAAAGGGCAATACAATTTAACAAACTCCATTTAAGTCAGACTTCTTTTTGTTTGGGAAAAAAATAGTGTATTGCTTCCTGTACCAAGAATTGATCCCATCTCTGGCTTTGGATATGTCTCTTACCCAGAGTGACGTTTGAAATAACATCACTATTTGAGGGGGGGGGGGGGGGAGGTGGGGCATTCATTTTCCTGAAAATTCAGCCCCAATTGGTACAGCTAAATGTAGCACAGGTTGTTCTCTGCTACTGAGATTTAAAACACAGAACATTACAACACAGTACGGGCCCTACAGCCCACGATGTTGTGCCAACCTTATCCACATTCAATCTATCCCCCTCTCTACTTCACCACCCATAACCCTCTATTTTTCTTTCGTCCATGTGCCTATCTGGTAGTCTCTTAAGTGACCCTATCATATTAGCCCCTACCACCACAGCTGGTAGTACATTCCAGGCACCTACCACTCTCTGTGTAAAACAAAAACCTACCTCTGATATCTCCCCTGAACTTTCCTCCGTGTACCTTAAATGGGTGACCTCTAGTATTGGCCATTGCCACCCTGGGGAAAAGATGCTGGCTGTCCACTCTGTCTATGCCTCTCATAATCTTATACACCTCCATCAAGTCTCCTCTCATCCTCCATTGCTCCAAAGAGAAAAGCCCTAACTCTCTCAACCTCTCATAAGACATGCTCTCCAACCCAGGTAGCATTCTTGTAAATCTCCTCTGCATCCTCTCCAAAGCTTCCACATCCTTCCTATAATGTGGTGACCAGAACTGAACACAATATTCCAAGTGTGGTCTAACCAGAGTCTTATAAAGCTGCAACATTATCTCTTGGTTCTTGAACTTAATCCCTTGGTTACTGAAGGCCCGCACACCATACACCTTCTTAACCACCCTATCCACTTGTGTGGCAAATTTGAGGGATCTATGTACTTGGACCCCAAGATCTCTCTGTTCCTCCACACTGCTAAGGATCCTGCCATTAACAATGTACTCTGCCTTCATGTTTGTTCTTCCAAAGTGTATCACTTCCTACTTCTCTGCCCAGCTCTGCATCCTGTCTAAATCCCGTTGCAACCTATGACAACATTCTTCACTGTCTACTACACCACCAACCTTCGTGTCATCTGCAAACTTACTAACCCATCTTTCCACTTCCTCATCTAAGTCATTTATAAAAATCACAAAAAGCAGGGGTCCTAGAACAGATCCCTGTGGAACACCACTAGTCACTAACCTCCAGGTTGAACACTCCCCTTCTACAACCACCCTCTGCCTTCTGTGAGCAAGCCAATTTTGAATCCACACAGCCAATTTTCCATGGATCACATACCTCGTGACTTTCTGAATGAGCCTACCATAGGGAACCTTGTCAAATGCCTTCCTAAAATCCATATATACCACATTCACCACACTACATTCATCAATTTGTCCTGTCACTTCCTCAAAAACCTCTATTAGGCTTGTGAGGCATGACCTGCCCTTCACAAAGCCATGTTGACTATCCCCAGTAAAACTATGCTTCTTCAAATGTTCATAAATCCCGTCCCTAAGAATCCTCTCCAATAGTTTGCCTACCACTGATGTAAGTCTCACTGGTCAAAAGTTTCCAGGATTATCCTCTTTACTGTTTTTGAATGAAGGAAAAATGTTTGCCATCCTCCAATCCTCCGGTACCACTCCTGTAGCCAGGGAGGACTCAAAGATCATCGTTAACACTCCAGCAATCTCTTCCCTCGCTTCCCGTAGTAACCTGGAGTATATCCTGTCCGATCCTAGGGAGTCATCTATCCTAATGCTTTTTAGTAGCTCCAACACTGCTTCTTTATTAACCTTGACATGCTCCAACACATTTGCCTGTTCTGTGCCAACCTCACATTACCTCCATTGATTTCAACAAAATGGATTTTGGAGCCAAAGTTCAACACACTAAAGTGATTCCATAACATGTTCAACACTAAACATTGAAAATGAAATTCCAGGCTCTTGCGTCTTGGCTAACATTCCTCCTTCAACCAGCACGATTAGAACACATTCATCCTTGGGGACACAAAAGAGACTGCAGATGCTGGAAATCTGGAGCAACACACACAAATTGCTGGAGGAACTCAGCAGGTCAGGCAGCATCTATGGAGGGAAATGAACAGTCAACGTTTTGGGCTGAGACCCTTCATTCATCCTTGGGCATGTGATATTAATGCACAATCACACAAAGCTGTTCCTTTTTGTTCTCCTCTTCTGTAATTAGATTCTGTTGAATATGTTTGTTCACATCATGGATTTCCTCATCTTTTGGAAACTTGGCCTATTGTTGGAAGGACTTAAGATATAAAGTCAAAAGACGCAGGTATCTAATCCAGATGATGTGGGGATAAGGTTGTTACATCTCTATGTTGTGCTATCTTTAGAAGGGATCTGCAAGTCAACATGTAAGTGCAAGATACCCTGACTGCTTAAGTGACCAAGTCCCAGATGTATACAGCAGACACAGATGTATAATACTGCTCAACCTACAGTTTATTCTGCACGTCAGTAAGTAACAAAGTATTGTACATGTGATTTGTGCAACACTGATGGTGTAGCCTAGAAATTAGATGCTTCTGCACACCTTTTGTGTAAATCATGCACAAAAGTGGTTTTACTCAGGGTACCATGCTAACAATAATTTCTGAGTAAAATTGTGCTCATTGGGAAATGATACAGCACACTTAAGATAAGATTTATTTATTAGTCACATGTACATTGAAACACGCAGTGAAATGCATCTTTTGTGTAGAGTGTTCTGGGGGCAGCCCGCAAGTGTTGCCACGCTTGTGGCGCCAACATAGCATGCCCACAACTTCCCAACCCGTATGTCTTTGGAATATGGGAGGAAACCGGAGGAAACCCACACAGACAGGGGGAGAACGTACAAACTCCTTACAGACAGCATCCAGAATTGCACCCGGGTTGCTGGTGCTGTAATAGTGTTACGTTAACCGCTACACTACCGTGCCATGTGTGAATAACCTGAGCATGGCTGACATTTGCTTGTTGTTGATCATACCCCAATGACATCCCTCACAGCACATTTTTTTCATTGCCCAAAGATGGGAGCTGTTGATGGTGGTGGTGGTGGTGGTGGTGGGGGGGGGGGGTGGTAGGGATTTGGGTCGAACTCTCAGGAACGTCTGTGGAAATCCTAGGAGAACATCATGCAGGGTTTGGCAATAAGATGGTAATTAATGGGTCTGCGCAGTCAAAACAATATCTTGCCTACAACACCTGCCAGCCTCATATTTCAGTGGTCATTATAATGGAAAATGAATCTGAGGTTCTTCCTCCACTGATTGTAGCCCCTTTGTACAGATCCCCTCTGAGTGATTTATAGCACTTTGATTAGCCACATCTTGCAGTGGCTTGGGGCCATTCGTGGCATGGAAACCAAATGGGTCTGGCCATTGGACCAGTCACAAAGGAGATCACTACGTCACTGCTTCTGCAGGTTTCCCCTCTACTCCACGACAGTTTTTCCTGCTGCTGTTCAACGGCTACCATTGGAGAGGTTTCTACAAGTGTTGACTGGCTTTCCAATGGTCAATGTGCCAGTGATGCTGCAGTTGTAGACTCTTCATGCCATCATGAGGGTCCATTTTCAAGGTCTTGTACGTAAACAACTGAATGTGCCAAAGGTGTCTGTCATAAGTTTTAGATTGAATTTGTTTCTGATTAGCATATGTATGAAAAGGAATGAAAATAAAATCCCTAAACTTTTAGATGAGATGTTGCATGGACTACTGATAAGCACTGGATAGATTGTAAATACTGAACAGGTTTCAAATATTGAATGGGTGAATAGGCCGGACTTGATGGAAAATCTTAAAATGATCTATACAGTAAATAGTGCAGTGGCCAAGGGACTAACCTCTGGAATTCCTTCTGTAAATCTCTCCACTTCTCTATTCATTTATCCTTTAAGACTTCCTCACTCTGGTGAAGCTTTGGGTTATCAGCCCTAATATCTCCAGAAGTGGCTTGGCACCAAAATTTGTTTGATATCCCCACTGTGAGATGATTTAGGGTGTTTTATAACAACAAACTGCTATATAAAAACAAGTTGCTGTTTGGTAGTCCTACTTTAACAGGTTCCTTAAGGTTTAATCTCTTTTACCTATTTCCAGGTTATGATGTAGTGGAAGCCTTGCCCAGGCCAGCTCTCACTTGCTCCTTAGCACACCACACCAATCATTACTGGGGAGTTTCCCTGCTACACCATTCACCACTTGAGGTTTTGGGGTAAGACATTTTCAGCAATTTTCCATCAGAAAATTAATTAACTGGTGACTTTAAGATTGAGAAACATTGGGCAGGAACGTACTGATCCAAGCCCAAACCTTACTGCTGCCAATGCCAGTGGAGTGACCACATTAAATCTTCACAGCCATGCAGCTTCCAATGCAATGCTGTTGTCTCTGCTGCAGCAGCTGTGCAAGGTGCAATGAGCTGCAGGCTTTGACTAGGCCACCGCTGGTGTAAAATAAGGTCCCACCCACTCAATGGCCAATTGACAGCCAATAGAAGGGGATTTCACTATTTCCAAATGTAAAAATTAAAAATCCTTTATTTAAACTCATGTGATACTGCCATTAATGAATTTAAAACATAAATATTGAAAATAAACAAAATTTACTTGATTGCCTTTTAAATGAAGGGCAGTGTCCTATTCATATGACTGGATTCATGCTCAGAACAGCAGGAAAGGCTGAAGGGTCAGATATGAAGTGTGCCTGGCTGCTTGGCTCAGCCACTTATGGAATGCCCTTGGAGTCGGTGGTGAGTTTCTGCTCAGAGCAAGAGGTCAGATGTACATATATTGGACTTCTGGTGCATTCCTAGCTTCTGTGTTGTGGCGTGCAGATGCAGAAGTCCAGGACACACTGTTGTGTGCTCTCCAGCTGGACCATAGTTCCCTACAGGACTGCCAGCCAGCTGCCAATGCATTCAGGCCCAATAGCGAAACACCGAGCAAAACAAATTAAGCAATGGTTAAGATGTCATAAACTTCAGATTCATCTATAATGTAGATTATTGGAAGAAGGAAAGATGAGGCATTTTTATTTTAACCCTTGTTCAATTTGAAGAGGATTGGTTATGTTCAAATCTGCATGGAATGTATCTACAGTGTACTCTCAACATCCATGGAGAAGGGGGGCTGCTGGTTGCATGAGAATTGTTTAAAAAAAAATTACTTCACACACTAGGATTCTATGCATAAACCTTTAAATAAATTGCCAAATTATATGTCATCTCCTTATCCTTTTAAATACCAATGAGTTATACTGCAATTTTATATGTTGAGGCTAAGCAGTATTAATGCAAATTGCAGGAAAAATAAATCAAATGAATAATTGTATTCACATTATAGGAAGTGCCAAATCTTGAAGAGGACATTGGAATTAATCAGCCATTACCTTTTATGCATAAATGTAAATAAACTAAAATGTCTTTTTCAGAATTATTTTGCACATTGAAAAAAAAAGGAATTACTTAATATTTAAGGAAATTTTGGTGGTTGCCTGACAATTTTGTATACCCAAATACTGGATAAACTAGAGTTTGCTGTAGTTACTATATTAGGCAGAATAATTGTGGTTTTATAAAAGTGAAAATGAGTTTAACAGATTTATTAGAGTATGTATTTAGCAGGAGAGATAAGGAGGTACTAGTGTTTGTGATACATATTGGGATCTATTGTAGTGTGTTGAATTACTTGAGTGGCCTTGCAGCTCTTGGATGGATACGAAGTTGGCACCATCTATATTGCAAATTGCTTCATTTCCACTCCTTTATGACAAACGTGTTTTATAGTTTCATCATGTAAATGTCCAGCGTAAGAGGATATGACTAGGAAGACAGGAAATTTTAATTAGTTGGTGCGATGAGTAATAGATGAGCAATGTAGAAATTCAGAAGAAAAAGTGATGGCAGCATATGTGAACAGCACTTCATGTGTTTATTAAAATAGCAAACAACATAGCCTCTGGCTAAGGATACACTGCTTCACATTTTTTACATCTAGGCATCATAGACTAATAAACTGCTCTAGAAAAAGAAAAAGGATTTTCTCTTCTCTAGAGAAAAGTCAGTTTGGAAGCCACAAAGCATATTCTGCTTTGGTTTAATAAATATAGAATAATGAATTCACTCCATAAACTGTGCCCTCTATAAACCCCTTTTCTCCTTTCAGACACTCCTTCAAACCCATCCCTGAATGATGTTTTGGCTATCTGCTCTCACAGTTCTTCATCTGACTTGGTGCTGAATTTTGTTTGATATCCCTCCTGTGAAGTGCCCTTTCATATTTTATCTTATTAAACATGCTATATAGATACTACTGTATATGCAGCATAGTGACTAAGTTATGTAACATTTAATGACCTTGATAAATCACTAGTCATAAGTTCGAATCACATCAAGGTTCAGTTAACTAACTAATCTAGAATCAATAGCTGCTATTATTAAAGGTGACCATGAAACTAATGGATTTGTTTTAAAAAACTTACTGAGCTAATTAGTGTTTTTAATGATGTAAATCTCTAGCCATTTTGGCATAAAGGTGACATCAGATCCACAGCAATGTACTCGACACTTAAATGCCTCTATTAAGCCTCTCATTTGTACTTGGTCATGATGTAACAAGAACAAATCTGGCAGGCCCCCCAGCTTTGACTTAAGCCCTGCAAGCTTCTCCTTCCAAGTACCTATGGACTTGTGTCCAAATTGGGAGCTGTGAGCCAAAGGCCGTTCAAGTCCGAGATTGTTGTAGTCACAAAATCGTAACTTTCAGTCAAGAGCCCAGATTTTTCTATTATGATCCCTGGGTATGCCCCCTTCACAGAAGTGTACCACAGAAAGCATTCTATCTGGATGTACCATGGCTTGGTATGGCAACTGCTCTGCCTGTGACCACAAGAAACTGCAGGGAGTTGTGGATACAGCTCAGCACATCACGGAAACCAGCCTCCACTCCATGGACTCTGCCTACAGTTCTTCCTACCTCGGTAAAGCGGCCAGCATAATCAAAGATCCCACCCAACCCAGACATTCTCTCTTCTCCCCTCTCCCATCGGGCAGAAGATACAAAAGCCTGAAAGCACATACGACCAGGCTCAAGGACAGCTTCTATCCCACTGCTATAAAACTATTGAACGCCTCCTAGTGCAATAAGATGGACTCTTGACCTCACAATCTACCTTGTTATGACCTTGCACCTTATTGTCTACTTGCACTGCACTTTCTCTGTAGCTGTTACACTTTATTCTGCATTCTGTTATTGTTTTACCTTATACTACCTCAATGCACTGTGTAATGAATTGATCTATGGGAACGGTATGTGAGACAAGTTTTTCCACTGTACCTTGGTACAAGTGACAATAATAAACCAATTCCAATGGAAGATGGTTATGGTTGTTAGAGGTCAGTCACTTGGAAAGTGAAGCAAGGGTGTTATCAAGTGGCAACCATTAATAAACTGTTCACTGATGCCCAGTTTGGGTTTCACAAAGGCTAATTGGCTCAGTCAATGGAAGGCATTTTAGAAGATATATTGCACAAAAATATTGCATAACTATTTGACATTACTACTCATACAGACAAATTACTCATAAAAAGAAATAAGACCTCTCTTTTGTAGAGGCAGCTGGCCCATGGAGAATGGTGGAACCAATGGGTACCAAAGATTCAACAGAAAGTAAAAAAAGGAATAGAAGAAAGTTGAGAGTGAATTTATTTATCTGGTCACCAAAACTAGAAGGCAATTGGATTTTTTTCTAATTTGAGTTGCTGAAGAAAATATTACAGAATCACAGAAAGTTTACAGCGTTGAAACCCCAAGGTTTGTATTGTACTTTGAATAAAATTTACATCAAGATTATTTTCCTCTTTAAACAGGCAGGAATTATAAAAGTAGATGTGGCATTGTAGAGGGGAGAATTTAGATTAAAAACACCACTTCTCAAAAGCAGCCATACATTCATAACATTTATTCCAAAATAGTTCAATCTTTGCAACTCAGGACAATTAGATACGTGCTGTGATGGCAAGTAAAGCAAGCATTTATTATTAATCTGGATAGAAGCTTTGACTAATTAGAAACCATGCAAGAGGCCAACTGGCCTTTGACTACTCTTCTGCTTAAATTCAAACAGCCACTTAGAATGCCATCATGTGGTGTCTTGTGAGAGTTACAGTTTCATTAACAATGGCGTCAAAAGGGACCTAATTGCAGGAAGTGACTATTGACCAGGTAGAAAGGTGATGATGTTTATTTGGTTAACACTTAATTTCTCCCCGTTGATTAGACTGGAATACTCAAATGGTCCACTATTTGTCTTGAAACATTATGGTTCCACTTCATAGTAGTGCTCCTCAAATCTCCTAACACACTCAAGACAGATGGCAAGTTTTAGTTTTATAAACAAATGCTTTATCGATTTCCCAACAATCAGCCACAGATTGTGTTACACAATTGCAGTACAGTGATATCACAGTTTTGAATACCTTTCCATGAATATGCTTACCACAGTAATGAAATTAACAATGTAACCAAAAAAAAACACAGCTAAAACTGAAGAATATTGCTTCAGGTAACTAAAATAGGATGCCTTGCTGACTTTAAAGATTTGTTTTGAAAGATGCAAAGAAAGTAATTTCAAAGGTATATTCAAATCTCAATTTGTACAAACCACCCTCGGCTATTTCATTTGAATGTTTTCAGATTGCATCCTTTATTCTCTTGAATAATAAGTGGCAATTGCCCTTGACCGCAGCGCTGCACTTTGTTGCTTTTTGCTTTCAGCCTGTTCTAATATAACTCTGCTCAAATGGCATCATTTTATAAACGAATCTGCTTTCTGTCATCTAGTGTAACAAAGTAAATTGCATTCTACCTGCCTACTGCAACATTAAAAGAATTTCTCTCTCAGGTAAGTGAAGCTAATGGGAACAAACTATTATTAAAGAGCAAGAAACAGTGGAGTTTTTCTCCTCAAAGTTCACACAGAAGGCATACAAACTTTAAAAATAACAAAATAAGGAAAGGTGGCATTTTTTCCTCACGTGTCCTTTCAAATTCAACTCACACTATGGTGTTGAAAATCTGTGTTCTTTCTTAAAACTTAAGTATACTTTGTGGATTGAATTGGATTGTTTCATTTCAGTCTCTAGCAGCACAAGTCAATTGTGTAAAACCAGCCAGATTCTGGCATAATTTGGCAAAATAAATTGGATAAATACACATTGGTGCCCTGGGGGTTGTTTTACTGAGTTACAGATCAACATATGTTGCTGAAACAGCATTCAGTGCTTTACCTTGCCCCTGTGAGGATGTGGAGTGGATAAATGATCTCCCTTGCAATACACTTTGATGAAATTAAAGGTAACTATACATATTCATAAGGTATTCTATATGGCAGCTGTTACTATGGAAAGTAAGGCTGACTCCTTTTCTCATGCTGGAAGCAAGCAACTTCCAAATGGCATATTCTGATAATAATAAAAATGAAACTAATTGTAGTGAAACACTTTAAGTAATGTCCTCATAAAGTGATATCTGATGTTCTTTGAATAGAAGTTTCTCAAGTGTATTTATTTTTTAAGAGCTATTAAAATATTTTAAATACTGAAAAAATGGATTAAAAGTAATGTGAAATACTAACAAGTAGTTCAAAACAGCTAAAAAAATGTATCAAACAATTAACTGCACTCTCCTTTCTCCACAAGGTTGGAAAGTCCAGTCAAATAAGTGGTGTAAATTGGAGGGGGTGAATGTAAAGTTCATCCAGCCCCTCTATCCAGCAGGTCAGTGCTCTACCACTGGGAGAAAGTAGCGAGTCAATGTTGTTGGACAGAGAATTCCTAAGACTGGAATTCCAGGAGAAATGATTTCTTCTTATCTCAGTCTTGAATAGCTGACACCTTATTTTGAGACTATGAATCCCTGGTGCTAGGTACCTCAGCCAGGGAAAACATTATCTTTGCATCTCCCATGTCAAGCTCTGTAAGCATTTTGTGTACTTGTATGTTTTGCCACACTGTGTGTTTGTATACACTAACCAAGTCACATTCTCAGCTCAGTGGAACCTCTCACCACCTTCACTGTTACTCTGGCAGCATCCTCTGTTCCCTCTGGAATTGGGTCAGTAAAACAGAGACAGGCAGGGCCTCTTCCACCCAGCTTCCTATAACGTGCACTGATGGATGTCAACTGCACTGATGAAAATATTTTCCCAAAGGAACTGATCCACATTCTAAGGGGGTTGAAGGTAAACTGGGATGTAGGTTTGTATTAGATCTGATATAGGCAAGGCTAGAAGGATGCTGAATGCATCAAATTTAGAAAATGTGCGCCCATGGAAAGGAAGTTGTGTTTATTTATTTCAGGGAAAACAATGGCTACTCTTTAAGCATGGAAACAGAAGTTATTATGAGAATGTTAATAAATATCCCATATCTTGAGGAAAGATATGAAAGGGAAGAGACTGTTTAGCTCTCCTTGTATACAAAAAAATGATGGTCTAGATCTTCTGCTTGTCCCTGAAACCTGCTGTTAATTGAAACCAGACACTGTGTGCATTCTTCCACTAGGGAGAAAGTTTCAAACTGATCAGTTTGGCTCAGTTCAGCACAGGCATTTTCCTAGTGAAAATGGCAAGCTCTGTCCTGCAAAGTTGCTTTCAGGGCTGGTTAAAGCCTGCCTCCATGATTACCTACTGTGAAGCCTGCCAAGGCAATGGAATGTCTTTGAAATTCTCTGAAATCCACAGAAATTCAAAATCACTCAAAAACTATCAAAGATTAAAAACACTTAACATTTTTAAGAAAATTTAAAAAAATACACGTGATAATTAAAACAATTAAACACATTTAAATCTTAGGTTAAAAAAAGTCATAGAATGGTTAAAGCATAAAATGTGGCTAATCAGCCCATCATGTCCACACTGGCTTTCTATCAGAGCAACAGATTAGTTCCACATCCCTTCTCTGTAGCTTTGCAAATTTTTTCCACCATATATTTCTCCATTTCCCTCTTTAAGCCCACAATTGAACCTGCCTTTACCACAACTATAGGCAGTGCATTTCCAGATTCCAACCACACAGTGCAAAAACAGTTTTCCTTGTATCACTCTTAATTCTTCTCCTCATTATTTTGTATCTGTGACCATTATTTTGTACTTTGTGCTGAGGTGTCTGAAGTATTAGAACCTTTAAGCTTGAGGTAAGAGATCTATGAAGTGAACTACTGGTGACAGTTCATGCCATAAATGTCTGCTGGAATTCAGTTGCATAAGGGTGGTTTTAATTGAAAGAAATGGTAAATACTTAATGGTCTAAATGTAATGGAAGTGTCAATAGAGCAAAATGGTTTAAAATAGAAGTGGTAGTTAAAAGTGGTTCGCTGCACATCTTAAATTTCCCTATACAGTAAAACTCTGATAGTCTGGCACTTTGGGACTTTGGTAGTGCAGGACTAGCAGATTTTCTGGATTATTGGATGTTACTCATCTTAATACCCAAATTAACCCCTCCACCAAAGGCAACAGCTTCCGACTATTCAGTCTGTACAGATCCTTCGTTATTTTATATACTTCTATCAGATCTCCCCTTAACCTTCCAAAGGAAACAGCCCCAGCCTCTCCAATCCACACTGTTACCTCATCAGAAAAAATATATTAAATTGATAAACACAATTTCTCCTTAAAAATCCTTGCTAGCTTTCCTTAATTAATCGATTTTCCTCCCAGTACCCAATAGTCCAGTCCTGGATGAATGTTTGTATAAGCTTTCCCATTGCTGAGGTTAAACTGATCAGCATGCAATTGCTATGCTTATCCTCACTCCCATTTTTTAACAAATAAGTAACAGTTACCACTCTCGTCTCTGACACCAGTCCTATTTCTAAAGAACAAAGAAAAATTATGGTTAGTATCTCCACAACTTTGAGGGGCATACATAAGGTGGAAGTTCACAGTCTTTTTCCCAGAGTAGGGGCATCTAAACCTAGAGAGCATAGGTTTAAGGTGAGAGCAAGTTTTACCACACAGAGGGGGGTGGGTATATGGAATGACATGGTGTTTCAAGTGCTCATCTAAATACTTCTCAAATGTTGCAAGAGTAGATGCCTCCACCACATACTCAGGCTGTGCGTTTCATATTTTAATCTCTCGGTGGAAAAGTTTTTCCTCAGGTTCCCTATAAGTCTCCTACCCCTTACCTTAAATCTATACCCTCTGGTTATATCATCTCTGTGAAAGAGAAACATTTCTCATTACTTAGCCTACCTATGCCCCTCATAATTATGAATACAGATCTTCTCTCAGCATATCCAGGCTCTCCTGAATTGCTCTATCCTGGCAACATCCTGGTGAATCTCTTGTGCACTCTTTTCAGTGCAATCACATCCATCCCAGAACATGGCCCAATTAAACTTTTAAATAATTGTCCTATAACCTCCCTGTTCCTTTATTCTGTGCTCTGGCTAATGAAAGCAAGTGTCTCTTATGCTTTCTTCACTAACTTATTTTCCTGTGCTGCTGCCATCAGGGATCCTTGGATATTTCCTCAGTACTTCCTAAGGTCTAACGTTCATCGTATGTATCCTAGCCGCATTATTTCCCTCAAAATGCTTCACCTCATTAGAACAGTACAGCACAGGAACAGGCCCTTCAGCCCACCATATCTGCATTGACCATGAAGCCAATCTAAACTTATCCTAACTGTCTGCACATGGTCCTTATCTCTCTATTCCCAGCCTGTTCACATGTCTATCCAAATGCTTTTTAAACTTTGCTATTGTATCTGCTTCTACACCCTCCCCTGGTAGTGCACTCCAGGCACCTACCACTCTCTGTGTAAAAACTTGCCTTGCATATCTCCTTTAAACTTATAATTGTCGCAATTGTACCCACCTTTGCCACTTCCTCTGGCAGCTTTATTCCATAAACGCACAACCCTCTGTGTGAAAAAATTGCCCCTCTCAGCTTAAAGCTATGGCCTCTAGTATATGACATTTCCACCTTAGGGAAATGATTCTATCTATCCTGCCTATGCCTCTCGTGATTTTATATACTTCTACCACATTTATGAGGATTCAATTCCATTTGCTATTGCCCAATCCATCTTACCAGTTCATCAATATCATTCTGTAGTCTAAGACTAACCTCCCCACTATCAACAACACCACCAATTTGTGTGCTGTCTGCAGATTAATCATGCCACCTATATTTACATACAGACTGTTAATGTATAAAACAAATAGCAAAGGTCTCAGCTCTGATTCCCTGTGGTACACCACTGACTGTGATAAAATTGAGTGTACCATCTGAGAGCTCTAAACTTAAGTCAAGACCTTAATTTCCATTTGACATAAATATCTATGAGTACCCTCACTACAGGGAGATTATACTTTATCAGCCTACACTTTCAGGACTAGTTAACTTCACTACTTTAGTCTCTATAGAAAGGTCCAGCTGTCAATAAACACTATTTCAAGCGGTGGGTCCCTCCTCCAACCAAGGAGAAGATACTTCCAGCTAATGAAGCAGTTTAAGCATAATTTTATTTTAAGTGAGACACATTTAATTCTAATAAGTAATTCTTAACAACAACTTATAACTTACAAAGGATTTCCAAACACAAGTACAATTCTTACAAACTAAGAAGTCATACCAACAAGTTGCAGATGAACAAGTCGTCCATCACAAAAACCAAAGGCTGAGGAATGAATTCTAGGTCTTCTTTCTGTAACCCCTTCTCTCTGTCATTTCCCCTACCCTGACTGCTTTCTAACAGTTATACTGCGTTTTCACGTAGTTGGCATCATTGGCATGTGATGTTTTTTCAACCACATTTTTAGGCCAGGTGGCTGGAGTGTTTAATTAAGTAAATGTGGATCCTATTGTTCTCTTGTTTATGTTAAGAGGCTGAGCAGGGAACATTGGTTAGAAGTTTAACTTAGCAAACAAAAACGTCTTGAGCCTTGGACAATTTTTGCTGTTTTTGCAAATGGGATTTTAGCTTAATGAGTAACCACTTCTTGACATTTGGGCAGGTCATGCCGCTGTGCTAAAAAGCTGAGGTTAGCAATAAGCCTTTTTGGGGCCTCGGAAGTGAATATTCATCACATGGTCACAGGCTTCCAATCACAAAAGCAATCCTCAACCATCATCCTTTGCCTTCCGTCACCAAACCAAGTTGCCAGGGTTCAATGGGCTCTTACCTTTTGGCCAGTCTCCCAAATGGGATCTTGTCAGCAGCCTTACAGAGGTGTACATAGACTACATCAACTGTATTATCCTTATCAACACAGTTGCCTCTTCAAATAATTAGTCAAATTGGTCTGTTAGGACCTCCCCCTATCAAAACCATGCTAACTATCCTTGATTAATTTTTGCTTCTCCAAGTGCACATTAATCCTGTCTCATTGGAACTTTTTCTAATAATTATCTACCACTGATGATAGGTTTATCAGTTTGTATTACCTGACTTTTCCCAGTTGTCCTCCTTGAATAAATGTACATTATTTGCCATCTTCCAGTCATCTGACACCTCTTCTGTAGCCAAAGGTTTGAAAGTTTCTGTCAGAGCCCCTGCAGTCTCCTTCCTTGCTTCCATAGCAGTGTGTGATATATCTCATCAGGTCCTGGAGTTTGCCTATCTTTAGCCACATAAGACATCTAATACCTCCTCCTTTTCAACAGTAATTGTGAATAAAGAAACTCTTAACTATTCTGTGCACAATCTCAGGAACTGTTTTAAGTTGAAAACTATTGACAACCCAAATCAGTTAAACTAATCTTCAACTTTTTACCGAGCCTTAGATTTCCATGGTCAAATTGAAATAGTCCTAACCTAAGATCCTCTGAAAGAATTGTTGAATCTTGTGATGTTTGTGATCACTGGCTTATTTTAGTTAGGATGTACATGCCATACATTTTTAGTTCTGGAAGTTATATGTCTTGCTAGCCTCTACTAAATGAAGTGATAGAAAGCAAATCTCTGGAAAGTATCCTGGACATCACTACAGATACAGATGAAAGAGATCAGAATGTTAAGAGTAGGATCAATGTACTCACTGGGTTAGCACATTTAGGTTAGTCTTGCTCACTGGTTGGGTGTGCAAAAGAAAAACAAATACAATAGGAAAAGAACCAATATGAGTGAAAATCTGTGGAGTCCAGAAAAATACCAAGTACAAAAGGGCTTTTTCATACACTTAAGCTCAGAAGGTTGACATTCCTTAAAAGTAGAACTTAAGGAAAAAAGTTTCCCACAGCCTTATTCAAACACCAAGCCTATACACACAATTTCTGATTAGTCAGACTCAATATTAATCAAGTCCAGCTGTAGCTGCATGTGCAATAGGCTGAATTAATTCAATATTTCGTTCCACCAAATAACTGCCCTTTTAAAAAAAGCCAGCTTTTTATTAAAAAATAATCATTGGGGAATTTTATGACTGACAGGCCAGTTGTTGACCTCTGTGCGGTGATGGGATTCCGAATAAAGCCCTTTAGAAACAGTGCAATGAAAGCTCAGGAGACGTTTCGCAATCATGTTTCACAATGCCTTTGATTACTGAAATTTTAAACAGTTCAGAATAAGGTTGCAACAAAAAATTGTAATAATCATTGTAATCAATCAACTTGTTATTAATCATTCTCCTGTGCTGGAATGGGATTTCCTGAATGAGGATGTGAAAATGTCATTGAGTCGCATTCAGCATGATGAGTTTGATGCATGATTCCAATCTCCAAAACAGTGATGAGCATCACTCTTTCATATGTTTATATTATTGACAATTTTTAACCGTAATAATTTAGTAAGTTCATTTTCTGAGTCACAATTTTAATTTTGATTTCTTTGTGTATTACTTTTTGTAGCAATTTTATTAATTGTTTGATTTCTAAGAAAAGTATTGCTGCAAGTTATTGAAAAAATAACCATCAGTCTAGTTTAGATTGATTGTAAGAGTGGGAAATATTAAACCATAGCCTAAAAAGAAGTGAATGGAAAGGAACAGAATGGCCAAATAGACTAAGTGAAGACATGGGCACACAAAAGTAACCTACATAAAACACTAAAAGGATGTGAAGGAAAACAGAAGAAAGCATCAGATTTTCAACAATGAATCTGAAGAAAGCAAATAGCTTAAATAAAAGTAATAAATGAATGAGGAAATTTCTTCTTGTCGGAGTTACCCAGACTTTGGAATCTGAAAATGCAACTTTCTAGAAGTCCTTTAAGTGCCCTAAAATATACAATAAAAGCTGTTAAAAAGAAACATATTAATCAGTTGTAAACATTTATACTTGCATGCACTTCCTGTTAACTTTCTTGCATTGTATCTTTCTGTATCCATCTTTATAATGGAATCTGCTAATTAAATATCACTGTAGCTACATCCTCCTGTCGGTAATGGCACTGTGGTATCTTAGTTTTACACCTCTTAGCAGAAGGACTTAATAATTCAATAATATTGCTTTATATTTCAAATCTCCATTTAAATTTTTATAACTAATGATAAATTTAAGAATATTAAATACAAATATGATTAGAATGATTTTGATGTGTATTGACTTATATCTGTATGACCTGGTCCATATATCTTTGTCTTTCTAATGCTCTTCACAAGAACATGTTACTTGGTCTCCTGTATAACTCCATGGCAAATCAACTTATATGTCTATAATCAATTTGCCAAAGTTATTTTGAAACGTTTTGTCAGTTAGTTTTCTGCAGTGTTTGAGAGAAAGTCAACAGATTAAATTATCTTGAACTGAAACTGAGAAGAACTTTCCCTAGTTTCAGAAATAGAGAAGGTTGACTTTATTTTTGTTGAAACTAGGCAATTTGAGAAAAAGTACTGGTTGAATCTGTTGCTACTCTGTTTTCCAATTTTAATCATTAAGGCATAATTCACTAAACAAAGGTGGTAGTAGGTGCAGAAAATGGGCTAAAGTGAACAGTTGGAAATATGTCCAGTTCAGCAATGATTATATCATTATAATAAGTAAAATGACAGCTGGAAGAGCCATTATGAGATGTTACATTAACAGGTCACCATAGACCAAACAACACAGTCATTTCTACACTGTTGTCATTTGTTGAAGTGAGACGCTAAGAACCCCAGATAGAAGTGCGGCTGGCAGATGTGGCCTCACTGGAGACTATTTTGGGTTTACGAGCTGTGTAATGAAAATCTGGAAGTATTCCGCATTTGGCAAATACTCTTGGGCTGTTAAATCATGCGAAGCACGAATGCTACAGGGAAAGGATATACTGGAAAGTGTTTTGTGTTAAGTTGACCCAGATAACTTAGCATGTTTAGGAATTCTATAGCACATCAGGAAGGATGCAGATCTCTTTCACTGTACTGATAATGGCAAAAAAAAAGAAAAAAGATTAAATGTTGATTATTTTGAAGTTTCTGAAATAATGTTGTTTCTGTGTAATGCACACATGGAAATGATGTGGTACAGCATGTTATTACTAAAATGAGAACTATTGTTCAGAGTTGGAAAGAATAAAACGTTGAGAAAATTGGTTTAACAACAGTATTGAAACATGCTTTCTGTAAAAGTTATAAAGTTCTTTCTCCCACATATATCTAGCCCTCTGATGCAAGTCTCATGCTTCAGAGTAATACATTAGAAAATCTGCTTTTGCGTCATATAGATTTTCCAAGAATTATATTTTGCTACATGTTATCTATGACTATCTGAGCACTGTGGAATCCCACTGCAAATTGTGATCCGTTCACTAAGACTTCAGTTGACTACTAATCTTTGCTTCCTGCTACTGAGCCAATTTTGAACTCAGTTTGCCAATTTCCCTTGGATCCTGCTCATTTGTAGTTTTTTAATCAGTCTGTCTTGTGAGACCACATCAATAGTCACACAAACTTCAAGTGCACCACCTTTATCAGCATTCCTTGCTGCCTCTCTGTTAATTGGAAGGAGCCTGGAACTTTCTACCTGAAAGGGTAGTGAAGGCAGAAGACCTCAGAGCATTAAAAGAATACTTGGTTGAGCACTACATTTATGTAATGTATAAGACTGAAGGCCAAGATCTGGAATTAGGTTGGATGGTCCTTTACTGGCAGGCAAGGAGAATTGAGCTAAATGACATCCTGTTTGTAAATTTGCTTGAAATTTATTGCCTTATAGCTGTAGATGGTAAGCCTAGAATAAACTAAAATATTAAAAAATAATTGGGCATCAGTTTTACTAAATATAAGCTGTACAGTACTAATAATCAGATAACAACACCCCTAATTCAGGAGTGCCCTTTTTGTGCCATTCACATAACTATTAACTGTTAGTTGATAATAAAGTTGTTCACATTGAATTCTACTAAGTCCTAAATGACAGATGTTGAACAATGCTGGGAATATGGAGCCCACAACTGGTTGGCTTGATGCAGCAGGAAAATTAAAATGATGGCAGATGGCTGTGGTTTTATATAAAGGAATACTCTAAGTGCACATGCTCTGATCGATCTGTACATTTAATTGCTTAAACTCCAAAGATAAATTAAGATGAACAATTTAGCCCATTTTCTGGAATTCCTCAGGCACGTTTGAGAGGCAGTTTAATGACCAGCTGCAGTCAGTAGCACCGTTCCAAGGGACAATTTGACTGGAGTGTGTCCCATCACCATGTCTTCTGTCCCTAATGTTTTCCAAGCAGAGTGTGGAAAGGATAAAACATGCAAGATCCCATGCTGAAACAGGTTCAATTGAATTTTGACCTGAATACTGATAGCCCTCGGCTGGTACTTCACAATTCTGGACTGTGAGAGAAAGACACAAAAGCTCTCTAAATGTCTGGTGTAGGTTCAGGAATAGGCTCTTCTGGCTTTTGAGTCTGTTCCAGCATTCAGTTAGATTATGGTTATCTGTATCTCCACTCCATCCATTCTGCTTGGTTATGCAACCTTTAATAAGCTTGGTTTAAAAAAAAATTAAATTGAGATGTTAACTTTTCAATAAATGTAGCCTTAATAGCTTTATAGGGGAATGGTTTGAATGGTTCCTTTAGCTCTTTTGTAAAGAAGAGCTTCCTGACGTCAATGCCTTAATATCCTAGCTTTAATTGTACAGTTTTCCTTCCTTGCTTGTTGCTGCCTCACCAGAGGAAATGATTTCTCTCCATCTACACCTATCATCAACTAAAACATCACAGTTAGATCACATTTATTCACTTGTATTTAAGAGAATATAAACCTAATTTATATACTTTATCCCCATGAGTTAGCCCTTCTAGCTCCAAATCATGCTGGTGAAATTATGTTGCAATCTAGCGTTGCAAAGTCAATGTAATTAATTTGACCTAACTATATCTTTGGGCAGCTGCAATATATCTTCCACCCTTTGTATTTCAGATATAGAGCATCATTTCATGAGTTTTTAATGAGCTGTATCTGTGTCCACTGGTTTTTAGTGATTTCTGAACTTCGAACCTAGTTTCTGCCTTTCCACTGTTCCCAGATTCTCAGCAATTGGGAAATCCTAAGATCTAACTTTCATTAGTCCAAAGTAGGTGACTTAACATTTTCCCATTGAACTTCACCTGCCAAAGCTTTGTGTACTTATTTCACTCATCAACGGCCTTTTTGAACTATTTTCTCCAAACAGCATTATTAACTATAGACAACAGAATAAATTATGTATTGTAGATGTAATTCCTTTTTTCATCCAAGGTATTTATAAATATAATGAAAATAGATAAGATTTCTTTATTAGTCACATGTATATTGAAACACACAATGAAATGCTTCTTCTTTGTGTAGAATGTTCTGGGGGCAGCCTGCAAGTGTCGCCACGCTTCCAGCACCAACATAGCATGCCCACAACTTCCTAACCCGTACTTCTTTGGAATGTGGGAGGAAACTGGAGCACCCGGAGGAAACCCACACAGACACAGGGAGAATGTACAAACTCCTTACAGGCAGCAGCCAGAATTGAACCCAGGTTGCTGGCACTGTAATAGCATTACGTTAACCACTACAATACTGTGCCCTCCTAGATTTGTGGTAGATCTCCACTCAATCTGAGCTATACCTAATATCTTTCCTTTCTGCTTGCTTCCTCTTTACCAATTTCCTTTATGACCATTAGGTTCATTCTAATTCCACATGCTTTTACTTTTATAATAGTGAGGCTTCTTCTAGCCTATGCATTCATAGATTCGTTGTTCTTCTGATAAAAAAGATTGGAGTGGATACAAAAGAAGCCAGATTACACAACAGTGGTGATCATATACTCCTACTTCACGTTCTAATATATCTATTAGAATCAGGGATGGAGCCATACTTGTTTTTAAGAAAACTGGTTATGAAATCTTGAGTTTGCTGTCAAGATACTAGGAATTAAACCATTTACCTCAATATTGTTGCAAGCTTGGCTTTAGAGTAGAGGTGGCATTGCCCATGGATGTCACGGTACTTTAGTGCCTAGAATAGTTTAAATTCCAGCTCTTTTTAGTCTGTTGCAAGAAAGATCACTCAGCCTATGCTCCACAGATGCACTCATCAGGTGACTCAAGTGACTCCTACAATGCATACAAATGCAAACAAATTTCTTTCTTTCCTTATGGAAGAAGCGTAAGAAAGATGTAAGACTATTGGTTTTTCTTACAACCCTACTCCCCCTCTCCCCCACCCCCCAACCCCATATGGTGGGAAATGAAGAGATGAAAGAGGCAATGTGCATGTGCAGGTGGTCTATTCCAAACAGCACAAAGGACTTAGAAGATCTTCCATATACTCCTAATTCATGTTCTAATATATCTATTAGAATCTGTCGTAGGTTCTGAATTAAGGGGCTTCTGTCACCGCAGCTGTTTCATGATCCTGGTCTTTCTAGGATTCCCACTGTGAAAGGTGGTGGAAGAGAGGAAAGTGAAGCAAGTTAGGACAAAGAGAGCAGCAGTTGGAGGGAGAGCAAGTGGAAGGAGTGCTTGGAGTAATTCTTAGTAACAGATTTTCTAGAACATGAACATACCTGCAATTCTCAGAGGAGCATTGTTTAGGGTAGTTTCTCATCTCCAGGAGCTACAGATGATTGTTACAGCACTGGATGCTGAAGCATAGCCCACTGCACCCCTGAACTTCTTTGCATCTCTTCCTTCCAAGCTGTCCAAGGCAATACCAGTCACATTAATTAGTCTGCTGTCCATGCAAGCAATGATTGACAGCTTGTCTGCTGTAGCAAATGCATTAAGCACTTCCCCATAGGCATCCCAAAGCATAGGAAAAGTGATAAATGTGTTGCTTTCAGCTAGAGTATAGGGTTTCAAGCAGACCCCAGGGTTCCCCCTAGTGCAGAGTGTCATTTATCCTGTGTACTCCTTCACACAATATAATTAACTACCTTTATGAATTGCAGAGGATTGCATTATTATCATGACCCTATGACTCACCACCCACTGCACACTGGACAGATCTGTGCTGACTTTCATAGCAAATGATTTCACGTTTTATAAACCATGCAATGCTCACTGATTGCCCCTGCTTTAAGAGTGAGAGGGTCACTTCTCATCCTCTGCATACTTGACTGGGGATCTTTGCAACTATTTACAAATATCTTGCCTCTGAGTCAAAAGGTTATGGATTTAAGTCTCACTCAGAGACTTGAACATGAAATCAAAGCTGGCACATCAGTGAAGAACTCAGGGCCTGCTGCACTGCTGGGGGTGTTTTCTTTCCTTACTGACAACTTTTCTCCTATATAATCATTCATTCACAGTGTCTCATTGTTATTTGCTTTGTTCTTGTTATTCACAGAATATATTTCTTTTGAGCTCCAGTAAACATTGTTTCAAATGTTCTCCATGACAATTCTATGTAGCAGTTAGCATAACACTATTACAGTGCCAGCGACCCGGGTTCAATTCCGGCTGCTGTCTGTAAAGAGTTTGTACGCTCTCTCCACGTCTACGTGGGTTTCCTCCGGGTGATCCTGTTTCTTTCCACATTCCAAAGACGTACGGGTTAGGAAGTTGTGGGCATGCTAAGTTGGCGCCGGAAGCGTGGTGACACTTGCAGGCTGCGCCCAGAACAATCTATGCAAAGGATGCATTTCACTGTGTGTTTTGATGTACATGTGACTAATAAAGATATCTTATTTTATCTTATCCGTTGTCTGCCCATATTGCTGTCCGTTTTATTTTTCCACGTTTTCAGCCCCTTAGTATTGGCTTTTCAAATCATTGTGTTGGTCATAATGTCCGTTTCAATTATTATTTTAAATCACATGTTATGGTCACTATTGTCTTAACATTCCCAACGTTGACTTCTTTTATGTGCATTGGTTCATTCTCTACTTTGTTACAAATTGAGTAGGAAGGGAGTCATATGCACATTGTAGCAACAACATTCCATTTATCTATTTCTTCTGGCCAATTAAGTTTGAAGTAGTTGAAACCTACCAGTGATTTTGCTGATTCCAAAATCCAGGCCATTAGCTTGTACCTCTGTCTACAAGCATTATTGATGGATGTGTTGATGTCTCTACTGTAAAGTATGCATTTGTGAATGTTGGCCTCAGGTCAATGTAATAGTCTTGCAGGGCAGACATACAGTATAATTGGTAAAGTAAATTTATGCAGATAGGAGTTGAAGTATAGGATTTTGTCAAGACATGAGGAGTCATTACTTAGAAAATAAGATTCAAAGGCCAAAGAGAACTGAGAGTACAAATACCCAAGTCACTAAAAGTAGTGACATAAATGAATAAGGCCATAAAAGGCAAATCAAACATTAGAGTTTATCTCTAGAGGTTTTGAGCTTAAAAATAGAGAAATCTTACTAAACTTGAATTAAACCTTGGATAGGCCAGACTTGACGTAGTGTATATAATTCAGTGGGATACACGAGAGGGTGTAAAAATGATGATGGGTGATACCAGAAATACAAAGCTTTTGGAAGGGGAAGCAGTTCTGATAAAAGATCATCAATCTGGAATATGAACTCTTTCTTTCTCCCCAGGGGTTGTCCAACTCGCAGAGAATGTCTAACATTTTCTGTTTTATTTTAGATGTGCAGCATCTGCAATACTTTGCTGAATGATAGACCGGTTGGATCTCTTTTCTCTTGGAAAAATAAAGCTGCAGGTAAACTCCATAGTGGGGTTCAAGGTTTTAAAAGGTTTTGACAGAATAAATACAAAGCTCACTTCCACCTTTGAGAAAGAGCAAGACTGAATATGTATTTATTGCCAATAAATCACAGAGGAAACTCAGAAGGAACTTCTTTACTCAGAGTGTGGCAACAACATGGAGAAGGCTAGATAAGCATTGATTGAGAGGGGAACGGAAGGCTACACTGATAAAAGTAATGAGTGGAACATAAACAGTAGCATTGAGTGGTTGGATGGAAAATCCTAGTTCTTTGCAGTATAATTAATTTAATTCCATGCAATTGAAACTATGATCTTCCTGGCAAGAATGACTGAAAGAAAGAGCTACTTTTTAATAATGATTTGTTTTTATGTTTTGGGGGTTCACTGTAGTGTAATAAAGTGTGATAAAGAGATTACTTACTTGAGTTTCAGTATGGTGCATTGCTAATTCTTATGGTCACTGAAAGGCTCAGATTAAACAGCAGGGAAGAGGAAAAATCTGGGAATTATGTCACTCATGTGGTTTCTGATAATAGAACAGCATTAGTAGAGATCTGGTGTCAGGCCTAAGGCTGTTCTCACAGGTCAACAAAGGTGCTCCACTCATAAGATCTCCAGAGAGAAACCAGGAGAAGACTATCCCTCAAACAGAAAAATGATGAATCCGTCTGTATTCCAAATCTGCCTTATTTGATCAAAATAATATTTAAAGTTTTGGTATCTTTTATCTGAATGGTTAATGTAGATTTGAGTACTTTATGTTTGATACTGCTAATTAGTTATTGATTTCATCTAAGAAATTTATTTTCTGCACATCTTCACCGTATCACTGATATCTGCTTCACGATATCATTATAACTTAATAATATATTTCATGTTTCCTGTGAAAAACATGGATCAATCATACATTTTAGAGATGACCAACTGTTGCTGCTTTTATCCTTTTTTGGCTTGTTCTGAAAGAGATGATTATTATTATATTGATGGTATCATTGGCCGTACGCAGACTATGATACATACATCACACCAGAAGTATGAGGCGTGGTTACTTGAAAACAAAAGTCTCAAGCATTGGTGCTTTAAAATGAATGTAATGTTTTTTAAATAACGCTGAAACTTGGTGAGCTTCAGATGTTCTTGAGAATTGCTTTGGCCACACAGATGAACCTACCGGGAAATATTGGCAAGAGCATTGAGAGTCTGTATATGGGAAAAATTTGTTGATATGAGCACCACATCAATGTTACTCATATAGGGAACCAAAAAAAATAAAACCATAATGGGCAACTTCTGCTTTCTTGTATGTTCAGTGACACACTTGTTCCAACTTTATATAGTTTGGTGCATAAGTCTACCAGATCTTATTTGTTTTAGATGTTTTGATGGATTTATGTGATATCGTGATGATGCACACAAGAGCTGCGGAATGGAACATTTTCTCCCACGTTAGATATTCAGGATCAACAAACAGTCATCTCTTCACAGGCTCTGTGTCAGCAGAGAGCCAGATGAAGAGCTGGTTGTATTGCTGCAAAAACACTTGTAGTAACCACACTTCATACTGCTGATGTGATGTATGCATCATAGTCTGTGTTACAGTCTTTGTACATGTATTGACATACTGGATTACTCAATATGTAACTTAGCAATAACTCTTTCTTGCATAGAACAGACTACTTGCAATTTTGTACGGTCAGAGATAGGGTTAGAATGTCTAGTCATGTATGTCTAGTCAGAGTGTTGAGTGTCCACTTGACAGATACAAGATGGTGACATCATCATATGTACAAACTATCTTAAAGCAATAGGTCTATACACAACAGCGAGCACATCTGATGACAGTAGTGGTCAGCAATGACCTGACATTTGACTACAATTACTTATGGCATGCTGTGAAGAGAATGGCACAGTGGTCTGGATCAGAGGGCAACCCTTCTCACATCTCCATGCTGCAATGCATTTGTTTAAAAGCAGTTACCAAACAAAGATTTGAGTTCATTCACTTGTAGATTCATGCCCGAATCTTGTTTCTTTTCCTTTTTTTTTGTGTTGCTTCTTTCCTGCTTTTTCAGCCTTGGCTTAAACTGCTGATGAGTTGAGGTGTCTTCTGACCTCCAGCAACATTTGGAATGTCATTCCATCTTAAATTGTTCTTATCCATCTAAGCTATGCTTATGTTTAGTTTTCCACTTCTACCACTAATTCGCTATATGTAGCCACCTGAATAATCATCAGAAAGGTTCTAACAAGCTACCTAAGAGACATAGGCTGCAAACAGTGCACTTCTATTTCAGTTCGCATAAAGCCCACCAATACGCATTCTGGAATGAACTGAAACTTCAGGCATATCATTCTTGAATTTATGGCATAGAGTGGTCAAACTAGCTTGACCTCTGCAATTAAGAAACCCAAATATATGCAAGAGGTTATAGCAAAGTAACCAAAGAAACTCCAAGTGAACTGGAATTTCACAGCAATTAATATGATTTTAAAAAGGTCTCCACGGCAGACTGCAGAATGAGTGGTAGTTTCTTCTGAAGCAGGTAAGAGAAGAGAAAAATACATTTCCTGGCACAGAGAGAACGTTCTCTTCTTTCCAACATGTCCTTGACTGCACTGTACTTACCATTTGTTTTTGGAATAACACAACTTGCGTTAATGCATGAACACATATGCACTAATACAGACAGCTCTTGTGAGACAGTGCAGCAAATCCAGAACTGTCATAGTACAGTGTCTACTGTATCCAATAACAATCAACCTTTTATGGTTATTTTGGCAAAATATTCACTACAGATCTTAACTCTGAAGCATGGTATGGCACATTGCATACCTTTTGAGAATGTTATTCATAGCATTACCATCCACAATATAAACTTAGTAAGGAGTTACCATAATTAATCATTGTGCTACATTGGCACATATGCTTTTAAAGTGAAACTCACCTGGGTGAAATTACTTAGTGATTTACTTATTTTGCTGGAACATTTTTTTCTTTCTTTTTTAGCAACTAAATCCAGATTTCCTTGTTAAATTCCAATCACAGCAGCATCATCCACCTGTGTAACGATTTCATGCCCTGTAATGTATCCCAGCAAAGTCAAGACACCCTAACCTGAGACTGTGTCATTTCAGGTATGAGTCTAAAAGAGCTTCTGGGGTTATATGTCTTATGTAGTTCTCTTTTATTATGCATTTCCTGTCTCCATTCACAAGTTTCTGGACATAGCTTTTCTAAGGAGTCTTAGCTGCTGTTATCTTCTGATAACATTGACATTTCCATGAGATGCCGTTCCATGGATATTAGTTATCCACCAATACCTTCTCCAACTGAAGCTTGCATGGCCATCAGCAAAATATTAAAGAGTGAACTTGGGTGTGAGGGTCATTTGGTAATATCATGAACAAATAGATCCTGTTCTCTATCACTTTCAGACCTAATCAGACCAGGTTTGGGTAGTCACTTCACCCAGCATTCAAGCACATGTGCATAACAGTCAGGACTGATAATCTTGGCTGTGTTTCATTTCCCCTGATCCATCTGTAAGCCAGTTATTCCACTGACCTGGCATGGAGCAACTAGCTTAACAGAGAGTGGGTCTCGAACTGTGTACCTTAACATTTTCTTGGATATACATTTTAGGCCATTGTGACAACTTGATGTTGTTTTAAATAGATGTGAGTATGTTCAGGAACATTTCATTTTTTCCATGCAAATAAACATAAGGGTGGAGAAATTGGATTTATGGAAATTGAGCCAAACCTCAGATTTCCATCCAATTTTCCTTTCCTTCATGGCAGAAATCACATGGAGAGATATTGACATTGGAATAGTTTCCAACCTACAATTTATATATTAGATTTCATGGCCCATGCACCAATTATTTTACTTAGCAGCTAGGTAGAAAAGTGATTGGTTTTAATATGACTTTATTTGTAGTAACTCATGGTTCCAATGTACAAGGTGCACTTTTGAGACGTGTGTGAGCTGTTAACTTTTTCAAGATTACTCTTGAACAATTTTAGATGTCAAGAACTCTTCCTTTGGGGAAGGACAGGAAGTGGTTGACTGAGAAAAGGAAAGACTTGTATTTTCATGGCACATTTCACAATGTGAGCTGTGGTCCTTGTTATATATTGGGGAGTGTGGAGGCCTCTGTGTACATCTGCAGACAGCACAATGTAAATATTCTCTTGATTTGGGGATGTCGAGTGAGGAATTGGCATTGGCCAAGGTGGTAGAGGTGGATTCCATGGTCCCCTTTCAGGAATGACTTTTAATCTTTGATGCCACCTGAAGGAAAGAGTGGTGGCAGGGGTGGGATGGGGGTGGTGAGTGGGGTGAGGGAAGAATATAGAGCTTACTTCCTGAAAGGATACTGGAGGCAGAAACCCTCTCCACATTTAAAAAGCATTTGGATGAGCAGCAGAAAAGCCTTAACCTGCAAGGTTAAGGACTTAGATTTGGAAAATGGGATCCATCTGAAATTTACTGGTTTGGTATCACATCCAGGGGATCGTGTCTCTGACTGCATGGCTCAATCTACTGCATGCTTCAGTCCCTCAGTGCTGGGCTGAAGAGGTGGCCTAGTTTTCTATGCTCGTCTCTGGACTGGGACTTGAACTCACGACTTCCTGATTTTGGTGTGAGAGTGGTACTCGCTGCACAATATTTGCTCAGCTGCAGCAATTGGATTGGTACAAACCAAAGGCATGCTTAAACAATAACATTTAAACTCCTGATAATGTGGACATTGCTGTATATCTTTTGGTTATTGCCAATTTTGAGGCCAATATGTCAGCAGACAGCTTCACAGGATGGAAGGGAGCACAACCGGGGAATACAGAACAGTGACACACTCTGTCTGGGGCATAGAAAACAAGAGAGGGGTATTGAGCCAGAGTACTGTTAACAGTTCTGATCACAAAACAGAAAAGATGTGATAGCAGTTAAGAGAGGATGGAGATAAACTATGGATATGTTGCCAAGACTGGAGTCCTGATGAAAACCAGTCCTGATAAATGGCTTTGGCCCGAAACGTCGACTGTTTATTTCCCCCCATTGATGTTCCCTGACCTGCTGAGTTCCTCCAGCACTTTTTATGAATTGCTCCAGATTTTAGCATCTGCTGAATTTCTTGTGTCACTGGAGAATTATAGTTATGTTAAGAGGCTGCTTAAATTGGGGAAGTTTACTTTGTAAGAAAGACACCTAAAAGATGATTTAATTGATGAATAAAATAATGGGCTTTAAAAAATGTGAGGAGAAAGTACATATTTCCCTTAGTAGAGAGGTTAATAACAGGTCATTGATTTAAGCTAATCGTTGAGAAAGAAAATCATTTCACTTAGGAAGTAGTAGGAATCTAGAACTCATCTCCTGAAAGGGCCGTGGAGGCAGAAACCCTCACCACATTTAAAAAGTACTTGGACAAACTTCTGGTTGGATATGGATTTTAGTTGAGAACTTTGTTTTCTGCCGGATAGAAATGAGTGTGCCAGTGCAAGGATTTGGGCAATACCTTAGCGAGGAGCTGCTTCCCAATTCAGTTGCATGCAAAATCTGAGGAGGAACTTCTTTACTTAGAGGGTGGTGTGAGTGTGGATCAAGCTGCCAGTGGAAGTGGTAGATGCAGGTTCAATTGTCACATTTAAGAGAGGTTTGGATGGATATGTGGAGGGGAGGGGTTTGGAGAGCTATGGTCTGGGTGCAGGTAGATGGGACTAGGCAGGTCAGGTCGACATGGACTAGATGGGTGAAAGGGCCTGTTTCTGTGCTGTAGTTCTCTTTGACTCTATGACTCTAAAAGGACCAACAGTACAATTCAAAGAATAGGACAATACTTAGTAGCCTTGCCACGTAAGTAGCATGGCATGGAAGCAGAACAATGGATTTTTATGCTGCTACTCCATGTGAGACCTTGCAGTGCAAATTATCTGGCATATTTGCCTGTACAATAGCGATTGTACTTCAAGGGTAAGTAGTACCTTAGGGATGTTGTGTGGACATAAAACATTGGTATAGAAATTAAAGGGTGAGGAAATGCCACTCAATACTTGCAGTAGAGGAGTAGAGCTGGCAGAGGAAATAAGTCATATTATGTTAGAAGTATAAACAACTGTGGGATTGCAATGGGAATGATTTAAATCCCCTTGCCATGGAAGTGCTGGGTGTCAAGAATATGGTGCTATTCCTTATAACTAGCTTTGCTGTTGTGGTAATGACATTGAATGTGAGATACATCATCTCTCCATCATTACTGTGGAATTTAAATGAGTCCACCCTGATATGAGGTTGAAACTGAAGCTGCTCTCAGTTCTGGTAGGAAATCCTGGAGGTATTGGCAACTGGTGGGAAGCACACAATGGAGACGCAAGAGACTGCAGATGCTGGAATCTGGAGGAACAAACAATCTGCTGGAGGAACTCAGAGGGTTGAGCAGCATCTGTGGGAGGAAAGGAATTGTTGGCATTTCAGGTCAAAATGTCAACAATTCCTTTCCTCCCACAGATGCTGCTCAACGCGCTGATTTCCTCCAGCAAATTATTTGTTACTCAAGAAGCACACACTGTCTGAAGTCAAATTGAAAGCCTACAGAAAGATCAAGACTATTCCAAATTTGATTTTCCTAATAACCTGTAAAGTTTTGAAGTAAACTTCACTTTGGAATAATGAAATGTTTTCAAAATGCAGGTTGAATTCCAATAGTCATGGTTAGCAAGAGCTTCATATTGAAAGGAAAACACAGTGAATAGTATAGAGTAAGATTAGAACTCTTCCATTTTTGTCTTTGATAATAGATAGTCTTCTCTTATAAGATGTTATAAATCTTATTTGCTAGTTTACCTTCAGGTTTTCTTCCACTCCTTTGCTTAACTGTTTGATTGTCCTTTGAATACATCAGTGGTAGGGATATTATTGGAGAGGATTCTTAGGGATAGGATTTGCTCGCATTTGGAAAAACATGGACTGATTAGGGATAGTCAGTATGTCTTTGTGCAGGGCCAGTCCTGTCACATGAACTTGATTGAGTTTATTTGGAGAGGTGACAAAGATGATTGGTGGGGGTACAGCAGTGGATGTTGTCTACATGGACTTTAGTAAAGCATTTGACAAGGTCCCTCATGGTAGTCGGTCCAGAATATTGGTCATATGGATCCACGGTGAGTTGATAAGTTGGATACAAAATTGGACAGAGAGTTGTGGTGGAGGATGTTTTTCTGACTGGAGGTCTGTAACCAGTTCTGTAAGGCTCAGTGCTGGGACTTCTGTTGTTTGGAATATATATAAATCATCTGGATGAAAATGTTAGTGGTGTGATTAGTAAGTCTGCAGATGACATGAAAATTGGTGGAGCTATGGCTAGTGGGGAAGGTTGTCAAAGGATACAGCAGATTGAGATCAGTTGGAAATTTGGGTGGAGAAATGGCAAATGGTGTTTAATTCAGATAAGTGTAAAGTGATGCATTTTGGGAAGTCAAATGCAAGAGGAAAGTATAAAATAAATGGCAGAACCCTTACGAGCATCGACCTACAGAGAGATCTTGGGGTACAAGTCCATAGCTCCTTGGAAGTGGCAACACAAGTGGATAGGTTGGTAAAGAAGGCATACGGCATGTTTGCCTTCATCAGTTGAGGCATTGAATATAAAAGTTGGCAAGTCACTTTGCACCTATGAAAACTTTTGCTTAGGTCACACTTTGAGTATTCTGTGCAGTTCTGGTCATCCATACTATAGGAAGGATGCGTTCATTTGGAATTTCCACCTGGGAGACTTTGAAGAGGGTACAGGAGAGATTAACCACGGTGTTGCCTGGATTAGAGAGTATTAGCTAAAAGGAGAGGTTGGACAAACTTGGATTGTTTTCTCTGGAGTGCCAGAGGCTGAGGGGTGTCCTGATAGAAGTATATAAAATTATGAGAGGCATAGATAGGGTAGATAGTCTGTCTTTTACCCAGGGTGGAACTATCAAATGCTCAAGGGCATAGGTTTAAGGTGAGAGGGGGAAAGTTTAAAGGAGATGTGCGAGGCAAGTTTTTTACACAGAGAGGTATAGGTGCCTGGAATACGCTGCCAGGTATGGTGGTGGAAGCAGAATCGATAGCAACGTCTAAGAGGCATTTAGATGGACACATGAACAGGCAGGGAATATAGAGACACAGACTGTGGTAGGGGAAAGAATAGTGAGGGCTAATAACTAGTAAATAGGGATGTGGATTGTGCTAATATGGTAACAGGGAACCACAGACAAAGCCTAAGAGTAGAGACGTGGAATGCAGCAGTGATGATACTCAAGTTTCAGGAGCTTCATTAATTATGTTATCGTGTGCACCTATTGTTGTAGTAAAAACTTGGATTTACTAAGTTACACCTGTGAATAATCATTTTATTCTGTAATCAAGACCTAGTTTGTTACTTAATTAAGTCTTTCTGTCACCACCATTCTGTTATCCAAACCTAGTTTTACTGTTAATCAATTTCCTGTGTAATCTTGTCAGCTGAGTATGTAAAAGCTGTACCAAATTTGCGCTCAGGAGGATTAGCTTTGACTGGTCTCCTGGTTCACACTAGCTTTAATAAATCGCCGGTTATTTTGAACACCAACTCCACGTGGTCCTTCTGTTTGATCCTACAGTTGGTGTAGTTGGCAGGATACCCCACTGGATTGTATCCTGCGACTATGAGGCTCCTGGTTGGGTGAGTGTGTTTGAGATACCACCCTGTCAGGTTAGGGGATAACCCCATAGTCAACTCTGACCATAAGTTGTGGTAAAAAGAGCCCTTAGAGCGTGAGGAGTTTGGTGTTGGAGAACAGGGGATTGGGGTGTCTGGGTAACTGGCGGATGGGGTCCGGGTTGCAAACTGATTTGGGAAATCAATTGACTCACCAACTTGATTTTGAGACATAGGTTTGGGGAGCCGGAATTGCAGACGCTGTAAGGTATGGCCATGGCAGAAAATAGGAAGCTGGAGGAAGCTGGTGAAGTAGTGTGGGAATGGGACGGATCCCTCATACAGATGGTAGCGCACCATAGCCATAAGTGGATGCAAAAAATAGTAAAGAAGGGTCACACAAAAAATTCTGCAAATGCTGGAATCTGGACCAATACACAAAAAGTGCTGGAGGAATTCAGCAGGTCAGGCAGCATCCATGGAGGGAAATAAATAGTCGAGGTTTCGCCCGAAACCCTTCATCAGGACTGGAAAGGAAGAAGGCAGAAGCCATAATAAGAAGGTGGGGGGAGGGGGAGGAGTGCATGCAGGCAGGGGTGAGTTCAGGTGATAGGCGAGTCCAGATGAGAGGGGGATGGTAGGTGGGTGGGGGAGGGGGAGAAGATGTAATAAGCTGAGAGGTGATGAATAGAAGAGGCAAAGGGCTGAAGAAGGAATCTGGTAGAAGAGGACATGGAGTAAAGGATGGGGGAGGGGAGGAGAGGAGATGGGCAGGTCACCAAGGCAGGGGAAGGGAGCCACAGGAATAAGGGAAGACAAAGAAGTGGGGGGGGGGAAGAAAAAGAAGGGGTAGGGTTACCGGAAGTTGGAGAAATTGATGTTGAGACCTTCAGGTTGGAGACTCCCAAGGTGGAATATGAGGTGGTGTTCCTCCAACCTGCGTCTGGCCTCAACGTGGCAGTAGAGGACGTCATGGATTGACATATCAGTATGGGAGTGGGATGTAGAATTGAGTGGGTGGCCACCGGGAGGTCCCGTCTGTTGCGGCGGACGGAGCGAAGGTGCTCGATGAAGCAGTCACCCAATCAATGTTGGGTCTCACCGATGTACAATCCGGATGGACAATTCCTCAGCAAATTGCTTGGTGGAAGGGACAAATGAAGGACAAATATGAGAAGGCTGTAGCAGTAGTAACAGTGTTATTGCACAATCACCACAGAGTAGCGATCGTCAGACAAGCTCAGAACCTTCCAATTTTGGGGCAAATTGTAGGTAGCATAAGTCCAAGTCCGCCCCCAGAAGATGATGTAGATTGGAGTGATTTGGCTCATGCAGTTGATGAGTATGGGACTCGTAATAAAGGTTTACCACCTCCACCCTGTAATGAGGCCTCAGAACTAGCACCCCTCCGGGTCATCCGGAACACCGTAGGGAATAACGCCACAGAGTCCAGGGTGGAAGAACCTTTTACAGCAACAGAGAAACAAATGTTGCTAAATGAATTACCTGCTATCAAACGTAATGATGATAATGTGTTTTTTTGGCAAAAGATTGAAGAATTAAGGGATGCTCATCATCTGACTCTTGATGATATATACATCTTTTTAAAGGCTAAAATACCCAGGCAGGTCTGGTCTGCATTGCCTGACCATATCCAAAATAAAAATTGGCTTAAAGGGAGAAACAAATCCCCAGAGGACAAACTGGAGGATTTTACTGAGGCAGTTAAGGATGTGATAGGTAAAGGACAGGCAAATTGGACCAAGACTACTTTAATTAAGAAAGAGCTAAAGAAGAAAGTTGAGGGTTATGCCGAGTGAAAATATCAGGTATGTGGGCAACATAGTGGCCTTAAAGGGCCTAAATGGGATGATGATGTCTTATTACAGCTTCTAAAAGATGGCATGGGTTCACATCTGATCCGGATAATAAAAATGGGGCCACACATTTCAGCAAATTCTTAGCTGGGCAATGGGAACAGAAGCAGAGAGGGGAAAACAGGAGAATGTGCAGCCGTAGTGACAGGTGTAAGACAGGACAGGCAAGGTGATGTGGAAGGTTTCAGGTGCGGAAGGAGGGGGCATATGGCCCAGGATTGTAAGAGCAGGGGAAAAGGCCAAGTTAAGTGCAGCAATTGTGGGAATACAGGGCATAGTTAGGAAAATTTTTGGTCAAAAGGTGAAGGGAAAATGGGGCAAGGACTGTGGACCCAGCAAGCTGAGGATCACCATTCCGCTTTGAGCCGTAGCGTAGCAGGACCTGCCTTTCAGATCTCCGCAGAGGTCGAAGAGGCCTGACTGAATGTGGTTTCGCTACATATGATAACTGTTCCCTGTCTATTTTGCCTGCTAATAAAACCCCAACTCCGTGTGGTCTTTCCGTTTGCTGACCATGTGCAGACAGATGGGAGTAGTTAGATTTTCATCATGATCAGTGTAGACATGATGGGCTGAAGGTCTTGTTCCTGTACTGTACAGCTTTATGTTCTATGAATATTATATTTTAAGCAGGTGTAGTCTATTAAGGGGAGATTAAAATTGAGTAATAATGCAATTCATTAATATTATATTTTAGATTACTCTTGCCCTGAAAAATTGACTAAAGTTAAAGACTGCAGAAATATCTGTCAAACTCACTCTAACATTACTCAAGACCAGCTGGCATTTGTTTATATTTAGATTTATTTTATTGCATCCAGCCAGATACTCAGTTCTCACTCTATGCCTCTCTAAACCAAGCATCAATGTTTTCAATCCAACTTTGGGAGCATGATATTTAGAAACATCTGGCTAAGGATTGATTCTGAAAGTGAGTGAAGGGTTCTGGAATGCAGATACTTATGGAGCAGTGCAGCTGGAGGCAGGATACAGGGGGTAAAACTGTAAGTTGTAAAATGGGTTGAGAGATAAAGAAGGGAGACATCTGGAGGGTTAAGCTCAATTCCCTGCTATGTTTGTATCTTTGTAATCTCATTGTTGGCCATAAGGATGTTGGTTCACTTAACTTTCAATAAACCAAATGCTTGATTGTATATTGAATAAATTCTTGGCATATGGGCACAGGACTTCAACACCGAGATTATCAAATTCCTAATAGCTTCACTAACAAACTTTACGATATTAGTTTTTTGTGAACAGCTTGAACAGCAGGTCACTCAAAAGATCTAGCTGTAAGATGTTGGCAGTCACAAATGGTTCGAGTCAATTTCTTGTTAATTTCTTGTTTAAGTCCTTTTTCATTTCAGCCAGCTCACATATTATTAACTTCATGAATTTTACTTTTCTTTAAGAGCATATCAATAAGTGTTTTTTGAATAAAGACAATTTAGGGACAAGGAATTGCTGCTCATCTGACCTGGTCTTTGCTGATCCTTATATTTTATTATTGTTTTTGCATAAGGAATACAATAAGTTATAATATAGAAACAGTATACATCATTAGTCACTCTTCCATTAAGCTGATCACTTACACTGACCTTGCTCCTTTATCCTTTAAAACCATTTAAGATAAAATAAGATATTTATTTATTAGTCACATGTACATTGAAACATAGAGTGAAATGCATCTTTTTGTGTTACTGAGAATGTGCTGGGGGCAGCCCACAAGTGTTGCCACTCTTCCGGCACCAACATAGCATGCCCCTAACCTGTTCATCTTTAGAATGTGGAAGGAAACCGGAGCACCCAGAGGAAACCTACACAGACACAGGGAGAACGTACAAACTCCTTACAGACAGCAGTGGGAATTGAACCCGGGTCACTGCCGCTGTAATAGTGTTACGCTAACCACTACAATACTGTGCCTAAGCTTGAATGCCATTGGCAAATACCAATTTAAAGCAAAGAAACTCTTAAGAATATTTTGTGTGTAACATCAGCTTGCATGGACATAACAGATGACAATGAGCTGTGTGTTCCATGCCATAGGAGGGCTTATTTTTCACAATGTTTAGCTCAGTATTTCTGTAATACACACTGCATATGATATCCATTGGCACAGGATCATTAATGAAACCCAGTTTTTCTAATAAAGTTTTTGAACATTTTGGCTGCATTGATGAAAATGGATTTGAATGTCAGCTGGTGTTACTGCTGTACCTAATGCTTTAAAACATGGATTATGAGATAATAATATATGGAATCTTGTGCCTGCGTTATAAAGTAGAAGTTCACATGAAATAGACTGGCCCAATCAGCCATATCCTCCACACTTATGATGCTGCCTAACTTTGTAAGTTTCAAATGAAAATTACACTAAAACTCAGCAGTGGCTTCTTAAACTATTGTAATCTATTTACAATATACAGTGTTTTGTAAGATACTGTCAAAGTTTTCTTGGGCACTTCTCAATTGCAAACTGGAAATTCGTTAAAGACTATGACCCTTAATAATTTTTTTGCTTATACTGCCTGTGAGGGAGAAGCCTTGATGAATTTCTTATATTGTCAGAGTATAGTAATGGAGAGAAATATAGTGGGGTTATGTTCCATGGTGGAAGATCACCAGAAATAGCATAGATGCTCCAGGTAATGTTAGGCATTTGTGATGATCACCTATAGCAAGGGCAGGGATCATTTAAATGTGGTTAGAGTTTTGTGGTGGAATCTTGTGTCTCTATAGAACATAGAACATGATGTCTGTGCCGACCATGCTTCCAATTTAAACTGCATATCTGCCTGCACTTGGTCTAAATCCCTAAATTCCCTGCCTATTCATGAGCCTCTTAAATGTCACTATCATATCTGCTTCCACCACCTAATCCAGGCAACATTCTGGTGAACCTCTCCTACATCCTCTCCAAAGCCTCCACATCCTTCCTATAATGCGGTGACCAGAACTGCACACAATATTCCATATGTAGCCTGACCAAAGTTTTATACAGCTGCAACATGACTTCTCAACATTTGTACTCAACACCCCAATTGATGAAGGCAACCATGCAGTACCACCCTATCTTTACCACCCTATCTACTTGTGTTGCCACTTTTGACCAGCTACGGACTTGCACCCCAGGATTCCTCCGTACATCAATTGTCCTTAGGGTCCTGTCATTCACTGTATACTTTCCCCTTACATTTGACCTCTCAAAGTGCAACTCCTCCCACTTGTTTGGATGAAACTCCATCTGCCATTAAGCTTTTCTGCATTTAGGACTCCACTTTCTTAACCCATCTAGAGAGTCCACATTAGAAGAATTGGTAAATAACTTTAACTAAGTGTGTTTAAAAGCAATCTCTTCCCCATCAAGGTATGTCTCACTTACTAAAGATAGATGAATGTCAGGAATACACAATAGGCCCAGCAGCATCGGCACAGAGAGATGGTTCAATTCTGTGGTCTGCCCCGAACTGTAGAAATGTTTAAGCTTTCGGTTAATTATTTTAATATTTACTTTTAGGGGTCAGGCTTTTGGCTGATCTGGCAAATGTTCCTCTGTTTAATGGTGAGCTTGTGGATGGCAAAAATTGTTCAACAGGGTTGCTTGTTCTGGTGTGCTGAACAAATGTCTAATGCTGGGCTGATCATTAAGGGTCCCAAATCAAAGCAGGAGGATTAGCAACAGGAAGCTTTGGTAAGTCCTACACACAGATGGTATAAAGAGGGCACTGGAGGCCATCAATAGTCAGGAGCTTATCATCATATCATTGTTTGACACTGCATTGTTTCAACAAGGAGCAACCTTGGTCCTCCATCATATGTTATAAGAATTGGAGTTCAATGGCAGGAACTGCACTGCCCATTATAATGAAAAGGCTACCCCTTTTGCCTCTTTGTAAAGTGTTTCTAGTGACATCAGTTGCTATACGGGCCCTCAAATAGGCATTTGGTCTCTTACTTGTATCTGCAAGGATCCCATTACCCATTCTTAACAGCCACCACAGATGTCTTTGTAACATTCAAACCAATATCACATTGGGCATGTTATCTACACTTCTTGTGTGTTTCATGTTGGATTTTAATCATTAATTTTGCCTGTAAAATAGATACCACAAGGACCAACTTCACTTGCTGCACTACCCACACTAGGATTGCAGCAGTTCAAGAAAGTAGCTCATCTCAGCTCCTCAAGGGCAATGAGTATGGGCAATAATTGCTGACCTTTCCTGTGGTGTTTATCCTTTGTGTGAAATCAGGACAGAACACTATTCAGGTGTTGATCAAGCCACTATATTTCTTGAAAAACCTTGGAAATCCTCTCAGACTGGCTGATCTATTCAATCTCTGATGTGTCTTATACGGTCATTATGGATTATATCTTAAAATTCAGTCCATTCAATTTTTGTATGATATTTTGAACTTAATTTTAATGATATATACACCAGTTCTACATTCCTAGGTGGAAAACATTTACTTGTGATTCAGCAAATTTTGCTTTAAGGAAGAAAAATAGCATTCAGAAAATATTGATAAAAAATATTATGAAAGAAGTTTCCTATTTTTGTCTCTCCAATACAATATCTCATTTTTTGACGTTATGGCATCTTAATTTCCAACATTATCATATTAACTTAGAAATCAATGTTTGATATTACTGTATAAGCATTTATCAGTTTCCTAAGAGATATTTATTTCTGATTTATGTTGGACAACAGCCTCTGTTGAACTAGTTGGCAAAAGAATGTGGGTAGGTCAACCATTCAGCCTTTGGTGGTTCAGGCCACTTCCCGATCTTGCACGCACATCTGTCCATTTGGAGTTTGCTGCACCATATTGCCTCAGAGTCCTGCTCCCAAATGGTCCTGAAAAATGGGAGCACTTAGCATGGGAACTCTCATGCCAAGATATGCACAAGATTCATTCCCCAACATCGTTCGTCTTGTAACAAGTGGCCCGAGTTTCTATCTCTCAAATGAATGTCCAGAAAATCTTGGAAATGTTTATGTCCTGATGTTTTTGCTTCGTTGCTATTTTCTCTTAGAACTCCATCTGAGTGACAGTGGGAGAGCAGTGCAAGACCCAAGGAGATTTGAGGCCAATATAAATTTCACAAAGCCAAAGTAAATATGTTATACAAAAACCAAACTGCTGGAGGAAGTCATTAGGTCGAGCAGCACTTGTGGGGGGAGAGGAATTGCTGACATTTTGGGTTGAGACCCTGCATCAGGACTGGACCAGGGGAGCTCTGTCTCTGTTCTGTTTGTGGGAGAGTGGTGGTGTGAGAACAGGTGTCTGGGAAATGGAGGAAATGTGAGAGAGGGCTCCATCAACCACAGTAGAAGGGAAGCCATTTTTGCTGAATAAGGAGATTTCATATGTCTTCTGCAAGGTATACCTCTGCAAGGTAGAGGTCAGTCCACCAGACTACACCAACACTGCCCTTGTCTGCAGGTTTGATAACTAAGTTGGGATAAATGTGAAGTAGATGGAGTGCTGCACGGTCAGAGGGGGTGAGGTTGGAGAGGGTGAGGTTGGAGTGAGTGAGGGGTGTGGAGAAGTTGAGGAGGGTGATGTTGCAACAGCAATTGGAGATGAAAAGGTGAAGAGAAGGTAAAAGCCCTGAAGGGGTGTCCTAGAAGAAGGGGTGTATTGGAGATGCATGAAGGGGTCATCAGTCAGGGTGAGGACTCCTTGCCTATGTATATTACACTTCCACTATTAACAGGATTTGCACAGATTAGGCATTTTGCTACTTATTGCAAGGTGTTTTACTTGTGAGTGTTCCTTACAATTAACAGAAAATGCAGAGCAATAATATTAGGAGGCAAAAATTCTATAATAGGAATACTACCTCTTATGAGAATGGGGAGCATTTTAAACATCGTTAAATCCAGTTCCAGTTCTGCATTTTGTACATGTAATAGATCAGCTGGCCTTGACGTGTAAACAAAATTATAATTGTAGCAAGGTGACCAGCATCTTTTGCTTTACATTTGGTTCTGCACTCTTTTACTGCTACTCAGAATGATTAATCTGCTCTAAGATGCTATTTATTAATTTATTTATTATACTAATGCAACAAAGAATATGGTCAATATTCCAATGATATCTTTTAATGGCCATGAAATTTTGATAATGAGTCTTGTCAGATTATTTAACGATGTCATTGGAAGTCTGCAGAGTAGGTAGTCCATGCTGTCAACCCTTCCGCAGGACTGATTTGACACTAGTTTTAACAAATTAAGTCACAGCTTCCTAACAAACACCATGTGTAAAGCACACTTCAGTTGTCTTGCCCCCTTTGCCACTGGATCAAGACCTCGTTCTGTTGAAGTCCATGTGACAGCTGATATGCAACAGCTACCCCACATATAAAGAAACTACACACAGACAACTTCCACTTCCAATGTGAAGCTTGGACCTGGAATGTCAGTACCATCCTGGACAATCCCAGCAGCAAAAGAACTGAGCATTGCTCTGTCATCATAGATAGGGAACTTAGACACACTAACATCAACATTGCCACACTGAGGAGACACATCAGATAGAAGAACAAAGTAGTTGGTACACCTTCTTCGGGGGGGCAAACTGGAAGAGGTATGCCATCTTCATGGAGTGAGCACCATCAAGAATGTGCTAGACTGGCATCTTAGTGACTCCCTCTAAGGAACTGATAGTTGCTTTATGATCCTTCAGCTCACCCTAACATGGAGCCACCATGCTACAATCATTAATACATATGACCCGACCCTGAAAGATTCAGATGAAGCCAAGGGGAACTTCTACTCTGACCTCCAAAAGATCCTTGTCCATATGCCAAAGGGAGACAAATAACCTCCTGGGTGATATCAACACCAGGGAGGGAAGGGATGCAAACCCCTGGCAAGACATGATTGATGAGGAAGGAGTAGGAAAGACTAACTCCACAGAGCTCCTTCTCTTGACAAAATGCTTGGAGCACAGCCTGTCATAACAAACGCCCTGTTTCGTCTGAGGGATAAGCACAAGACATCATGTCAACACTATCAGTCCAAGGACTGGCAGCTGTTAAGTTACATCATTGCACGCACTGATAACTGCCAGACTGACCACTGCCTAATCCACTCTATTATGTGCATCAACCTGGACCGAAAACAGAAACTTCAACAGAGATGTTGCTGCAAGAAGATCCATGTTGAAGCCCTCAAAGACCCCACAAAGGCATCTGTCCTCTGGTAGTGCCACACAGATAGCCTGTCAACTCCCGGACTATAGGAGCTGCATGGTGTCCTTAGTGCATGGGCTGCCCCGAAGTCCATCATAAATGGCACCTGTGATGAGACTCTATCAAGCAGCAGCAGGACTGGTTTGATGGGAATGACAAGGAACTTGAGGAGCTACTCAAACACAAATGCAATGCATTGCTGGATTGGAAGATCCACCTTTATTCAAAGGAAAAGAAGCAACTCTGAAAGTACCTGAAGGCAGAGGTCCAGCAGATGGTGGATGGAGAGAGTGCAGGAAGCTCAGCAACTCACTGATAGTCATGAAATGTGTGGGTTCTTCAGCAGCGTAAAAGCCATCTGTGGTCCAAATATCCAAGGTCCCACCCACTGAGAGCAAGAACTGGGGTGAACTTGTCAGAGACTGAAAAGCAGTCAAGGCCTGTTGGAGGGAACGGTCTGTAAACCTCCTCAACTGCATTGATGTGGGCACCTTGGACTCCACCCTACAGCAACCTATTGGAGCCAGCCTTGCTGCTACTCCAGACCGACAGGAAGTTGGGAAATTCGTATCCCAACTCAAAAATAACAAGGCCTTAGGAACAGATGGCATCCCCACTGAAATCTTAGGACTCAGCTATGAGGAACTTCGGTTACAAATCAATAATCTCATTATGGACATCTGGGAAGTAGAGGATATACTAGGGGACTGCCGAGGTACCATAATCATGACCATCTTCAGGAAAGGAGATTGTGGTAACTACAAATGGATCTCCCTGTCACCTGCTACAGAGAAAGTCTTCACCAGGATCCTCCTCAACCACCTCCTCCCAGTGGCTGTAGAGCTGCTCTTCATATCACACTATGGATTCCATCCATCTGGAAGCACGGTGGACCTCAAAGTCAAAATCAAAGTCAAAGTCAAATTTATTGTCAGAAGCACAAGTACATTTATGGACAGGTGCAATGATAAACTTACTTGCAGCAGCATCACAGGCACATAGCATAAGATAAGCAGCATTCACAAGAAAAACTTAAATTAAACATAAATTATACACAAGTTTTACAAAAAAACATAGGTAGAACAAAGTAAAACAAAGAAAAAAAACCCCTGATCTGCACTATGTAACATCTCTCAGAAAAATGCAGGGAGCATCACCAGCCACTAAACCTGGCCTTCTCTAACCTTACGAAAGCCTTTGACCATCATTTGAGAGGGACTGTGGAACACCCTTCTCAAATTCAGTTGCCCACAGAAATTTATCTGCATCTCCTGTTTGCTCCATGATGGCATGCAAATCATGATATCAACCAACAGTCTACAACAGAATCAATCTCAGTGAAGACTCATGTCAAACAAGGCTGTGTCATTGCCCTGGTGCTTTTTTTCAATATTTCTCACGTAATGTCGTTTCTCACCTCCAACAAACCTCCCAAGGGTGCAGAGTTAATTTCCAGAACTAATGGAAAACTGTTTAACCTACGACAACCATAGTCCAGAATCAAGCTCACCGAACTTAAGTTGTCAAGTTGCAAAAAAGCTTGCACTTGCACATACTTGGAGACTAAGCTCCAAGACATTGCTGATCTGTTCACCAAAACCAGGCAGGCCTAAGGAAAGCAAGTCTATTATCTGTGAGCGTCTTCCCTTTTTGACAATATCCAAATGAAATACAATCACAGCAGTGTGATGATACCTAGTTAGGTGGCACTGTTACATGCACACAAGACAGTTTGAAAATTACTTCATTTTGTAAAGATGTTTAGGTGATTCCCTACACAGTCTGATGTGATCAAATTATGAACTTTCTGTTTCTCTAAATAGAGAAAAGTTGCGGAGTCCTCAGCTTGAGCAGTGACTGTGCCAAATATTCTCTGCTGACTGTTATCTAAATGTTTAAATGCATTCTGATAACCTACTAACTAATATTGAGTTGCTGGAGGGCATGGAATGGCAAATGATCACATGCCTTTTGAAAGCTGATGTGGGAAAGTGGCTACTTTTGAAATACTTAATTTAAAGGAAATGAAAATTTGGGCCTGATCAACAGTGCACTGCCGATCAATCATATGCCCATTTTACACTGTCCATATTCTGTTAATGTAATCCTGGTGTATACTATTTCATTTTAATATTATTTTAATTTTATGATTTCCACAGAACCCAGCAGCTCTATGAATATAATAACTTGCTCTGTTCTTTGACAAAAATGTACCAAAGGCCTGCTATATTCATCCTCCAAACTTCATTCACTACTCTGTCTGTTGGATGGATCTTGTGGAGTAAAACAATGGCTGATTTAGAAATTTTAATTTTGGCTAATATCCCGGAATGTACCTCTGGGGGGATGATCCAATTAACATTCCAAGATGTTCCACAGAATTTGTCCAAAGGCAGGGTTTAATACCAGAGGGTATATAAGCACATTGACTTATTAGGTGATATAGTTGAAGGGTATTGGCAGCTCACTGCTAACTCTCAGTCACAGTTATTATTAATTTTTCAGCATGTGCCAGAGTACATTTGGCAGTCATCTAGGAAGCATGGTGCAAAGTACTATTGCCTTCAACAGCAAAGACCGTGAAGAACATTCATTTTGGTGTTGGTATTGGTTTATTATTGTCACTTGTACCGAGGTACAGTGAAAAGCTTGTCTTACAAATCTTGTCTTGCATCATTTGGGAATGCTCGGAGAAGGGCACCAGAACCAGTGGAGGTACTGGACAAAACAAGGGCTTTGAGAAGGATGAAGGAAATTATAGTACAAGTTCATATAGCATTTCTATCTCTCCCCTACCGTGCTTGAGGAATGTGGGTTAAGCTAAAAAATAAATTACATAGATAAGAAGGGGAAATAATAACTGAAGCCACAGCTATGCCAATCACATGAATTTTTTCTTACTAAGCTATTCAAAACTCATTAACTTTCTTTAGTTTCAAGAACCATTGACGTGATCATTGCAACATGAAGCCTCCAGTGTTCTCAGAGCTGAACTCTACTTCAGAAGTATGAATTTTGAAAGTGCAGTATCTAATCAGTGGCCCGTGTTCAGTAATAAAACACAGTGTTTCTTTATTTTTCTGGCTAACCTCCCATTGATTCCCAGAATTTAATAGGGTCAGTGTGTAAGAAGGAAGATCCATTTTACTGGTTGTTATGAACAATGATGTTAGTGGATTTAGTGTGATTTATTTTCATCATGATATTTAATTGTTATTTAGGACCCACCCACAAGTAAGAAACATTTCAGAATGGAACAAATAATATAAATATGCATCTTTTCAAGTATAGTTAAATTATTTGTGTTTTTTCTTTATTTGCTGTATGTTTCTTGAATGAATACTATTAAAAGCTGTATCTACTGCATGTTACAGTGTGTGGGTTAAAATGTAAACACAATTTATAAAGTGTCAGACATACAGCATTTTCGTTATTTTTAACCTGATCAGCTCAGTTGTATGTATGTATTTCAGGATCAGTGTGTTGTAAGCAAGGCCAGCGCTTATTGTGGATTCCAAAATGCCCTTGAGAAGATGGAAGTGATTGACCTTCAACTGATTGGCTTGCTAGGAAGTGGGCATTTAAGAATCAACCATCTCGGGTGGGTCTGGAGTCACATGTGGGCCAGACTTCTTAAGGATGGTATATTTCCTTCCCTGAAAGACTTTAGTGAACCAGATGGGCTTGTGGTTATTGCTCTTATGATTAGTTGTTGTTGTTCCAAATTATTAACTGAATTAAAATTCCATAGCTGGGATAGAAGGATTTGTACCCAGTTTCTTGATTGTTAGTCTAGGCAAGCTCTCTGTATTCAGAACAAGTTAGTGTGGGTAGGCGGGAGCCATGACTGATGAATTTGGGCAGAGTGCCACATCCATTCAGATCTGTCCCAATGTTTCATATTGATGACTTTTCAGAAGGTCATTGACCTGAAAGATTAACACTATTTCTTATTCCACAGATAGTCTCTGTTCTGAGAATTTCCAGCATTTTCTGTATTTATTTCAGATTTCCAGTAACCACAGTATTTTGCTTTTGTAATAGTTTTGTATTGCCATTCCAAAAACATTATTTATATTAATAATCTGTCCAATAGAAATCCCACATCAATCAATCATCTAGGAGTTACTGGCTTTACATAGCTATTAAACCATATGTTTACACTGTTGAGAGAAGGCCTGTTAGTTAGTGATCCAATATTGCTGACCAATGGATAATTCTTAAACAACATCTAATGGTTCAATATTAGATTTCTTAATCCATGAAGTGCATAAAGTAAAGCTTGTTTTATAACACAGAAAGTTTATTATTGTTAAATGCATCTGGGAAAGCAAATTCTGTAATCCATCCCAAATAATCTGTGTTGTTTGCACGGCCTTATGAATCCACGTACATGAACACAAGAACATACAAAATAGGATCAGGAATAGGTCATCTGGCCTTTGGTCTTGCTCTATAATTCAAAATCACGACTAATCTTTTACCTCAACACTATTTTCCTACATTGTCCCATGTTCTTTGATTCCATTAATATCCAGAAATCCATAAATCTCTGTTTTGAATAAACTTAATGACTGAGCCTCCACAACCCTCTGGGATAGAGAATTCCAAAGGTTCATCATCTTCTGCATACTAACTAAGCTATCCCCAGAAAGAAGGTGACTGATCTGAATTATTTGTATGGCTGATGTGTAATAATGTTTGAAACCTGAAACGCAAATTAATGTCTCCTTCCAAATTGAAAGACTTGCTGCCAGATGGGTTATAGCAGGTGATAGGAGAAACATGAGGAATAAACCTACATGCCCCTGTCCTTACCATTCTACTTGTTGCAGATGAATGTGAGTCCAAGCTTCACCATGAGATATGGCACCAGACAAAACAATGTACTTAAGTGGGAGAGTTTAAGAACTCATCAACTAGTTCAAAACTGGGCATCCCATAGATTCTGCTGGACATTAGCAGTGGTAGAATTCTATTCCACCACAAATTTACCCCAGAGCCTGATATATTTCTTATTCCTCTAATACTATCAGGTCAGATGGCATACTCGGATCTAAATGTTGAAGTATTGAAGGATATGCCAGGGCAGTACCAGGTGAGCTACAGCCCAGGACTACATGCATGCTAAACAGGGAAGCAGCACGCCATAACTGCGTCTAAATCATACTGCGTCCACGCTATGCCTTTGCAGCCCTGCCACTTGCAATCACCATCACTTACATTACATTAATGCACAATGTGAAACTAAAGTGGAACAAAATCATAAACTTCTTTGTGAAGAATAGTTTATGATTATATTACATATAGCACACAAAGGAAAAGTATCCCTGAATGCTTGTAGCTAACTTTTCCTTTGTAAAACCTAATTCTCTTAAGTGGGAATTATACCCCTGGGAGCAAACTCAGGATCTCTGAGACTTTTACAACAGCTGGCCTTGCAGCATGGAAGAAGTTGCTTTGTTTAATTGACTCCCATTATTGTTATTTCATGTAATTTTTGGATGTTAATTTTGATAGAAATCCCATTATTGTTAGCGTTGCCTTCACTGGCAAGGGCCTGTTGGAAGATGCTCCAGTGTTACTTTTTGTACAAAACAATTGAGGAAATCTTCACCAGTTGCAATATAGACTCAGGCTGCAGGAAGGCTAAAGGACATTAGAACAATCAAGGTGGCTCAGTGAGGGAAAAGTAATCTGACCACAAGAATATGAAACTGTTGAGAAACATCCTCAATAATAAAATGGAGCGAAAAATGAGTAATATAACCAAAAGGATGACTTCACCACTGAGGATTAGTATCACTTTAAAGGATTTTGACCCTCAATACCATATGGTATCAATAAGTCCCCAACTTACAAAATGCTGGAGAGCCTGTCAATTTTTTAGAGAGAACACTGGGAGCTTTTTACTCCGTTCAAATCCCATGAATTTCAAACAAAAAAATATTGGAATTCCTCCAAATGACGTCCAAAACAGAAGAATTACTTATGTTCTACCACTACCAGATTTATTGACACTTTTTCAAAGGTTCCAAAATTTTAGCACATAATGGTTTTTATTGACTGACTTAAAAATGGCCAAAATTTCAATAAAGGAATAAATATTCTGGTCAATATATCATCTTCTTAGCATATGGTGCTTCTCTTCTTTTAGTTCCAGTAGTCAAAAACACCATAGTATTCTGACCAAAGCAACCAAGGAAGTCCTATAGGATTCAAAATATATAATCCACCTTGTAAATATTGGCAGTGCTACTGGGTAAGTTAAATGACCAATAGACACGAGTGATGTGTTCTGATGCATACGTTTCTGCTTATGAGTTTCCCCAGAACAGGATTTAATCTAAATCCGCAGATGCTTTCCTTTTCCCTCAACAAGATGAATCAAGTCCAATTCTCCTGCAACAAATGTCTTAGTCAGCTGTAAGACTAACCCATATGGGACCTTTGATTATACCCTAGTTAGTTTGCATCAGTTTGGTCAGAAATGACAGCATATAGGAACTTGCTGTTTCAGAGAGTGTTAAATATATTATTGATGATGCAAATGCCATTTCTACCATAAGAATGATTTTGTTCAAAGATGTCTTGAAAAGTGCAATTTGTAATATATGTCTTGAAAAACATTTACTTGGAATTGTTGTAGAGCAACATTGATATTATTGGGCAGCGTTATGATCTTAATTGAATGAATTGGATGAAATACTAAAGAATGCTACAAAATAAGTGGGAAATCCAAAACAGTTTAATCAACAGTTTTTATTTGTGACCATTACTGAGTACTATAATTTCTGGCTTTGCATATATATCATTATTGAGAAATTTTACAATTATTATAAAATCTTCTGTGTATGTTTCACTTTCATTAATATCTCTCATTCATTAATATATGTTCAGAAGGGGTTGCTGATTTTTGGATTAATATTCTTTCCCACTGTTTAGAGGACTATGGTCAATTGTAAATCCACGAAATCACTCTCTTCTCTCTTGGGCAATCTCTCAGAATCCAAGATGAGTTGCTTCCTCTGCAATGTTGTGGGTTCTGAGCAGAGGTGAACATAAGCCAGTACAGGCCAGCCTGGCAAACTGGTTAGAAAGTGGTTGATGCAATCAGTACAAATGGGTTAAATGTACAATATTAGCAATACGACTGTACCAGTAAGAAATCTAAGTTACTTTCACACTGGCTTCTGAGGTGACTTATAAGTGCAATGTGTGATGGACAGATTCTGACACAAGGGGCAGAAGGAGCGCGATGGGCTCGGTGGATATGTTGTACTCTTGCTGTTTTCATTTGGCATCCATTGCTCCTGTGGAAGAGATTCTAAGTATTTGATGTCCTGCTGGATGCTTCTCCACCAGTTTGAGTGATCTTGACATGGGATTTCTATGAGTGGGTGAGGAGATCAAGTTTTTTCAAGGAGCCTTTTAGGATATCTTTGAAGAGTTTTCTTTGTCCTCCTGGAAACATCTTCCTGTGATGTATTTTGGAGCAAAATTCTTGTTTTTTTGGGAAGTTGATGTCAGATGTGCAATGTGGGCTAGTTTGAGTGTGGTTAGAACCTTAATGCAAGAGATGAGGGCATGGGAGAGGATGCTGACATCGGTTCACATGTCTTGTTGGTGGAATTGGAGGATTTTGCAGAGACAGCATTGGTGGTGCTAATGCGGTGGCCTATTACAAGTTGACCATATCACCAATGCGTGCAGAAGGGAAGGATCAATACTGTGCAACAGACCTTGAGCTTGGTGATGATGTTGAGATGTTGATCTTTGAAAACTCCTTTCCTCTCATGACTAAAGCTGTGATGATGCTTTGGAGGCAGTGGTATATTTAATCATTGGTGTTTGCCCTAGCTCCTGAGATAGAGAAGCAATTTATGTTCTCCAGAGTTTCTTCATAGGTCTTGATTGCCAGGGGTGGTGTTGTGTAGTGGGGGCAGTTTGGTGAAGAACTTTTGCCTTCTGGATATTATGGTAAAGCCCATACTGCCATACATTTCAGTGAAGGAATCAATATTGGTTTGAAAAGTGGTCTCTGAGTGTGCAAATAGGCAAGCTCACTGTAATTTAATGGCTGACCTTGGTTTTGGAGAGGAAGTAACGTAAATTGATTAGTTTCTCACTTATTCTGTAGATTAACTGCACTTCAGTGGGGTTGGAGATGAAGTGACATATTGAAGCAGGGAAGACTGAGAAAAGGATTAGTTTGATGATACCACCTTGCTTAACCACAGTCCTGGGATTGGGTCTGTGGTGGATCCTCTGGTGAGACATAGCCTGCATCATCATGGAGCAGAAAGAGGACTGTGCCAGTTTCTCAGGATGGACAAATTTGAGAAGGATCCTCTGTCATCTCTTTTAGTTGATGTAATCAATGGCTCTTGCGGGGTTAATAAAGGCTGTGTGCAGTGCCTGCTGTGTTTTTCTTGGAATTATCACACAGTAAGCATCACGACTATTGAACCTCTTGATGGATGGAATCTGGGAGGAACTCTTTGCAAACTGGAAGGAGGCAGTTGAGGAGGATCTTTGTGGTGACTTTCTCTATCAAAGCCAGCAATCATGGGCCCCTTTCCTGAAGTTGATCATGATTATGGCACCTCTGAGATCCCCTGGCATGCTCTCCTCTTCCCAAATGAAGGAGATGAATTGTGACTGAATTTTTTCTTTGCCGTGTTTTAATAGTTCAGCAGGGATTTCAACTTCTCCAGAGGTTTGTTGATTTTTAACTTTTGCATGGCCCTTTCAGCCTCTTGCCAGACTGGGGTAATGCCAAGGTTGTGTCAAGAACACAGTCTTGGCTTTGGGAGGTCTTTGAAGTACTCCATCCAGTGTGTACCAACCACCTCATGGTCCTTGATAATCTCTACCCATTCTTGGATCTCTGGCTCTCAGCAGGACCCTTGGGAGTTTGGGATGGAGATAGTCTTGTCAGCATTGACAAATCCAGGTATCCCTTGATTGTTGGCAAGTTGTTGGATTTCCTGTGATTTTTTTCATCCATTATCTATTCTTTAGATCAGCATTTTTTTTTGGATCTCTGTTTTTAGTTACTTGCAGATTGGTTTCTTATTCCTGTGGGTTGTGAAGAGTTTTCTGGCTAAGAATGCCTTGCATTTATGAGCAATCAGCTCCTGCATTGCCCGGTCATTTTCATCAAACCAGCCTCAGTGGTAGAGAAACTGAGGGTCTTGTTTCAGGTGTTAATTATGATGGGCTTCAGGAGAGTTAAGGCACTGTGGACTTGCTGCTGCTCTATGTCATATAGGTAAACTCAGCATGGGATTTGATCCTGGATCCCTCCTGCCCTGAAGCTGTTTCTTTCATTGTGCAGAGAGGGAGCTACAAGTATAAAAAACAAACATCTGTTGGATTGGAGAAGCACACACTTATTTTCCGATAAGATACCGACCAAATTATATTTAAGTGAGTTAGTTTCAGCACTTAATTAAGTAAATGTGCATAAAGGCTGAAACAGTATATTATTTTCTGTCTTTCAAGATAAAAGATGATTTGCTTACCTAATTTACAATTGAGTAAAAAGACTCAGTATTGCTCATCATTCTGTGCGCCAGTAAGAACATCGTAAGAAGTATCAAAGAAACAAGTCTTCCACAGGAAAGGAAGAACTTGGGCCTGATTTTGATGAACAGGCAGAAAAAAAGCTTATCCCAAAACAAGCTCAGATAATTTACGGAAAGAAAACAAAATGATGAAAAGCCTTGTTTTTATAACTTATTCAGTGAACTAGCTGGGATTCTGGTTACTTGATAGTCTAGTAATTTCTCAAGGACATGGACCTCAGATATGGGTGCAAATTCTACTGAAGTGAAGTCTAGGAACTATAAAATAGATGTGTCAGCCATAGTCACTTGATAAACCAAGCTTTAAGAGGCCTGACATCCACCAGTAGTTGAGATATTTTTCAATGTTGCATACATTTTAATGAACCATTTACTGCACACCCACAGGATGAGTCAAGAGATTCTTTGCAATACACTTTGTGCTAATATTGCAACAGTTTCTGGAATAGGAAATATTCAATTGATTTTCATTTCACAGATTTACCACCCTCTGGCTGAAGAAATTCCTCCTCATCTCAATTTAAAGGGATGTTCCTTTATTCTGAGGCTATGTCCTCGGATCCTAGAATTTTCTACTAATGGAAACATCCTCTCCACGTCCACTCTGTCCAGGTCTTTCAGTATCCCATAGGTTTCAATGAGATACCCCCTCATCCTTCTGAACTCCATTGAGTGCAGGCCCAAAGACCTCAAACTCTCCTCATACGTTAAGCCTTTCATTCCTTGGGATCATTCTTGTGAACCTCCTCTGGACCCTCTCCAGGGTCAGTACATCCTTCCTTGGATATGGGGCCAAAAATTTCTCACAATATTCCAAACGAGGTCTGACCAACGCCTTTTAAAGCCTCAGCAGTACATCCTTGCTTCTATATTCTAGTCTTCTTGAAATGAATGCTAACATTGCATTTGTCTTCTTTACAACCAACTCAACCTGCAAGTTAACCTTGAGGGAATCCTGAAGTAGGACTCCCAAGTCCCCTTGTGCCTATGACTTCTCAATTTTCTCCCCATTTAGAAAATCGTCTACATCTTTATTCTTCCTATCAAAGTGCATAATGCCACACTTCCCTACCCTGTATTCTATCTGTCACTTTTTTGCCCACTCTCCCTACCTGTCCAAGCCTTATACCTCACCTTATACTTTCTTATACCTTATAACCTTGTCACCTTATTCTTTACCTTATACTTCAAGTGGAGGAAGCCCTGTTAAGTTAGATTGTCATATCATAACTTATATTACTGTTCCCATGTTAAATATCTTGAAGCCTTTTTTTGCAGGATATCTATTAGGTCATATAATGCTGTTAGGGATTACAAATTTTCCATATAGATTGCAAATTGCCTTGATGATAGGAGCTGAGGATAATTGTTCTACTTGAGTGAAACAAGGCACTAAGCCAAAGTGATTTAAGCTGTGTCCTTGCTTTTCACAGTATTGGAAATGAGAGTGTAAGGTTCTGGTGGTGTTTTAAAATTTAATGGTGTGACAAAGTTACGTGAGTTGTTAATAAGTAGAAAGTCCATTGGTAGTAGAGGGTTGGATTTAGACAATCTAAATATGAAGTTTGATGTAGAAAAGATGAAGTAATGCAGATAATAACACAAATAAAAATATATGCATTAACAATAATGGAATAAAGGCCTGGCCTGATTGTTTGTTAAACACCAGTTAATAGGTAACCAAAAAGTAATGAAGAAAACTCATTGGTGAGATACAACTCGATGTCATTACATTGCAACTCAGAAAGAGTTTCAAAAACAGAGCATACTGGAAGTGCTCAACAGGACAGGTAGGATCAGTGGGGATAGAAACAAAGTCAATGTTTTGGATCAAGGATCCAAGTATCAGAAGTGGAAAAGTGAGAAGTCGAGTTTGTTTCAAGTTTAGGCCAGGGGAGAAGGTGAAGAAGACAGAGAAGAGACTGTGGTGAAGAGAACAGAGGGAATATCTGTGATCGGGTGCAGGCCAAAGTTGTCAAGATAATAATTACTTTAAAACTAGCAGCTTGAACAAAATGATACAGAGACAAACTGAAAGATAATAAATTAAAGCAAAGGTATAACCATATCTGTGAAATAAAAAGGGAGTTACCTGAAATTGTTAAATCCAGTATTAAGTCCTGAAGGTTGGATGAGATGCTGTTCCTTGACCTTCTTTGTGCATCTTTGGAGCAATATGGGAAGTTGAAGATATGCATTCAGAGTGGAGTGGGTTGGAGAATTAAAGTGACAGGCAACTGAAAGCTCAGAATTGTCCTTACAGACTGAACAGAATTGTCCTGCTAAGTGGTCATCCAATATGTGCTTGGTGTCGCTGATGTAGAAGAGACCATAATGTGAGTACTGAATGCAGCACACTAGATTGGAAAGAGTACAAGGGAGTTGCTGTTTCACCTGTTGGGACTGTTTGGGTTCCTGAACAGTGGTAAGGGAAGAGGTAAACAGGCTAGTTTTACAGGGGAAATTGCCATGAGAAGGGAAGTGGTTTTGGAGATGGAAGAATAGACCAGGGAGTTGCGGAGGGGACAGCCACAATGGAATGCTGAAAAGGGTGGAGAAAGAAAGATGTTTCTAGTGATAGAATGCTGTTGGCAGTGGGAGTAATTATGGAAGATGATCCATTCAACGTGGAGTCCAGGTGGAAGGTGAAGATAAGGTGAATGTGAAAGCCGGGTGGAATTTGGCAAAAAAAGTAATTAAATTTTTGGATTCTCTACAAGTGCATGAAGCAGCACAAGTGTCATCAATGCAACAGAAAAAGAGTTGAGGGAGGGGACCTGAGTGGGACTATTTCCACATATCTGAGTTAGGATAATGTTCAGATTACTGGTGAGGCCGATTTATGAAGTATACTGTGCAGTTTTAGTCATCTTATATCAACAACTCCTTCTCACAAATCCAATCTTGATCCCTTTCTCCTTGCAGACAGCTGCCCCATCTCCAATATTCCTTTCCCAGGGCCTTAAATGCATTGTAGGCTCCTAGATTTATCCCTATCTTTCTAGGAACTCGTTGTTCGAATCCCCCAATCTAGTTACCACTCCTGTCTTGTGCTGGAATGGCTCACTAATAATAGTGAGAAGGGTCACCTCTTTCCCCTTCATCCTCCTTGAACTCTCTGCATCCTTTGATAAAAGTTGATCATGCCCTCATTCTTCAACACTTCTCCATCATCCAATATGGAGCATACTCGATGGGCCGAATGGCCTGCTTCTGCTCCCTTGTCTTGTGATCTTGTGATGTGGAAACCATGTTCTCCTGGTTCCATTCTTATCCAGCTAGTCATCCACAACAGCATTTCCAGGTTCTACTTCATTATACCTGGTGTCCCATGGATCTAATTTTGGTCCTGTTCCTTCTCTCAGCAATATGCTGCTCCTATCTACATCACCAGAAATATTGGGTCTGTTTCCATGTACACTGGTGAATTCAACTCACTTTATCTTCACCTTTTCACACCTTCCATTGCCCTGAATCTTCATGCTTCTTGCTGTACTGCAGAAGTTTTCTTGAACTTAATATTGGAAAGACTGAAACTATTGAATTTGGTGCCTGAGACAGAGTCCATTCCTGAGTCATTGGCTCCATCCATTTCCCAGCTAGTTGTCCAAAACTGAATCAGATGGTTCACAATCTTAGTTTCATGTTTGACCCCGAGACGAGCTTCGGACCATATATCTGTGAGGATCATTCATTTGTGCCTTCACTTCTGCCATTGTAATCTCTAGACTTTGCCATTCTGGTGCACTCCCAGCCAGTCTTTCTTATTCTACTTACTGTAAACTTGAGGATACCCAAACTCTGCTAGCCATGCCCTAACCCCTACCAGAAGCCATTCATCTATCACCCCAATGCTTGCTGACATATGTTGGCTCTGTGTTAAGCAACATATTGACTTTTAAATTGTCATACTTGTTTTACAAATCTCCCCCAATTTCTCCCTTTCTCAGTAATCTCCTTCAGATCTGCAATCCTTCAAGAAACTTGCCTCCACTCCTGATCATTCCCAATTTTAATCTCCTCTCTATCAACAGCTGTCAAGCTCTTAAGCTCTAAGTTTCCCTCCATAAACCTCTCTATCTTTCAGTCGCCTCTTTCCTCATTTTTATAACCTTAAGATTCTCCTCAAATTATGGAGCTAGCTTTTGGTCAAATGCTGTAATATTTTTAAATGACGGTTGGTGTCAAAATTCTGTTTGATAACCACTTATGAAGCTCTTTATATTATATTAGAAGCAATAAAATGTTGCTGTAAATTGTCAACTTTTATTGGTTCTGTGGTGGGTCAAGTCAGCTCATTGAATGATTCAGAATATACAGTCTTCTTTACCCTGCCAATTTATTTGTAATTCCGTAACACAATGCAGAGCTTTTGGAACTGAGAGGTATTACATGCTTGTCAGTGGCATGTGAGGAGAATGCCATCTATAACTCACTTGACAAGCAATCCTGCAGTACATAGTTTTTCCAGTGGGGGTGCTGTAGCCCTCCTCTCACCTCACCTCAAGCTGATTCTGTTCTCCAAAATTCAGACAGCCTTTGAAATAACCCAGCCTACAGATATTTTCAATACTCCTCCGTTCAATGCATTTCTTTTGGTTAACAAAAATAAGTTGTTTGGCTTCCAGCCTGTGAAGCATAATTTATTTTTGGAAGTGCTCATGACCCCTAGGGTCCTTATTACCAAAGAGAAATAAATAACAAGGAGCCCGTCCCCCATCATCTCCCCCAAGATCCTGCAACCCCCCAACCCACACCCACGACTCAGCTTGAAAAATTTGTTGCCCTGAGTTCTGCAGCTCTGTGGAACGTCTGTGTTTTTTCTATCCTTGCATCAAAGTCCTCAGCAACCCTGGGGCCTTCTGATACTGAGAGGAAACAGATAAAGCTGTTTTAAAAACCTGTCAGCCTCAAATATTACTTTCTTGCCCAGTGGTCAGCAAATTTCTGGAAAGTTTATTTTGCCCTGCTTGGATTTTGTGTGGCTGCTTGCATGCTGTCATCTCAACTTGGATATAAAATTAATAACTGGATTGTCAATATTTGCATAAAAAAGCAGTCTTTGTACACTTAAATCCACCAAAGCAGCACAACAATTCATTACTCCCTTCTTAGCCTCTAAACAACATGACGACAGCACTAGCCTTGTTCTGTCTGTTCAATGTCTAGAGTAGTATAGGCAAATAGTATAGATGCCTTCAAGGCAAAGCCAGGTAAGTACATGAGGGAAATAAGTATAAAAAATATGCCACTATGATTAGATGGGCTAGGGTCGGAGGAGCCTTGTCAAGATCATAAATATCATTAACCAGCTTGGTGTGATGGCCTGTTTTTGAGCTGTAAGTTCTTTGACCCAGAACTTGTAGTGAGAATAATGACGTGGTTGTCAATTAAAATCTGACAATAACTCTGTGGTTAAATTCAGGAACCCTCAAGTTACTCTCAGCGATAACCTGTTCCTCCTCAGGGTAGTGTATGGGAGCCTTCTCTACTGCAATCAGCAGAAATCAATTAAAGATGAAAATGAATTGTAAACTATTCTTGTTGAAAATGTTACTTCACTTGAATAAGGTGCAAGTAAAATTTTGATGGTTTACTAATCTATAAATATTTTTAATAACCCTACTGGCTTTAAAACACTGATTTTCGATGTTTGGAGTCTAATTCCCTCAAAAGCTCTTCAAAATTCATGGTTTTAAATAACTAAAAACTGGTTTTCGTTTTGTCTTTTAAACTTTAGGATATCTTAGGTTCTTTATATCTCTATTTTTGTTTTGATTTCTGTAAAATGATTAAAAGGTTGGTTAAAAATTAATGATTTCCACTTAAAGTTTGATGTTTATGGCATTCTTTCAATGAGATTGGGTGTTCTACCAGCTTGATGACTACAATGTTGTTGGACACCAGAGATCCTTCTCTTCAATAGAAAGAAGAAGGAGAAATCCACATTACAGAGACTGGGAGTGGAACATTATGGGAATCTTTGCTCACAGTCACCACCACAGATGCAAATCTGGGTCTATAAATTCTGAAAAATTTATACTTAGTTTGCAAGCCCAGTCTGAGGAGATGAGAGAAACAAAACTTTCCTTTCAGTTAATTTGTTTACCCTAATATAATTGCCCAGAAATTTGTTGTATCTGCTCATGCTGCTTTGCACATGAAGTATGTGCAAAAAGGGATATTGATGCCCTTTCTGAAAAATTGATGCCCTTTCTGAAAAGGGGATTGATGTCAGTGACAAATCAGCTAGTCAGTTCACTAATGCTTCTTGGGTACATGTCATGCTTGAATCTCTAAAAAGGGGCTTTGCCAGAAAAGTAATTGAACTTTTTGATTGAGAGAGAGCAAATGGGGAACTACAAATCAGCCAGCCTCACATCAGTGGTAGGGAAAATGCCTGAATCTATTATTAAGGAGGCTGTAATTGAGCTCATAGAAAATAATAATAAATCAACAAGCATTTATGAAGGGAAAATTATGCTTGGCAAATCTGTTAGAATTTTGAGGCCATGGTGAACAGAATAGATAACAGGGAACCAATGGATGTGGTGCTTTTGGATTTTCAGAAGGCCTTTGATAAGTTGCCACAACGCGGGTTATAAAGCAAAATTAGAGCACACGATATTGGGGGCAATATACTAGCATGGATTGAAAATTATTTAATGGACAGAAAGCAGTGTTAGGTAACTGTCACTGACAGGGACCAGTGCTGGCCTCTAGCTGGTTTATGAGGAAGATACAGAGAAGCTTTGAGGGATATAGAAAGGCTAAGTGAATAGGCTTGAACATGATAGATGGAATGTAATGTGGAAAAATGTGAAGACATCCCTTTAGGTGGAAGAGTAGAAAGGGCAAGTAATTTTAAATGGTGAGAGATTGAAAGGTAATGCTGTTCTGAGGGACCAGGGGTGTCTTTGTGTACAAAATTAACATGTAGGTACAAGAAGGTTTAGATGGGATCTGAAGGAAAACATTTTCATTCACGGGGTGGTTGGAATCTGGATTACACTGCCTGAGTGGGGGTCAGAGGCAGATACTCTCACAACATCTAAGAATTTTCTTGATGAGCACGTGAGCCACCAAAGCACAGAAGACTATGGACCAAGTGCTAGTAAATAGAACCGGTATAGGTAGGTACCAAATGGTCAGCATGGACATGTTGTTCCACAGGGCCTGTTTCTGTGCTGTATGACGCTGTGACTGTATAACTCTATTGCTGAGAATAACCATGAGCAACAACAGTCAAAGAAACACAGTTCTCTTGAGGGGAAAGAAAATCCTCCACAGGGACGTTGAAGCCCAGAGCTGAACAAAAGCATCTGTGGTTGAGTGAAATGAAAGGAAGTGTCCAATTGTGATTCCAGTCCTGCTTCTTCATCACCTCAGCCTCTATAATGGTTAACTTTCCTTTCCAGGGATGCTTAGGGTCAAAATCAGCCTGGATAAACTTCAAATCTGGGAGTACTGAGATATTGCTGTTAAACTATTAATGCCAGTATGAAGTTTTAAGAAGTCAGAACAAATTCTCCTATTATCAGGTAAACCTTAAACTTTTCTTCTGATACACAAAAATCTACATCCAGAAATGTCTGAAGCAAGTTTCTTATCCTGTTAAAATAACTGTGTCATGGAAGGGGTTGTTGGAAAGCATAAAACAAAGCATGTAAATACTTGTCATTGGTTGTTAGTTGCTGCAAAGTTTGTGCACTATGTGATCATGACGGTTATGAAGGAAATAAAGTGGATTCATTGGACAAAAGAACAGTCTCCATTGAAGGAAACCTGGGAGAAGTTGGGGGTACTATTGGTGGTTTTTCATTTGTTCATTCAATCTCAGGCAAGGATTCTAACAGAAATACTAATGGGCCATGTTAATCAGATGGATAACTATAATGATTAATTTGATATGAGGTAGATTGGCCTCAAACTCTGCTGGAAACAAGGTCAGCTGGGTGGCACAGTGACACAACTAGTAGAGCCACTGTCTTACAGCACCATAGGCCCGATGTCAATCCTGACCTTGGGTCCTGTCTGTGTGGAGTTTGTAAGTTCTTCCTCGGTTTTCCTCGGTTACCCTGGTTTCCTCCCACATCCCAAAGCTGGGCAGGTGGTAAACTAATTGGCCATTGTAAGTTGCCCCTAATATGTAGGTGAGTACAGGGGGTGTTGATGAGAATGGGGAGAATAACAAATGGGATTAATGTAGGATAACTGTAAGTGGGTGGTTGATGGTCAGTGCAGACTCGGTGGGCCAAAGAGCTTGCTTCCACGTGGTACGTCTCCATCTCTTTATGACTCAAGCTATCAGAAAAAATGGGGTGAATATTTATCTCTTCCTTTCTACTCCGATTTAGCCGACCAACCCCAAGCTATTGGAATTTTTGTAAGTATGTGAGCCTGGCTCTAATGATATTTTCAGGGCCTGATCTGCCATTTAAACCTGAGGCCTGAGAAAAAAATAACACCACTGACAAACCCTCCCCACTCCAAATCTAAAGATACCTGGAACAACAGCCCGGTTGAGTGAGGTCATTTTTTTCCTTATCAGCTTAGTGGAATGGAATCGGAATTATGGCCATAAACCATGGAAAATGTGGGTGCCTATGATAATTTTGATATGCACAGCTGGTCACATCAGCAGGTGGAGTGCAGCTGGAGTAAAGAGTGCCTGGTCCAACACTAGTAGGTAATGTTACAGGTCGTGGCTGGAGCCACAGGTAGCATTATGATTGTTTGCTGGGGTCACATTAGTAAGCAGGTTACACTTGGTAGCTGGGTTCACAATAGTATAGCCAGAATAATTTAGTGCCTGAAGTGACACTAGTAGGTAAGTTACAGGTAGGTGGAGTTATAGCTGGTAGGTGGAATCAAGCTAGTGAATGGGTTACAGCTGGATGCTGGGATCATGCTAGTGGGTGGAGCAACATTGACAGGCAAGGTTACAGCTGGTGGTGTAGTGAACTGGTTACAGCTGGAGGCTGGGGTCACATTAATGGGTGGGCTTATAGCTGGTGGGTGGGATTGTAGCTGCTTGGTAAGGTCACTATAGTGGGTGGAGTCATTCTGTTAATGGGAGGGGTCACAGCTGGTTGTCTGGAATCACATTAATAGGCAAGGTTACAGCTGAAGGGTGGTGTCACACAAGTGGGCAGGATTATAGCTGGTGGTTGGGCCACTATAGTGGATGTAGCTACAGCTTGTAGCAGGGGTCATACTCTGTGGGTGGGGTCACAACATGAATGGGGTTCCTTGTTGTTGGATCATTTCATAAACTGATCTCCTGATTGCCACCCACCTCTATAGACCCTCAATCATCCCACTGCAACCATCATTGTGGCCTTTCAAGTAAGTTTACCTCTTTAACACAACTTATTTCTGAATTAAAGGCAATATTATGTTATTGACATTTTCTAGCTGAGTATTGGATTAAAACTATTCAATACCACTTCACTTAGCACCTAACAGCTGTGAGCAAATGTGTCAATACTTTCATCAATCTGGCTGCATTTAAACTCTGGTTGCACAGGTGAAAGGTCAATGTTCTCACTAACTGTGCCACCCAGTCTCCCGATGATTTATGAAGTGCCTTGGATATGTGCTTCAATTGCTTTAGGATGGGGCTGGGATACTTCTCTTGGTAATTAGCAAGCTGTTCTCACTAAAATCAACTTAGACTAGGTTCTTAAAGCAGGGGAACAATGTTTAGAATTACAGTTCTGAAAGTAAATTAAAATTAATTATAAATTTCTCCAATCTAAATTTAGACTTCATTCAATGTGTATGGCTCTTCTGAAGAAATGCAGTAATAACTAAGTGACAGAAAATTAATTGCAAACAAAAGAACATGGATTCACATTGCAATTCAGACACAGGTTGAGAGATATGAGAATCAATGTTCTGAAATTCAATTTATCATTTCAAATTCTGCAGACCGTCCTCTCCAGAAGTGCCCACATTGAAAATCAACGCAAGTGACAGGGGAACAATGTGGTATAGCTCTCAATTTGATGGCAGCAGGCCCAGTGAGTGGTCTAAGTGTCTTCTTGTTTGCAATGGAGTCAAACACTTGAACACAGTAAACTATTTTTTATGTTGAGACTTCATTGCATGGAAATAAGTTCATAAAAAAAACACAAGCCAGTGTTTTATACTGTTAATTACCACTTTTTATTTCATAAGAACATTGTAATGCAAGCTCTGTATCCTGTACTAGAACTGCAATGACCCAAAACTGGTCTTTTTTCCAAAGGAAATGTCATAACTAAAGAAAGTGCACCTGACAAAATATAACAGCAGCTGTAGTGCCCCACAACTTCACAGCAGTGAAGCACACAATTTAAAGTACTTTTTAATTCTCTTTTTTTTTCACCATCAATTTCTTGTTTCAGGTTTTGCAAAATATCCCAATGGCTTATTTGGAACTGTGGTCCCCTGCTGCATAATATATACAGAGAAAGCCATCTGCTTTCTCACTGAGCACTATATCACTCTTCACACATTCCTGACTGACAGATTCGGGGTCCACCATAAACACTTTGCAATGAGCTATGGAAATGGGTCTGTGGAGCTGGAGTTTTGGAGCCCCAGATTCCTCATGTTGACGTGAAGTGCTGTCACTGTGATTACCAGATGTGGATGAAAGCAGCAGCATATTTTATTATTGTTTTTCTAGGAACCAGAGAAGGATTTTTATTGAGAAATGTCCAGAAACCAAACAAGTCTTCGGGAGAAACTGCTGTACCATGGGGATTTTTGGAGGTGCAAAAATGATACAGATTAGTCAGCTTATTACTTGAGAACTCCCTCGACACAACAAAGGGCAGGATTTTAAAATTGTTTTAACCCCTTCAAGAATCAATGTTTTGAAGACATGTACTTTTTCTTTCGTGTAACAATTGCAATATGGGCTTTAGTTTAAAATAAATTGTTTACGATGAATTTCATAAAAATCAAGTCAGAGACCAAAATACTGCTTAGGGAATTTTCAGAATACCAATGGTACTACATAAATGCAACTGTTATTTCTATGCAAAATTGTGATATATTTTGGATGAAATTTAGTTGCGGCTGTTGTGAATTGTCTAAAAGAGTAAGTCAGAAGTGTGATGGCATTGTCCAGTAATACTGATAATAGTGTGAAAACTTGTTTCTAATGATTTTCTTTACTAGTTTAAAACTAATTTAATGTTTTATTCTTTTTGACACACTTTTGATGAACTTATTTCACAAAGCTTTTGGCTTTCAGGGAAGGATCCTGTAGAACATGGAAAAGTTTTGGCTGTGGGGGGGCTCTGTTCAGCAAATAATCACTTTGCTCTCTGTTCAGACCACTGTGCACTGCACCACAAACCAAGCTGATGTAAGATTATTATTTTAATGTCCCTTTTAATGGAGAATGTGATACTTCAAAGGAAGAAATGCCAGTGCCACAGACTAGACTTTGGTGAGACCACACTTGGAGCATTGTGTGCAGCTTTGATCTCCTTAGCTAAGAAAGGATATACTTTACACAGAGTGCAACAAAAGTCCATCAGACTGATTGCTGGGATGCTAGGACTCTCATATGAGGAGAAAGTGGATTGACTAAGCCTATATACTCAAGGAGAGAGGATCTCATTGAAACATACAAAATTCTAAGAAAGTTAAGATAGATTGGATGAAGGGAGGATGTGGAGGGGACTCAGGGGATCAGAGTTTCAACATACAAAGTAAGACATTTCAGACTGGGATGAGGAGAAATTTCTTTATTCAGAGGGTGGTGAACCTGCAGAATTCTTGATCACAGAAGGCACCAGAGGCCAAAGACTTTGAAGCTGGGATCTTCTGGCTTTGCAGCTGTCTATATGATGAACTTTCTTAGCCATTTTGGAGGCATGGTTGGAAATTTTCATTTCTCAATGTTTCAGTAATATCATACTGAATTGCAGATCAGGCCCAAAGTGATGAATGATTTACTCCTGCTCCTACTTTCAGTAGTATGAAGGTACCTGCAGTGTGTGATTTTTCAGCATCTGAGGCCTCACTGCAAATTGTAGTTGAAGATGCTGGAATAATAAGGGGTTGAGTTAGAGGAACAGAGTGTTTGGGGCACAGTAGTGGTGAGGGATGAATTTACAGAAAAACAAAATAACGAGGCAGTGGATGAATTTAAGCAAACATGAGGTTTTTAATTATTTTTTGATGAGTATCCTTTCACCTTGCATGTGTCTGATTCTTTCTAAAGAAATTAAATTATTGTTGTTGATGCTGTTGTTGTAAATCCATAATCTAGTGCGGTGTAACTGGGGTGGGAAATTGAAACATGAAACTAAAACTGGCCATTCAAAATGATCAACGTGAACAACTTAATGCAAAGAATTACTATTTTAATTAATTAATTGCACGTATTATGCTAATGAGACTGGAATTTCCAATTCTTATTCTACATAGTAGCAGAATCCAATCTATTGACACCTTTTTAAGGTCCTATAGTGTATGGAAAGTTCAATGATAGTGCCATTATCATTCAGGAAATAACAATGGGTAATCTCTGCTGTTATATAAAATGAAGTGTTGGAATTTCATAACATTTTGACAGTATAAGTACAGATTAATAAGAACTAACGTTTTGCTTGAAATTTTAACCTTTTTGGAGTTGTGTGTCTATTTGTGTGTCTTCAGTTTCTAACATTTACTATCATTTAAAAAAATATTTTTTTGGCTCCTTAAATGATCAGTTAAAGACAAAGGCAAATAAAAATGTAATATGAGAAAAGCGTTAAACTTTCTTGTGTTCCCATGGTCTGACTTAAATTGAAAGATATTAACTACAAACCACATCTCTGCAAGTAACTGTCATGATCTGCATTAAAAGGTGAGGCCTTCCCCAAACATGATAATGCACCAATAACAGGAGTTAACATAGTTTGTAAGATTTAATTGGATGATACTTTGTGAATTGCGCTTTTGTGAGGTTAATGTGACCTAGCATGGTAAAATTTTGTTCAAAAATATCATCAGTCCCAGTGTTCCACACTGATACGTGATATCGTGCATTGTTTTGATTATGTGAGTCTCAGGACCTTAATACTCAAGGTTATGATACATCTGCACTTCTAACTGCTTCATATAGCAAATAGGTTATAGTTGCATGGTACTCATTTTGGAAAGCTCTGCAGGAACAAATTAAAGACAAGGAAAATTTCACTTGGTCTAATTCCAGTCAAACATTATGAGAGAATTTAGCCTTAATTAAAATTGCAGGCCAACTTTTATCATTATTTATGTGGTCAGTCATTATTGTTGAAACATTGGTGGAAAATGTAATGCTGACAGACCACCCATTGTTTAGAAGATTCAGATCTAGCAATTTTAGCTTATTGTACAGATGTGTTGGCATTATTTTTTAAAGCAAAGTCTTGATTTAATCAGTTCCCTGTGGTAGATAGGCAGATTGTGCAGGAAAACTATTTCTTTGTTATGGGGATGTTACTCTGACAGAGATAATTTGCTCCATTGTTTCTTTGGTAGTCCGCACACAGATGATAGTATGCCCTTAAGAAGAGTCAAAGGTAATATTTGAGACATAATTGGATAATGTTTTGTGGTTTGGATATCTGTGATCTAGCATGATAAATTTTGCTGGAAAATATAACCTGCCTCATCCTTTCAGCCTCTCTACACTAATCTCCTGTTTAAAAAAAAGCTTTTTTGCTTTACAATTAGGTAAACTGGAATATTTTACTATTTTATGGGTGTTATATATTTGCTTCAAGCACATTGCATCATTATCAATTATCTTTGGCCATCACGAGCCTGTGTTTCTAATTGACTGTTTCCATCTATCACATTTTGTTTGGTATTTAGTCAATCATTATACTTCAAAACTGATGTTTTCCAAACTTCAGCTTTCTCTGGAATATCTCCTTGAGATGTGTAATTGTTGGTGACTTCCATAGTAATTTAATATGGAATTATTAATATTCTGAACTTTGCTGACTTCTGACCAAAGATAATAAGAGTGCGCAAGAGATTCTCCCAGGCAAAGCAGGAGAAACCGATCAAGGTAGAGATTTCTTTATGCATTGTTGAAATGTAAACTCTGTGGGTATAAATGAAGGCACAATTATAACTTTGCAACCTATGGAGTAAAATTTATTTTTTTAAGCACCGTAGCCAACCTTTGTTATATTCTCTAACTAAATGTATTTATGTTTTAAAGATAAAATCCTGTTTTAAACATTTCTCTTCTGGGAATATCCATTTGTTTTGGTATTACTTGATAAAGATATCTGAATTACTGCATTGATATTGTGTGCTAAAGACTGTTTTCTTCTTTTCTACAGCCAAATAATGATTTTTTCTTTAGACGTTTGCAAAACTGTATTATCTAATGAAATAGGAAATGAACATAGAAGAGGATGAGAAACAAGCTGGAATCCAACTGGCCAAGTTAATGCATCTCAGTCATCTTTGCCTTCAGGTAGCCAGGTAATGTTCTCTAGAAATTTTCCAGCACTTCTGCTACTCTATGTTCTATTCCCCATTCAATGCTATTCCAGGAAAGGAATTCCACAAATTCTAATCTTCTTTAAAGCATTAAATGTGAAATTCTGTGATTTGAGGACAAGAAGATATTAACCGCCAAGAGGCCAGAGAGTGGGGCTGGAACCTTAATCTACTGTGCATCTGACCTGTTGAATAAGAAGTTGAGTATCAGGAGTATTTCCAGTAATTCTGTCCTTTCCAAATTTTTAAGATTCAAGAGTATTGGTTGATCAGAATTAGTAGCACCCACACAAATATTCTGTAACTCAAAGTAATTACTCCCAAAGGACATTGATTAGGTATTTATTTTTAAGATATTTATTTATTAGTCACATGTACATCAAAACACACAGTAAAATGCATCTTTTTGCGTTACTGAAAGTGTTCTGGGGGCAGCCAGCAAGCGTCGCCACACTTCTGGCACCAACATAGCATGCCCACAGCTCCTAACCTGTACGTCTTTGAAACATGGGAGGAAACCGGAGCACCCAGAGGAAACCCACACAGGCACAGGGAGAACGTACAAATTCCTTACAGGCAGCAGCGGGCTTTGAACCCAGGTCACTGGCGCTATTAAACAAGGATATTTTCACACACATGAGCATCTACAGACACTGGCTGATTTAAATAATCTGTCATGAGTGACGCTGTCATTAATTTTCTTTCCAGGTGTCAGTATCGTGTCTTTGAAGTGCCTTTACAGGACTGTGCCCTGCCCCTTCCAATTACATTAATTAATCTGTCTCAGCGATTTGAAGTGGGGTCTGCACTCATCTCCATGAGTAGCTGATATCTCAACTTTAATCCATCACCGAGGTTCGGCTCTGTTGCACTTCCGATAGTGGATTCTGACTCATGGAAATCTGGAAGTGCCCAATCAAAATCTGAGCCTGAATCTGCCACTCTGGTGAACTTGCTTCTTTGAGAAAGCCTATGCAGACTGACAGAGCAAAGTGGAAACATGGCAAAGCTGAAGGGGTAGAAATTGACGGTAATTGTACTCAATTTATGCCCAAAGTAACAGATGCAAAACATGCTGATTTAGCACTGGGGCAGCTGGTGCCCAGTCTGTACTGATGCTTCTCACAGTGCCAAACATGTGGTGCCTTTGCATTATGGAGTCTCAAGTCAGAAACCTCTTCATTGCTTACTGTCAACTCCAAAACTTTCACCACTTTTGGATAGCGTTGGTCAGTACTGGCACCAGATTCACAGGGCAAGAAGGAGCTGGAGGACCATATTGAGGAGAAATGGATCAGGTTGTGCCTTTTTCCAAATGGAGACTGAGAAGAAGGATACCTTTGGTTTTGGAGTTGTTGGAACCAAAAGAAGGAGTTTTCTGAGAATTGTGATGACTATGTACAAAGACTCTGAGAACGCATAGCTAATGCAAAGTTTGAACAGAGTGACTGTACCTTTAATCTTGCAGAAAATCATTCTCTACACTGAAGTTGTAAATGGTACATGAAAAAGATTAATTGAGTTTGCTGTCCTCAGCTAGCCCAGTCCATATTTCATATCCAAGTAAAATAATACACTCTAACCAAGAGAAAATTCCCTATTGTAGTGACTCACCGTCCGGTCAGGCGAACCGGCTCGGCAGTCGGGTCGCGCGGCGTCGGAGTGACGAGGCCCAAGATGGCGGCAGGCCTTGTCTTTCCCGAGCGACGGGGAGAACCCGTGCGTGGGAAAGACTTGATTACGTAGTACTTACGTCATTGCCGGTTGCATTGGGCAGGAACAATCTCCCTTAAAAGGCCCGCGCAAGGCGGGAAAATAAACCAGTTCTTGTTTGACAATCCATCGACTAGCGTCTTATTTTATTTCACGGTAGCAACCACTACATTGGTGACCCCGATGGTCCAAACAGATTTTGGACCCGCGCAATGGACGACAACGCAGCAGCCAACGCAGTGACCCTCAAGCTGCCCGCCTTTTGGACACTTCGGCCCAGCGTCTGGTTTGACCAGGCCGAAGTGCAATTCCACCTTTGGCAGATCACCTCCGACTCCACGAAGTACTACCATGTGGTTAGGTCTCTGGACCAAGAGACAGCTGCCCAGGTCGGAGACTTCATCCAGTCGCCTCCGGAGGAAGATAAGTACCCGGCTTTCAAAGACCTTTTGATTCGGACCTTCGGCCTCTCCCGTCGTGAGCGCGCCGCCCGCCTGCTTCATCTGGACGGCCTGGGGGACAGATCCCCATCCGCCCTAATGAATGAGATGCTGGTATTGGCTGAGGGACACAAGCCATGCCTGATGTTCGAACAGGCTTTCCTCGAACAGCTCCCCGATGACATCCACCTGTTGTTAGCTGACGCCGACTTCAGCAACCCCTGTGAGGTAGCCGCCCGGGCAGATATCCTGTGGAAGGCCAAACTTGAGAGCGGTTCGTCCGTTGGCCAAATCACCAGGCCGCGAGCCCAACGCCCGCCTCGCCCAGTTCCAGCAACCGAGCAGCCACACCCCAGGAACACAGACGACGACACGGGTGATCAGCTGTGTTTCTACCATCAGAGGTGGGGTGCGGAGGACCGTCGATGCCGCCCACCCTGCAAGTTTCAGGGAAACGCCAGGGCCAGCCGCCGCTGATGGCTACGGCGACTGGCCGCCGACAGAGCCTCCTATTCGTTCAGGACAAGAAATCTGGACGGCGTTTCCTCGTTGATACTGGAGCGGAGGTCAGTATTTTGCCCCCGACCAGCCACGACACTCCTAACAGGCCACCAGGTCCTGTACTCAATGCCACCAATGGTAAAATGATACGGTCTTTCGGCACCCGTACACTTCAATTACAATTCGGCGGCAGCTGTTTTACCTGGACCTTTACCCTTGCCACCGTCGCCCGACCACTCCTAGGAGCCGATTTCCTTCGGGCCCACAACCTGTTAGTCGACCTGCGAGGGAAGCGGTTAGTCCACTCTAGCACTTTCCAGACCTATCCCCTGGGAGAAATCAGCCTACCAGCCTCGTGCCTGGACTCCATTTCCTTTTCTGACAACGATTTCACCAAGCTCCTAGCTGAATTCCCATCAATTTTGGCACCTCCGTTTACAAATTCTAGGCCCAAACACGGGGTACGACACCACATCATTACTACAGGGCCACCCCTTCATGCCCGAGCACGACGATTACCTCCAGACAAGCTCCGCCTGGCAAAGGAAGAGTTCCGTCACATGGAGGAGCTGGGGATTGTTCCCAGGTCAGACAGCCCCTGGGCCTCCCCCCTGCACATGGTCCCCAAAGCCACTGGAGGGTGGAGGCCCTGCGGCGACTACCGCAGGCTGAATGACGCCACCATCCCGGACTGCTACCCCATCCCTCACATTCAGGACTTCGCCGCGAACTTACACGGGGCCCGCATCTTTTCCAAAGTGGACCTCGTTAGGGGATACCACCAAATCCCGGTCCATCCGGATGACGTCCCCAAAACTGCGATTATCACCTCATTCGGCCTGTTCGAATTCCTTCAAATGCCGTTCGGCCTTAAGAACGCCGCGCAGACCTTCCAGCGGCTGATGGACGCGGTAGGCCGAGACCTGGACTTCGTGTTCATTTACTTAGATGACATACTGATCGCCAGCCGTAACCACCAAGAACACCTTTCCCACCTCCGCCAGCTGTATTCCTGTCTCCGCGATTTTGGCCTTATGATTAACCCGTCCAAGTGCCAATTTGGACTTGACTCTATCGATTTCCTTGGCCACAAAATCACCAGCGATGGGGCAACACCCCTACCCGCCAAGGTAGATGCTATCCGCCATTTTGCCCGCCCCAACACGGTCAAATGCCTACAGGAATTCCTTGGGATGGTCAACTTTTACCATCGGTTCATCCCTGCAGCAGCCCGTATCATGCGCCCTCTGTTCTCGCTGATGGCTGGTAAGGGCAAGGACATCACCTGGACTGACGAGGCTGCGGCTGCCTTCATTAAGGCCAAAGACGCCCTGGCAGACGCCACAATGCTTGTACACCCTAGGACAGACGTCCCAACCGCCCTCACGGTGGACGCGTCCAATACCGCGGTAGGTGGGGTACTGGAACAGCTAATCGAAGGCCGCTGGCAACGCTTGGCATTTTTCAGCAAGCACCTTAGACCACCCGACCTGAAATACAGCGCTTTTGATCGGGAACTTCTAGTGCTGTATCTGGCGGTCCAGCATTTCTGATACTTTCTAGAAGGCAGGCCTTTCACCGCTTTCACCGACCATAAGCCTCTGTCCTTTGCCTTCTCCAAAGTCTCCAATCCCTGGTCAGCTCGTCAGCAGAGACATTTATCCTACATTTCCGAATTCACAACAGACATCCAACATGTCTCCGGAAAGGATAATGTCGTTGCTGATGCACTTTCCAGACCGACCATCCACAACCTATCCTTGGGTGTCGACTACACTGCCCTAGCTGACGCACAGCAAGCCTACGATGAGCTGCCCAGCTACAGAACCGCAGTCTCGGGCCTGCAGCTCTGAGATTTCTTGGTTGGTCCAGGTCAGCAGACCCTACTTTGCGACATCGCAACAGGTCAGCCCCGCCCTATAGTCCCTGCAGCCTGGCGGAGACGCGTTTTTGACTCAGTACATGGGTTGGCGCACCCGTCCATCAGATCAACTGTCTGACTGGTCACCAGCAAGTTTGTCTGGCATGGCCTGTGCAAACAGGTCAGTGAGTGGGCCAGGACTTGTCCGCACTGCCAGACATCGAAAATCCAACGACACACCAAAGTCCTGCCACAGCAGTTTGAGCCTACCCATAGGAGGTTCGACCACATACACGTTGACCTCGTGGGCCCTCTGCGGTTTCAAGAGGAGCCCGGTACCTCCTTACCGTCGTGGACCGGTTCACAAGGTGGCCAGAGGCAACCCCCCTGACTGACATCATGACTGATCCCTGCGCCCGGGCGCTGCTCACAACTTGGGTCTCACGTTTTGGCGTTCCGGCCCACATCACTTCAGACAGAGGCACCCAATTCACTTCCAGTCTCTGGGCTGCATTAGCGAATCTGCTAGGGACGCAGCTGCACACCACCACGGCCTACCATCCTCAATCAAACAGGTTGGTGGAACGTTTTCACCGCCATCTGAAATCAGCCTTGATGGCCTGCCTGAAGGGTCCTAACTGGGTTGACGAGCTGCCTTGGGTCCTGCTCGGCATACGCACTGCCCTCAAAGAAGACCTCCGCACTTCGTCAGCTGAGCTTGTGTACGGGGCGCCCCTAGTTGTCCCAGGGGATTTCATACCTGCCCTTCGAGACCAAGGGGAACAACCCCCAGCAGTCCTACAAAGACTGCGCGAGAAGCTTGGCAACTTGGCCCCAATTCCCACCTCATGGCACGGTCAAGCCCCATCCTGCCAGCCTAAAGAACTACGAGACTGTAAGTTTGTTTTCTTTCGTAGGGGCACACCTCGGGCTCTGTTGCAACAACCATATGAGGGACCGTTCCGAGTCATAAGGAATAATGGATCCACCTTTATTTTGGACGTTGGAGGCAGGGAACAGGTTTTCACGACGGACCGCCTCAAACTGGCCCATTTAGATCTGCAACAACCGGTCGAGGTTTCAACGCCGCGATGCAGAGGCCAGTCCCCTAAGTGGTGGCTGGCACAGCCCATGGACCTTGGGGACTGTATCGCCAGTTCTGGGGGGGGGGGGGGGGGGGGGTGTGTAGCGACTCACCGTCCAGTCAGGCGAACCGGCTCGGCAGTCGGGTTGTGCAGCGTCGGAGCGACAAGGCCCAAGATGGCGGCGGGCCTCATCTTTCCCGAGCGACGGGGAGAACCCGTGCGCAGGAAAGACTTGATGACGTAGGACTTACGTCATTGCCGGTTGCATTGGGCGGGAACAGTCTCCCTTAAAAGGCCCGCGCAAGGTGGGAAAATAAACCAGTTCTTGTTTGACAATCCATCGACTAGCATCTTGTTTTATTCCGCGGTAGCAACCACTACACTATGCTGATTTTTAACTGTATTCAGAATTAGTCAGGAAAACCATTTTCTGTGCTTCATCAACTTTTCAGGGCAACTCAGGATGGGCAATAGATGCTGATGTTGACAACAACACCCAAATCTTAAAAGCAAATTTTGTTCACTGATTTCAAATTGCAGAAATATCCAGACACTTTTTGCTCAATTCAACATGTAATCCTCAGTCTGACTTACCCTAAGTACATTTTGTGTGCAAATACAGGAATATTGGAGCTGCAGTACTCTCCTCATTATAAATTATGTGAACGCAGCCCTCATTGAGTGACAAAACGTACAAGCAAATTCAAGAGTTTGGAGTGGAAATTCAACATTGAAGATTCCCATCTCAAATTTTCTCATCTCAAACTTTAATGCAAAGTTGATTTCTATTATTGCTAGAAATTCAAGCATAACAATATCTTTCCAAGTGAAATATGGTAACAACTATTTCCTGCTTGTTTTTCATTAAGCCAGAAATTCAACTGATTAACTTTGATCATGCGTCACCTTGCTCCTCTGATGTGACTCTGTACCAGGGGCACACAGAATGGTGTTTTTCCCCATGCAACACCTTTTTTCATCCATTGTGACCAAGCTTGGACACATCATCCTGGCAGAAACCATTGCTGGGCACTCCTCGAGCAGCCTGGTTTTCCCAGCTTAGTATTGGGTTGGACCTTATCAGTAAAGTCCATTATTTGTTGTTCATTCCTTAGGACAGCCATCCCAGAATGCATTAATTCCCACCCCTTTCAGCATTCCCTTCCATTGACTCCATGATCCCCCCAAGGCAAAAGTCCTGATTTCTTGCAGTCCAACAACAGTGGATATGTCAGGGGGATTTCATTCCACCCCAAAACATCCTATTTTGTACTTGAGAGACCTCAGGAGAAACCAGTTATAGCCATAGCATGGCGTCATACAGCACAGAAACAGGCCCTTCAGCCCACCATGTCTATGCTTCCCTTGCACCTCTCTACACTAATCCCATTTACCTGCATTGATTTGTGCTTCATCTTGCCACGTTGGCACCCTTTTCACGTTGCCCAGTCTACTTCCAATTACCCTGCTCACCCTGCAGCTGATTGCTGTTGTGCATTCCTTGCTTAGTTGCCCCTTTCATCCCTGCTCCTGGTTCGCCCTGCACAGTCCACTAGGCCACCACCCTTTCAGGTCCACTTGAGCTCCACCCTGCTGTCTTCCTTTCAGGTCCGTTTAAGTCGCACCCTGACTTCTCTCTTTCACGTCCACTTGAGCCACACCCTGCCAGGTCTGCTCCCAGTTTGCCATTTCTACTCTGGATCATCCTGATGCCTCTGCACTCTCTGCTGCTGCCCACTACCTCTGTGCCCTCGAAGCTCTCTCTTGTTTTGCTCTGTCTTCTCGGACTGTTCACCCTACCTGGTGCGCTGGCTCATCACTATGCACCTTTTCACTTTCTGCAGTCCACTTCCAGTCACCCTGCTCTCCCTGCAGCCAATTACTGTTGCACATTCGTTGAGACTTTCTGAAGGCTCCCTACCTCCACCACGAGGATACTTTGAAAAGCATGATCCCTTGAACCCATTATCTGCCGAAGTTCATATTGAAGACTATTGAAACCCATCTACCCATCTATATATACCTTCTTTCCATGATTGTTGATGTGATTCCTCATCAACACGCTGAACAGACACCACCCCCCCCCCCCCCCCACAACTATCACAGTTAAGGTCCTCAATGTTTCTTCCCCTTGCTGATCATCACAGCAAATCGTGTGATGTTTCTCCTCCATTTACCATTACAACTAAAGATCTGTGTTTCTCCCCAATCCCTGTCAGTACAGAGTTCCAACGGTCCACCAACGCTCTCCACCATCCACAACATGTCCATTCAGATCGATGGCCACTGGCTGTTTCCCTACCTTGAATGGGATCTCAGAATAGAATCCAGGACAGCAAGCTTTCAATCAAGAACATGTGAAATGTTGGTTCAGTTGTGCTGGAGCACAACTCTGTAGGAACATCTGCATTTCCAGGCATATATGCTGAAATTGCCCAGAAACAAGGTTGGGAATTTTAGTCGGTGCATTTAGGTGACGACATTAATAAAGTGGCTGAGAGAAAGCTCTTGGGGATGAATTTCATGAAATAATTGAATTCACAGGAAGTTAATGTACGTATATAGGATCTCCTCCAAACTAGTGACAAACGAACTAAACTATTGAAGATAGGATTGAAACTAAAGCTCCCATGTTGGGTATCTAATGTACTGGTAACGTTTTGCACTTCAGAGGCCTCAGGGGAAATTATACCTGTTGAAACTTTTTGAAGGTTCCAGACCTCTAGCACAATGATACTTTGAAGGGCAGACTACACTGAGTTAAAGCTGACACTGCTGATACAACATTAAGAATGGCATAATACCACCCTTCCCTCCATCTCCAAGTGATGGAAATCGGCCTATTCCTGAAATGTTGGATGGGGTGACCCGTCTTAGCCAAGTATGGGTGAGATTTCTATTCTGTTGCATTTATTGCAAGTTTGGGACCTCAGCAGACTTTTGGGCAATAGAACGCTAGAGATAAGGACCATTCACTCATTTAAACCACACCTAATATAAACCTTTATACCTTTTAACATTATCTTTTTCAAAGGGATTTTCTGATTTAATTTTAAGAGACTTTGTTTCCACGATGGCTTGTGGAGATACTCACTATAAGAGTCACAAGCCTGTTTTGGGTATTGAACGTGTGTAATAGGCAGGGGTAACTCCAGGTTAACTGAAACAGACTCCATGTATGAAGGAGCTTTATTCTTGCACCCTCCCTGACGACTGATTCATGTTTAAAACACCGCCTAGATAAGAGGGAGCTGTCACACACATGGATGTTTTTTTTTGTTATTGCTGCCATACATTCTTTTGTCCCGAAAACTGCGCTATTAATCATTCATATCACCCACTGGCACATAACATGCACTTTGGAATTTGTTTGAAGGCTATTTACAATAGATGAGAGACTGCTTACTTCAGTAGTGTGTTGTTATGGCTGGACCATGTCTAAAGTAATGTCTAAGTGTAATCTACCTGATAATGTCCACTTTACCCCTCCTCTTTGTGTGCTGATTCCGACTTCTACAATGTGCTCCACTTAAAGCCAAAATTTAAATTAATTGCTTTAGTGGCAATTGATCAATGCCCAAAATTTTGAATTACTTAGCAAGAGTAAAAATAGATTATAAGTAGAAGGATTTTATGAACTTATTGAAAAATATATTAATGAGAAATATCAGATGCCCTACTGACCATATTGGCTCATTCAAACGTTTACCTTTTGTTCCTTTTCTGTAAACCACCAACAGCTATTCTGTCTCTTATTTGTACCATATACTTAGCAATATTACAAGCTTGGTATAAAGTTTTAACAATGAAATATTATTTAAAAGTTGTGCAGGGTTACTGAGCTGCCAAGTAGTATTTGTTCAATATGCCAGTAGAGTGGATGGATTCAGTGGAAAAGTAAAAAAAAATAGGTATATTGGTAAATCACATTTTGATTAATAGACAGTAATGCAATAGGCCATGGATTAAAAAGGGGACAACTGTTCTCCATTGGCTGTGCAGAACGTAGTTGCTTGAAAGGGTTCAATGGTTTTTTTTCTTATTCAATAATTTCCCACATTCTAGTTTGGCAACCTAGTAAGCTCTGATCAGGATGTTGCCTGATGACTAAAAACTCGTGCAGAAATACATTGAAGAAAGGCACAGGTGTCAGTTTTATTAGGAATGCACATCTGGGTGATATGCACAAGCTTGCATTTGTAGAAAGAGTAAGAGGATAAGTTATATGTGCGCAGATACTCTTTGGGGTGTTGGAGAACAGTCTCCTGAATGAACAGCAACATGGACCAAGGTTTCCCAGTTGCCTTAGAAACATCTTGCTGATTAGGAGTATAAAAGGCTCCATATTTAGAATGATTTGTTGGAAGACAAAGTGCAGAAGGCATCCTGAGAAATAAATGTCTGGAAGTTGGATTGATTTGTACCATGGCTTCTGTGCACAGTGACATTCACTTCCACTGAAGTACCAATCATTAAGGAAATTCAGGGACCTACTGTGACTTGCACAAAGCCTGGATTTTACTTTCACCTCTTTTGTATCTGCTACACTAAAGCACAGAGGATGGTGGACACGCTCAGTGGTGTCCAGCTCCATGCCCAGGCATGCATGCCTTTTGCTCTTTTGCACTATTTATTTATTTTTGTAACTTATAGTAATTTTTATGTCTTGCACTGTAAATGCTGCTGCAAAAAAACAAATTTCATGACATATGTCAGTGATAATAAACCTGATTCTGATTCTGGATAATACTCTGAAGATTTTGGATCACATTTGCAACCACTTGTGCAGAAGTGACACGGGCGTGCAGTAGACAGCACTGTTACCACATTGCTTCTGCGACCCAGGTTTGATCCTGACCTCCTGCACAGAATGTGTGAAGTTTGCATCTTTTTCCTGTAATTGCATGGCTTCCTTCAGGTGCACCAGTTTCCTCCTACATCCCAAAGATTGTTGGTTGGTAGGTTAACTACTTATTGTAAATTGCCCCTAGTATAGGTAGGTGGTTAGAAAATTCATGATGGGCATGCAAGAAAGAATGGATTACAGGGAAATAAGTAGGGAATGGAATTTTGTTCTGAGAACCGCCATTGATTCAATGGGCTGAACATCCTCCTTCTATATCACAAGAAATATGAAAAAGCAAACTTTTGTTGTGCTTATTAGACTTCCTTAAGGATTGCATAGCCATAGACTCTGGCTCTGAGAACCTACCTCAGATTAGTCCACTTAAATAATAAAGGGGCAGGGAGGAGTCTCCTTAATGTGTCTTCTTTGAAATGTCTCCATCGTCTCCAGTGAAATAATATTCTTCCTTAAATAGGGGGACCAAAATTGTTCACAGAATTATAGTTGTGAAATTACAAGTGCCTTGTATAGTTACATAGTTATGTTAAGACTTCCATGTTTTCATGCTCCAACCCCTTTGAAATGAGGGCTATTAGCCTTCCCAATTACATTCTGCACTTGTGTACTAACTTTCTCTGTTTTGTGCATAAGAATCCCTAAATCTCTCTATGATGTAGATTTAAATAAAATTATTGTCTTTTGTTCTTGCTCCCAAAGTGAACAACTTCACACTTTCAACATTATACTCCATTGGTCAACATTTTGCCCACCTACCCTATGTATCAATATCTCTCTGTAAACTATTTCTATCCTCCTTGCAATGTGCCTCCCCACCAATCTTTGTGTCACCAGCAAATTTGCCTACCGTACATCCGCTTCCTTCCTCCAAGTCTCGGTGGTAGGAGGCAGAGGGTAGTAGTGGAGGGTTGCTTTTTAGAATGGAGACCTGTAACCAGTGGTGTGCCGCAGGAATCAGTACTGAGTCCTTTATTGTTCTTCTTTCATATTAATGATTTGGAAAAGAATGTTGGTGGCATGACCGGTAAGTATACAGATGAAATCAAAATTGGTGATATAGTGAAGAAGGTTGTCTAAGATAACCAGGAAAGTGGGCAAGGAAACTGCTGATGGAATTTAACTCATACATGTGTGAAGTAATGCATTTTGGGAAGTTAAACCAGGCCAGGACGCATACAGTGAATGACATGGCCCTGGGGAGTGTTGTAGAACAAAGAGACCTTGGGGTACAAATAATAATTCCCTGAAAATGGCAACACTGGTAAACAGGCTGGTGAAGAAGACATATGGCATGCTTGCCTTCATCAATTGAGGCACTGAATATAGGAGTTAGGACGTCCTGTGCAGTTCTGGTCACCATACTATAGGAAACATGTGGGGGTTAAGCTAGAGAGGATGCAGAAAAGATCTGCAGGAATGTTGCCTGGACTGGAGGGCTTGAGTTATGAGGAGCAATTGGATAGGCTGGGACTGTTTTCCCTGGAGATAAGGAGGCTGAGGGGTGACCTTATAGAGGTTTATAAAATTCTGAGGGGCATGGATAGTGTAGATAGTCACAATCTTTTTCCCAGGGTAGGGAGTCTAGAACTAGAGGGCATAGTTTAAAGGTGAAAGGGGAAAGATTTAAAGGGAATCTGAAGGGCAACTTTTTCACACAGAGGGTGGTGGGTATATGGAACAAGCTGGTAGATGCAGGTACAATTACAACATTTAAAAGACATCTGGCAGGCACATAGATAAGAAAGGTTTTGAGGGATATGGGCCAAATGTAGGCAAATGGAATTAGTGTAGGTAGGCATCTTGGTTGGCACGGATAGCTCTACAAGTGATTAATAGATATTATTAACAGTTTTAATCATAGACCTGATCCCTGTTATTCCCACCCCTTTATCCCCACTTGCAGCCAAGAGTATACTTGCTATTGATGGAGTGCACTGAGGAAGACTGGTTCCTGAGAGAGTGGGTCATAAGAAGAGGTCTCTCCTATTCTCTGGAGGTTGGAAGAATGTGAGGTAACCTCAAAAGTCTTAACAGTTTCAACAGGGTGGATAGGAGTAGGATTCTCTCTCTGGATAAGGAAATAGGGCATAACATGCTCAAACTAAGAGGTGGGCCATTTAGGAATGAAATAAGGAAAATTTCTTCATTCTGGTGTGTTTTGGAATTCTCTATCCCATTGGGCTGTGGAGGCTCACTTATTGATTGCCTTCAAAACTGAGATTGGCAGATTTCTATATATAGGAGGAGTCAAGGAATATGGTGATGGAGCTGAAAAATGGTGTTGGAATAGCACAGCCATGATCTTGTTACATAACAAAGCAGACCAAGGGGGTCAGATGGCCTTTACCTGCATCCATGTCTTATGAAACATAAAGTGAAATAAGTAATACATTAAAATATGCAAAACCTACCTTCACTTACCTTTCACTCATGATTGGTTACCCAATTTGAATGAATGGATTTGTGCTTCTTAGGCCACCCAACTCTTGCATAAAGTTCAAGGCTAGTTGCACTTTGCATCTGGCCCCTGTCTTTGATGTACCTGCATTCTGAGTTCAGTGGTGAAGCAGAAGATCATATGCAATGACTTTGACTTTTGAGTCTCCGGGCTAAACTGTAGCATTTTGAGGTGTTCTGTATAAGGAATGGAGAATGGCTGATGGTTCTCCACTAAAGCCATTAGATAAAGATATTTATGATCGGACCCAGTGAAATGCATATTAGATTATAAATTACTGGAAAGACTATTGAAAAAACTGTGAACTTCTCTGTTCATATGCATTTTCTCAGTGCACTTGTTCCATTTCTAAATAGGATAACCTATAACTAAAAATGGATATACAAAAAATGTTTAGGGAAATAATGATTTTTAATGTAGGTTCACTGCAATCATGATGTAAACCTTTTGCCTAGTTGGAGAAACTTGTCCTGTAAGTGGTTTTGGACATTTTTAAAATCCCACAGATAATGGAATAAAGGATGATTAGTAACAATCCAGCAAAAGTAGGTCACATCTGTTTTACAGACCATATGAGTTATTTTTCAAAGTTTAAACTTATTCATGTCTTAAAGAAGTATCTACAAATGGAACTTTTGTTCAGGATGGTGGAAAGTGTTTTGGCTAGAGGTGATTTTATTTTGTGTGGTTTTGAAATAGAGCCCAAGAAAGCCTTCAGAAAGGAATACCCCCAGGTTGCCAGAAAGGAAGTACAGAAGTCCTCCATTAACCCTTTTTAATTGAATTGGAAATATACTTGCCAGCAAGTCACTTAAAAGAAAATTATCTCCTCTTTCTCCTGCTTGGTTGGGTAAACCTGTTTTATATCCCCTTGGCACCCAAAAGCCAGGCCCTAATCAGAGACATCTCCTCTGTTATTTCCAACTTGCAGCTATCAAAAAGTTCACTCTCTTTATCAAAAACTATTAGCTTCAAGAGAATTTTTATTGACTAGTTACAGAAGCAATTTTCTTTCAGGCATGGACATTTCCAAGCTGAAAACAGCATTGACAACTTGTATTTATATAAGCAGGCTATACCACAAGGTGTCGGGAAAATGGATGGTAGTGACTGAGGATTTCAGAAGGTTGGCCAAAGAAAGGGGCTTTTTGAGAGGCTTTTAAAAGTGGATAGTGCTGGAGTGGTGAAGAGATTTAGAGAGAAAAACTAAGATGGCTGAAAGCAGAAAGAATAATGTGGGGCTAAGCTTAAAAAAAGGCTGAAATCAGAAGAATGCGATATTAAAAGGAATATAGGGCTGGAGACAATTGAAAATATGGAGGTCATTAAAATCACAGATCGGTAATTTCAGTTAGAGAAACAGAAACTAGCAGCAAGATGGAGGTGATAGATCAGTGACAGATCAGCCAAGGTGAAGATATTTGGACAGGTTAGAGTTTGTGGATGGATGTTATGTTTGTTTACCATGAAAATGATAAGGGATTTATAAAGGTTTTAGTTGTGGAAGGTCTGTAGTAGGGTGGATCAGGCAAAGTTATAGATGCAATGTTTAGGTTCCTGAACCTGGACTGGTTCTTAGCCAGGTTTGATGCTGCAGTCTCTAGTATGTTCTTTGGAGCCACACAAAGTGTATGGGGAACTTCTCTATTGATGTTGGTGTGGCTTTGGTCAGAACGTAACTTCACTTAAGGAATTTTATACCATTTTAGACAATTGATCATTCTTGTATGATTAATAAAATTCCATTGTGACTAATTTTACCTTTTATACCAAAATATAATATGGAAAATTGTTACTACTACTCGGATTACCCTTGTATAAAAGGCATAGATGTTAAGTAGCAAATGAAGTACTAAAAGGACTTTATCCCAAATACCTATGTCACTCTATCAAGATTTAAAGCCTGAAGGCATGGTTGGGAAGGAAATCTATTCCACTAATTTGACATATCCTTTCATCATTTTTATCAGTGTAAACATTTACCATACACTGCAGAGGATTAATATTTTTACATTTAGGAGGTTGACAGCATCAAAGGCTAATGCATCTGGAATCAATGTGTTCAGTGAAGTGTATCAAGGTCTCAGCAAATGTTAACAATTCTGAGGCAGGAGTGGATAGCTCACAAATTTGTTGGCAAATCCTTTTGTAGATGTGACAATGCTTTGGCTAACAGTCAAAACTATAATTAGGGAAGAGCTGAATTATTTCAGAAAAAGCTTGATTTGCAGATGCAAGCTATCTTGTCAAACTTTGGGGGAAAAAAACAAAAATTGGGAATTTAAAAAATATTACTTTCCAAATTGCTTAATTGGATTGATGTCAAGCATATTGCTGGAACTACTGGATATTACCTTTCAGAATGTGGTGGTGAGTTGCTCAAGTTTGTCCACTGAAGGTACTCCCACAGTGTTAGGAATTTCAGTGGTGATGACAGGATAGCAATATATTTCTCTGTAAGAGTGGTGTGTGAATGAGGGAAACCTGGAGCTGGTGTCATTCCCATGTACCTGCTGCTCTTACCTATCTAGATGGTAGGTTTCAACGATCCTTACAAAGAAGCTTTGAAATGTTACTTCAGTACATCTTAACAACATTCTGGCAATGGCTGATAGTGACAAGTAATGTTTGCTCCATAAAATAGCAGGAAATGAACATCTGCTGCTGGACTCTTTGAGGTTAAATGTATTGGCTCTGACTTCTGAGGCTATGGATTGAACCATAGCAAATTGGGGTGTGCTGTGCAAGGAATGGAGGATAGCTGATGTTTTCACTGAAGCCATCAGATAAACATCTCCAGCATTGAACATCTCCATTAAGGAATCATCTAAAGACCTACACTTCATGACATCTACATCGCTGAATCCTCCACCATCACCATCCTGTTAGTCACCCTGACCAGAAATCCAACTGGACCAATCAAATAACTACATTGGTTACAAGAGCAGGTCAGAAGCTGGGTATTCTGTGCCCATCTCTTGACATCCTAAGGCCTTTCCACCACCTACAAGACACAAATCAGGGCTTTGATGGAATGCTCCCCACTTGCCTTGATGAGTACAGCTCTGACAACACTCAAGAGGCTCGATCCCAATCAGGACATTTCATTGGCATCCCGTTCCCTTCACCACTAGTACTGTGTGGCTGTGATGTGTATCATCCATAAACTGCAGTGCAGTTACTCACCTAAGCTACTCTAACAGCTTCTCCCAACCCATGACTTCTACTAATAAGATGGACAAGAGCCTACAGGTTCCTATCCAAGTTGCACACCATCCTGACTTGGAGATATGTTGCCTTTCCTTCACCGGTCTGGGTCTATTTCCTGGAACTCCTTACCCAATAATCACTGGAACAGCTACAACAGTTCAACAAGATGGCTCATCATCATCTTCTCAAGGGTAATTGGGGATGAGTGAAAAATGTATCAGTAAAAAAGGAGTGAATTTTTAAAGTGGCAGGTGATGTGCCAATCAAACAGAATGCTTTGTCCTGGATAGTGTCATGCTTCGTGAATGCATTTGGAACTGCACTCATTCAGGTAGGCAGTGGATGTTCTGTTACACTCCCAACTTATACAAGCACTTTGTCAATCCAGGGCGGTGCAATGGCACAGCTAGGAAAAGTCCTGCCTCACCGTTCTAGTGACCCAGGCTCAGTCCTGGCCTTGTGTGCTGCCTGTGCGGAGTTTGTACTTCTTCCATGACAGTGAAGGTTTCCTCTGGGTGCTGCACTTTCCTCCCACATCTCAAAAAGTGTGGGTTGGTAGTTTAGTTGGCTGCTGAAAATTGCCCCCAGTGTGTAGGTGGCTGGGAGAATGTGGGGAAGTAGAAGAGAATGTGGAGAGAATAAAATGGGATTAGTGTAGGATGAATGTGAAATTGGGAGCTTAATGGCCAATGCACAGTTGCTGAGCTGAAGTATCTGCTTCCATGCTGTATATCTCTGACTCTATGAAGCCAGCCTGTGAATGTCTTGGTGTAGAACAACAGGGGTAAAAATCATCTTTGGATGCTAGCACTGAACAGATGCTCAACTTGACTTTGGTGGAACCTGAGCTCATGAGAGGTGGGTAGAATGAGCAACTGATACTTTGGCACTTATTTCTACCCCCATCAGCTCCCAGACCTCCAGCCTCTGATTATATATAGTGTTTGTATTTGTGCTGTGGTTCATCTGTGGACAATGGTGACAACCTGGATCATAATGGCAGGGGTGTGATCATTGTATTGCTATTGAATATAAATAGGAAAGTGTTATTCTCTCTCTGACTGGAGATAGTTATTGCCTGGCAGTTGTGTGCTATGAATGTTACTAGTGTTTTGTCTGTCCATGTCTGAACATTGTCTGGGCATAAACTGCTTCATTAACTGAGGAGTCATGAATGAAAATGAATACAATTAATCATCAGCAAACATGAGATGAATGGAATATTGTTGAAGTGCAGCTGTAAATACTTGGGCCAGGGACACTGTCCTGAGTAATGTCTTGGAGCTGACATGATTGGCTTTCAATCATTGAAGCCCCCTCACTTTGCGTTAGGTATGATTCCTGCTGGTGGAAAGTTTTCACCTTGATTCCGTTTGACTTCAATTTTAGTAAGGTTGCCTGATACTACAATCAGTTAAAAGTCAAGAGTATAACTCTTGCCTTATCTCTGTAATTCAGCTCTTTTGTCCATATTTGGCTTAAGGCTGTGCATTGGTGAATATGTGCTACTTGATAGCACTTGCTGCTCAAATCATTTTGCTAATGATTGGAGGTAGATTGATGAGGCAGGAGTGGACCAGATTGGATTTGCACTGTTTTTTGTAGAAAGGTCATAACTGGACAATTTTTCAAATTTTCAGGCAGATGGCAGGGTTATAACTATACTGTTGTAACTTGGCTGATGGTGCAGCTGTTTCTTCAGTGCTGTAGTCAGGATGCTGTTGGGCCAATAGCCTTTGCTGTATCCAGCTGCTTCTTGTTAACATGTAGAACAAATCAAATTGGCTAAATGTTAGCTTCTCTGATGGTGAAGTTGTCAGGAGAAGACTGGGATGGATGCTCCATTCAACACTTCTGGCTGAAGGTGGTTGCAAACATTTTGCAATCATCATGTACTGTTATAGCATGCTGCCTCGGTTATTTAGAATGCATATAATAGCCTCACTGCATTGAGGAACCTGATAGATGCAGAGTTTACACCCTCATTTACCCTTGTGCTTCTACTTTAAGGCTATTGTTTTGACAGTTTAATTTAAATTAAGCTCTTATGGTTTCAGCCCTTGTCAATATCAAGACATCCAGTGAACCTTATGCCTTCCCCTGTTGAAGAGCCGGGTCTAGACTGTCAAAGGTCTGCCTGCACCAACCTTTATAATGGTTCCCACAGCAGGTTCGGTATGCAGGACTTCAGAATCTTCTCTGCCTCCTGACGGTTCTGCTATCTGTGTATGATGAAGACATTCACAGTGAGTAGGAAGACTGTGGGAGGCTGTGACCATTTAAATTGGGTCCCAACCTATTCCATGATGATTCCAATGAATATTTCTCCTGGAATGTGACAGAACTGAAGCGGACTTCCAGAGTATAATTCTTTCAGGGACAGGATTTGATATTCAATACCTACCCTGTGTTTATCATCAAACACCTCCCCCACCTTGCTAGAATCAAAGGAGGAAATGATGTTCAGAAGGGAAGAATAAAAAGACTTCCATTGTTCTGTATATCAGCTATGGAAACTAATCTCCATCAGAGCACCCGCATTATCCATTGCATTCTATTTTTGAATTAGTGCATTCATCCAATTCATTTGCTCAAGAGAAAGCAAGGCCCTGACCATAGTTGGTTCATTTCTGCACATTAATTGTTCAGTCATTAGATCAAAGAGATCCTTGGCTTTGTTGTAAGGTTAATGTTTTTTTTAGTATTGGTTTCTGTATTGTGCTTTTTCTGTACTACTGGTAAAATTTGATTATATCATGTCGTAATGAGGTCAGAACTAAATTGTTTGACTTTAATTTTTTATATTACATTTGCCAATACTTTGCGCTATATTTTGCCTTTGTGTTAAAATAGGTGGTATGCTTTTCTCCTTTGCATATAATAAACTTGTGGGAAAACATAGTCTTAAAATGTATAAGTAAGACCAATATTCTCACAGGGGATGGGGAAGGAGTAGATGCTAATATTTTTAGGAAGGGCTTAAACTAGCTTGGCAGAGGAGTGGAAACTTGAGAGAAGAACCAAGAGGATAAGAAACAAAGCTGGAAATGGAATTTAGAAATACAGTAGTGTAGCGGTTAGCGTAACGCTATTACAGCACCAGCGACCCAGGTTCAATTCCGGCTCCTGTCTGTAAGGAGTTAGTACGTTCTCACTGTGTCTGCGTGGGCTTCCTCTGGGTGCTCCAGTTTCCTCCCACATTCCAAAGATGAATGGGTTAGGAAGTTTTGGACATGCAATGGTGGGCTGAAGGGCCTGTGCTGTGCTGTAATGTTGTATGTTGGTGCCAGAAGCGTGGCGACACTTGCAGGCTGCCCCCAGAACACTCTATGCAAAAGCTGCATTTCACTGTGTGTTTCGATGTACATGTGACTAATAAAGATATCTAATCTTAATTAACAAGATAACTAGGCAGCAGAAATATAGGTAAGTAACAAATCAGGTCAGAGTATAGAAAAATGTTTAAAGACCAATTTAAAGGCACTCTACCTAAATGCACTCAACATCCACAATGAGGTGGATGAAATAATGACACAAACATAGTCATAAATGGGTACAATCTAATTTGTTACTACAGAGAAATGGCTGCAGGGTAACAGAAGATAGGAATCAAATATTCCAGAGTTCTGACAAAAAAGAAAAGGAGGTGGGGTAATACTGTTAGTTTAGTAAGGACCTTGGCTCAGCAAATCATTGTATAGAACTAGAAACAAATTGGGAAGATCTAAGAAGCAGCAGAGGCAGAAAACTTTGGTGGCCTCGGAATAGTAGTTGTAATGTAGGGCACAATATAAATAAAGAACATAGAGTTATAATACAATAGTTATGAAAGGCTTTAATCTTTAGATGCCCTGGGCAAATCAATGTAATACTAATAATGTAGACAATGAGTTCCTAGAATTTCTAGGTTGGTAGTTTGAAGAACTGACCTGAGAACAGGTTATTTTAGATCTTGTATTGAGAAAGGATTAATGAATAATGTTGTAAAGAGGTCTCTGGGGAAAAATGAACATTAAGTGATTGACTTTCTAACTTAATATAAATTCTATGTGGATATGAAAGCACCTGTGATGGGTGAAGGGGTATTGATGTGAATTAGGGAAGTGGGGGCATCGAGTTTTGGATGACCTTAGGTTTGTGGAGCATAGAATGAGGAAAGCTAGATGGAAGGGACTAGAATGGCTAAATCCAAAGGTAAGAAAACCACAGATATGGTTTTGGCGGCAGGTTACCTGAGGGAGGGATGGGGATTGGTGGTGTTTATGGCAGTGGAACTAGTTAGTCTTGGTGACCAAATGGATATGAGGTTGGAAGTTTACTTGCAGTCAAATATTACAACATGGTTGAGCAGAGTGAAGACATTGCCAATCAACTTCAACTGTCTAAAATGTAAACAATTAGAAGTATCTGAATTCTTTTAAGGGATGTCCTTGATGTGGCATGGAATTCACCCAATCTGATTCACCCTCTGGCTCAATTGTTTTAATGTCTTAGATCCCACTGATTAAGGAAATGCACTGTCTGTCCTGTTCAACACGATTGTGGGTGTACCACTGCTCTGTTAGCTGCCCAAACTTCCATTAGCTTTGTGGGCAAACTAAGCTAATACCCAAATATGAACACATAAGTCTAATTAACAGTGATGGACAATAAAGAATTAATGGATGGAGATTGTGCCACAGACACCTGGTTAAATCTGGGGTGAGTTGATGGGAATGTGAGGAAAATTAAATGGAATTAATGTAAATGGTTGCTGGATAGTAGGCATGACTCAATGGGCCAAAGCATCTGTTTCCATGCTGTATGACTCTTTCTGTGTCCTTAATGATAGGGAAGTCCAGCATGTAAGTGTAGAAGACGTGCATGAAGCATTTACAACTGTCTTCAACTAGGAGTCATCAGTCAATTTAATTCTTAACATCTGAACTCAAGAAACAGCAGTATGCACCAGGTAGATCAAATTTTAAAGGCCTGACCACATCTTTACTGCAGTGTTAAAGATTTTCACTCCAGATGTAGCTGTGCCTTCTCCAAACTGTTCCAGTATAGCTACAATTTTGGGTTCTAGTTGACAATGTAGAACTTTGCTCAAGTATGTCTCAAGTCAAAAAGGACAAATGTCATCCAGCCAAATAACAGCTCTATCAGCCTATTTTACATTAGTAGCAAAGCGAAGGAAGAAATTATGGACAGCGTTATCAAGAAGCACTTACTCACAAATAACCTATTCACTGTTTCTCAGTTGAGTTCTGCCAAGGCCAATTGACTCTAGACGTCTTCAAATGTTTAGTCCAAAGAAGAAAAAAAATACACTGAATTTCAGAAGTGAGTTGATTACTCTTGAAATAAAGACAGTATTGGACCAGCTGTGGTATCAAGAAGCCATGTTATATAGAAGGCAATAAAAATCAGAAGGAAAACTCTATAGTGGCTTGATGCATTGCATAAAATGAAGATAGTATTGGTTGCTGAGGCTAAACATCACAGCTTCAGGACTTTGCTGCACAAATTAGTCAGGATAGTCATGGAGTAAAAGAGTCATGCAGTACAGAAATGGGCTATTTGGCCCACTACGTTCATGCTAGCCATCAAGTACTTTTCCATACTAATCCCATTTCCAAGTGCTCAGCCCATATCCATCTATGCCATAGTGTTTCAAGTGCTCATCTAAACACTTCTTAAATGTTTGTAAGCACGTGCCTCCACAAACCTCTCATGCAGTACATTCTAGATTTTAACCACTTTCTGGGTGAAAAAATCTTCCTTAATTCCCCTCTGAATGTGCTGTGACTAAAAGAATGGGCAGCCTGCGGGGAGTAGCTCCATAAATCCTTTCCAACATCCACAAGGCAATAAATTGGGAATGCAATGGAACACCCTGCACATCTGCCTGGATGAGTGGAGCTCAAATTATGTACAACAGGAATGAGACCATCCAGGACAAAGCAGTCCACTTAATTTGCATCTCATCCACCACACTAAATTTACCTACTTCTGACTTGGCAGACAATGGCTCCAATGTGTACCATCAACAAAATGCACTTCAACTAGTCATCAAGGCACCTCCCAAACTTGCAACCTCTATCATCTAGAAGGATAAGGGCAGCAGGTGCATGGGAAAACCACCAGCTTCAAGCTCTGCTCTGACTTATGTGTCCCTTCATCAAAGTAGGTCAAAACTATTGAACTCTCTTCCTACCAACAATATGGGATATAATTTCACTGCATGGACTCTAATGGCTTCGGAAGTCATATCAAAACCAGCTTCTTAGGGCCTTTTAAGGACGGGCACTAAATGCTGACCTTGTCAGTAACATCCACAACTTATAAGTGAATAAAAATTAATTCCACATTCCAGCAAAATATGACCCATTACTTCAAAGCGAACCTGGGCACTAGGACAAAGGAGCACAGCTTTAAACCAGTAGGATGTAGCTTTGGCACTGAGTCAGGAAATAGTTCTTCATGCAAAGTGTGATCAATAAATGATGTGGACATTTGGGTTGGGTAGTAGTGGCAAAAATTCTGGAATCATTTATAAAACAGTTGGATGTCAGGGCAGAGCCGTGTAGGTCTTTCTGGATGGATGAGCTATGAAGCACTGAATGGCCTTTCTCATCTATCTTGTGATCATTGCCGGTAAATTCTTGTGAAAGAGTAATGCTCGATCCCTCTGAGTCTCCTTCTCATTCCTGTGTTATCTCTCCCGCGAGAGACTCCAAGGTAGTGGCTGCCAAACTTTTATGAGGCATTTCTGCTAATCATTAATGTGGTTAAAGGAGTCTGCGTGCAAGTGACATTTGAATCAATATCAAGTCAAACAAGTGGAGTGCTTTCCTAGGGGTAACAATACATCTTAGCTAACTTTTGTCAACACACCAATGGATGTTTGGTTGCATGGCTTTAATGTGGCAGAGTATCAAATATTGTAAAGGGGTAAAGGAGATGTAAATATTCAAAATAACTAATTCATAAACATTAGTAAATAAACTATCATTAATACAATATGGATGATTCTGCTTGTGATTATTATTCCTGATTGCTGACTATCATTTTTCTGCTTTGCATTATGACAGAGTAAATGTTTTAGTGAGAAGACACGCATTGCTGAACTAAAAGTACTGAATAATGTCAATGTTGTTAATGAAATAATCAATTCAGTGCTGTAATCTCAAAGATGTAGTTTATTTTAAATGACAATGAAAGCAGCTCAGTGGAGTTGCAATATTTTGTGAGACAATCCAATGTATAATGGGGAAAAAAAAGAGAGAATATTTAAATTGTAAGTGTCTTTCATTACCTCAAGTTACAAAGAACTTTATTATAATGAACTACTCCTGAAGTGTGCTCACTATCACAGTTTAGTAAAATTTGTGGACATAGAACATAGAGCAGTACAGCACAGGAACAGGCCCTTCCGTCCACAATGTTGTGCCAAACCAATTACATTAGTAATAAAATGCCCGACTAAATTAATCCCTTCTGCCTACACAATGTCCATATCCTACAATTTCCCTCACATTCATGTGCCTATCTAAGAACTTCCTGAATGCCACTATCATATTTGCCTCCACCACCACCACAGGCAGCACATTCCAGGCACCCACCACTCTCTGTGTAAATAAAACCTTTCCCCGCACATCTCCTTTGAACTTACCCCCATCACCTTAAATGCATGCCCTCTGGTATTAGATATTTCAACCCTGGGGAAAAGATACTGCCTGTCTACTCTATCTATGCCTCTCATAATCTTATAAACCTCTATCAGATTTCCCCTCAGCCTCTGCCACTCCAGAGAGAACAACTCAAGTGTGTCCAACCTATCCTCATGGCAATATGCCCTCTAATCCAGGCAGTATCTTGGTAAACCTCTTCTACACCCTCTCCAAAGCCTCGACACCCTTCCTATAATGGGGAGACCAGAATTGAATGCAATACTCCAGATGCGGCTGAACTAAAGTTTTATAAAGCTGCAGCATAACTTCCTGACTCTTGAACTCAGTGCCTCAACTAATGAAGGCAAGCATGCCATACGCCTTCTTTACCACCCTATCAACCTGTGTAGTCACTTTCAGGGAGGTATGAACTTGGACCCCAAAATCTCTCTGCTCATCAACACTGTTAAGGGTCTTGTCATTAACAGTCTACTATCTCTTTACATTTGATCTCCCAAGGTGCAACACTTCACATTTGGCCGAGTTGAACTCCATCTGCCATTTCTCCACCCATATCTGCAGCTGATTTATATCCTGTTTTTTTCCTTTGCCATTCTTCTACTCTATCCACCAATCTTTGTATTATCTGCAAATTTACTAACCCAGCCATGTACATTTTCATCCAGGTCACTTATAAACATCACAAACAGCAGAGGTCCCAGTACAGATCCCTGAGGAACACCGCTAGTCACAGACCTCCAGCTAGAATGTCCCCTCGACCACTACCCTCTATCTTCTATAGGCAAACCAGTTCTGAATCCATCGGCCAAGTCACCATGGATCCCATGCATCTTAATCTTCTGGATGAGCCTCCCATGAGGGACCTTGTCAAACGTCTTACTAAAATCCATGTGGACAACGTCCACAGCTCTACCTTCATCAATCACCCTCATCACCTCATCAAAACTCAATCAAGTTTGTAAAGCACAACTTGCCCTGCACAAAGCCATACTGACTGTCCCTAATTAGGCTGTAGTTTTCCAAATGCTCATAAATCCTATCCCTAAGGATCCTCTCAGTAACTTACCTACCACTGACGTGAGACTTGCTAGTCTATAGTTACCAGGAATATCCCTGTTTCCCTTCTTGAATAATGGAACAACATTAGCTATTTGTCAGTCCTCTGGGACTTGCCTGTGGCTAGAGAAGACACAATGATCTTGGTGAAGGCCCCAGAAATCTCACCTCTTACCTCTCTCAATATCCTGGGGTATATGCCATCAGGCCCTGGGAACGTATCGACCTTGATGTTCTTTAAGAGACCCAACATTACCTCCTCCTTTATCTCAAAATTCCCTAGCATATTAGCATGCTCCACACTGATCTCCCTATCCTCCACGTCCTTCTCCTTGGTAAATACTGATGCAAAGTACTCATTAAGGACCTCACCCACATCCTCCACTTCCAAGCACATGTTCCCTCCATTCTCCTTGAGTGTTCCTACCCTCTCCCTAGTTATCCTCTTTCTCTTGACTTATGTATAGAATGCCTTGGGATTCTCTTTAATCCTACTTGCCAAGGACTTTTCATGGCCCTTCCTGGCTTTCCTAATTCCCTTCTTGAGTTCCTTTCTGGCTTCTTATTAATCCTCAAGTGCTCTGCTTGATCCTAGCTTCCGAAGCTTTACATACTTTTCCTTTCTCTTCTTGACTAAGTTCACCACCTCTCTCAACATCTAAGGTTCCCTTACCCTGCCATCCTTGTCTTTCCTTCTTACTGGAACTGTACGCTGTGCAGTTGGTCTTTAAGCACCCTCCACATGTCAGGTGTGCACTTGTCCAAAAACAGCTCTTCCCAATTAATTCTCCCTAATTCCTGCCTAATGCTCCCGTAACTTGCCCTGCTTCAATTTAATACTCTCCCGCAACATCCATACTTATCCTTATCTATAGCTATCTTAAAACTTAAGGAGTTGTGGTCACTCTTCCCTAACTGTTCTCCCACTGAAAGGTTAGTCACCTGACCAGGCTCGTTACCCAACACCAGGTCCAGTACGGCCCCTCTTCTTGTTTGACTATCTACATATTGATTTAAGAAACCCTCCTGGATGCACCCAACAAATTCTGCCCTGTCTAAACCTCTTACACTAAGGAGGTCCCAGTTTATATTAGGGAAGTTGATGTCCCCCATGACAACAATGCTATTAGTTTTGCACCTTTCCCTAATCTGCCTTCATATCTGTTCCTCAATGTCCCATTGGCTACTGGGGAGTCTGTAGTATAATCCCATCAGAGTGATTGCACCTTTCTTATTTTTGAGTTCCATCCATATAGACTCAGTGGACGAGCCCTCCATTATGTCCCTTCTGAGTGAAGCTGTGATATTGTCCCAGATTAGTAGTGCAACTCCCTTCCCCCTCTCCCCCCCCCCCCACCCCCCCGCCATCCTTTCTAAAACATTGAAACCCTGGAACATTAAGCGCCCATTCCTGTCCCTCTCTCAACCAAGTCCCTGTTATGGCCACAACATCACAGTTCCATGTACTGATCCATGCTCTAAGTCCATCATCCTTACATAATATTCCTAGCATTCAAATGCACACACTTCAAACTGTCCATTCCATCGTGTCTATTACTTTGCTCCTGCCTGTTTTTACTGGCCCTGACATCTACCTTCCTTTCTGACCTGGTGCTCTGGTTCTGATCCCCCTGCCCTTGCATTACACTCTTTGATGACTTACAACAAGCAATTTGTAAAATAACCAGATAATCTGTTTCAATTATATTAGTTGAGAGATCAATGCTGGGCAGAAACTTGAAGATACTAAATTAAGATTAAAGCAAGATAAATAGCAACAATCAGGGTGTCAGAATGGAAATCAGATCCCAGTCACAAGCACCAAATGGGCAATACTGTAGTGCATAAATAGAATACCCTGCTTCAAAATTTGTTTCATTGGACCAGAAACTCCTGGCAGTGGCAAGCTGCCCACAATTGCTGTTGACTTACTAAAAAAATACAAAGGGAATTTAGGGAGTTAGGTAGAAAGCTGAGAAGCAGGGCATCTAAGGCAGTAATCTCAGGATGTGAGTTTAGAATTAGAAAGATAGAACAGCTAAATACGTGGCTAATGAGCTGATGTAGGGGCCAGGGCTTCAGATATTTGGATAAATGGAATCTCTTCTTGGGGAGGGGTGACCGGTACAAGAAGGATGGGTTGCACTTAAACTGAAGGGGGACCGATGTCCAGGTAACGATATTTGTCAGTGCTACTCTGGAAGGTTTAAACTAGTGAAACTGGGGCTGGGACGCAAAATGACAGTGCAGCAGGAGGGGAGAGAGAAACATATGGAGCAGGCAAATCTAGTGAGCAGAACAGGTAGAGATGAATTGGGGTTCATAAGAGGGCTGGTATGTCTAATTGCATTATCTTTAATGTAAGGAGCCTTGCAGGTAAGATGGATGAGCTAAGAGCGTGGATCAGCACACAGGGTTATGATATTGTGGCTATAATGGAAACATGGCTGAGGGAAGGGCAGGAATGGCAGCTCAATGTTCCTGGGTATAATATTTTCAGGCATGACAGGGGTAGGGTTCCAAAATGGGTGGAGGTGTTGCATTGCTGAATAGGGGGAGCATTACAGCATATCAGGGATAATCCTGGAGGGATTGGCAAATGAAGCTAAATGGGTAGAACATACAACTAAGAAAGAGGTGATCACTTTCATGGGATTATACTATAAACCTCAAAATAGTCAACAGGATTTGGAAGAATAAATATGTAGACAAATGGCAGTAGGATGTATAAGCAATAGAATTGTAGTAGTGGGTGATTTTAACTTTCCCAAAAATTGACTGGGATTGCCTTGGTGTAAGGGTCTAGATGGTAACTTGTTAACTGCAGCCAGGAAGGGTTTTTAAAGCAGGGTAGACTTTTAGGCAAGTGGTGGAAGTGTTTATGGAGGAACCCTTTGCAAACAGTGACCACAATTCAGTAAGTTTAAGGTAGTCATGGAAAAGGATAAGGTTGGGCCTAGAGTTAATGTCTTAAATTGGAGGAAGCCTGACTTCAATCGTATAAGACAGGACCAGGCAAAAGTAGACTGAGAGCAGCTGCTAGAGGGTAAAACAAAATCTGATAAGTAGGAGGTGTTTAAAAGCGAAATAGTAAGCGTTCAGTGTCAGCATGTCACTGTAAGGGTAAGAAGAAAAGATGGTAGGATTAGGGAACCTTGGTTAACAAAGGAAGAGGATTTGATCAGGAAAAAGGAGGAAGCATATGTCAGGTATGGGAAGTTGTTATTAAGTGAGTCCTTTAAGATTTATAGAGGACATAGGAGAGATTTTAAGAAAGCAGTTAAGAGGGCAAAGAGAGGACATGAAATGGCCCTGGCCAGCAGAATTAAAGAGAATTCTAAAACCTTTTATAAATATATTAGAGGCAAGAGGGTAGCTAGGGAAAGAGTAGGCCTCATCAGGGACCAGAAGGGAAGTATTTATGTGGAGCCAGGGGATAAATGTGTTGTCCTGAATGAGTACTTCAAATCAGTATTCACCAGGGAGAAGGATGGTGAGGACGGATGGTTAAGGAAGGTGTATGCTGATAGTCTGGAACGTGTGTATCAGGAAAAAGGAAGTGTCAGAGCTATTGACGCACATTAAAGTGGAAAATTTCCGAGGGCCTGATAAAATCTATCCCAGGGTGTTATGACGCTATTTGCCTGTGATGCTGTTGCAAGTAAGCTTTTCATTGCACCTGTGCATATATATACTTGTGCATATACTGTACATATATACTTGCGCATATGACAATAAAATCAACTTTGAGTTTGATTCAAAAACAAGGGAGGAGATTGTTGGGGATCTGGAGATTTTTGCATCATCTTTAGCCATGGGTGAGGTACTGGAAGGGTGGAGGGTAGTTAATGTTGTTCCCATATTCAAGAAGGGTGCTAGGGATAAGCCAGGAGACTAAAGACCAGTGAGCCTAACATCAATAGTAAGAAAACAATTGGAAAAAATTCTCAGGGATGGGATTTATGATCACTTAGTATGGCAGGGACTGGTTAAATAAGATAGATGAGATCTCTTTATTAGTCACATGCACATCGAAACACACAGTGAAATACATCTTTTGCGTAGAGTGTTCTGGGGACAGCCTGCAAGTGTCGCTGCGCTTCCGGCACCAACATGCCCACAACTTCCTAACCCTTATGTCTTTGGAATGTTGGAGGAAACCAGAGCACCCGGAGGAAACCTACGCAGACACGGGGAGAACATACAAACTCCTTACAGACAGCGGCTGGAATTGAACCCGGGTTGCTGGCACTGTAATAGTGTTATGCTAACTGGTACGGAGTCTGCATGGTTTTGTCCATACGATTCCTGCCTCACAAATCTGATTCGGTTTTTTGAGGGGGGTTACAAAGAAAATTAATGAAGACAAGGTGGTAGGCGTGGCATATGTGGACCTCGGCAAGGTTTTTGAGAAGGTCCCACATGGTATGTTGGTTCAGAAAGTTAGTGCACATGAGATCCAAGATGTTTGGTGAATTGGATCCAAAATTGGCTTGGTGATAAGAGGCAGGGGGTAGTGGTAGAGGGTTGTTTTTTCGACTGGAAGTTTGTAACCAGTAGTGTACCACAAGGATTGGTGCTAGGACCTTTGTTGTTTGTTATATATATAAATGACTTGGATGACAATGCCTTTGGTTTGATCATTAAGTTTGCTGATGACACAAAGATTGGTGGAGTTGTAGGGAGTGAAGATGGTTGCTTAAGGATACCCATAGATGTGGATCAGCTGGGCAGAGCAGTGGCAGATGGAATTTAATCCAGACAAGTGTAAGGTAATGCATTTTGGGTCACTTAATACTAGCCAGACATATACGCTAAATGGCAGAAACCTTAGAGGCATTATTGTACAGAGGGACCTCGGGGTGCAAGTTCATAGCTCCCTCAAAATGGTGATACAGGTGGATAGGGTAGTTAAGGAGGAGTTTTGTTTGCTTGCCTTCATAGGCAGGGGTATTGGGTATAAGAGTTGGGGCATCATGTTGCAGTTGTGCAAGATATTGTTTAGGACACTCTTGCAATATTGTGTGTACTTCTGGCCACCACACAATAGAAAGGATGTGGTAGTACTAGAAAGAGTGCTGTAGAGATTCACCAGGATTGTGCCTGGAATGGAGGGCTTTATTGGATAGGAGATATTGGATAGGCTGGGATTATTCTCACTGGCATGCAGGAGGCTGAGGGGTGACCTTATAAATATTTATAAAATTATGAGGGCAGAGATAGTCACATTCATTTTCTGAGGGTAGGGAAGTCTTAAACTAAAGGACATAGGTTTAAGGGAAGAGGGAAAAAATTTAAAGGAGATTGGAGAGTGGTGTTTATGTGGAACAAGCTGCCAGGGGAGGTGGTAGAGGTTGGTATGATCACAGCATTTATAAAGCATTTGGACAGGTGCATGGATTAAAAAGGAAAAGAGGGATAAAGGCTAAATGCAGGAAAATGGAATTAGCATAGACAGGGAACTCGGGTGGCATGGCCGAGCTGGGCCGAAGGGCCTTTTTCCATTCTGTACGACCCTATGACTTACGACCACAGTCCTCTCACAGATCAAAGTTTCCTACTTGGTTTGCAAATATCAGTTGTCCACACTAACTAAGCAACTAGTCCAGGAAAGGAGGAGGCAGCGCACACCCCTTTCAATCACACTCCATCTCTACCCAGAAGCAACATAGAGCTGCTCGATATATTCTTTGAAAATCTTCTAAGAAGACCATCTTTTTGTCCTCGTGTTTTGATTACACTTCCTAATTTCACTTTGATACTTTTTTTTATATATATCTACCTAGGAAATGCATTTTGCATGTGAGGTACTTTATAAATGTAAGCTTAGGTTGTTCAAACTAGTAGAAAATTTCCAAGTGAACTGGGAATCTTACAATTTTTTTGATGGCTAAAGTACCCTTTTGTCTTATTTGGTTCACACCTTTCATCGTGCTGTTCCAGCCAACGACTAGGTTATGACCCTGTGGTGAATGGAAACAACTAATGAATTCTGCACACTTGCACATTTGTTTGATGTTGCACCATCTAGTAGATGTATAATTATGTGTAAAGTGTGTATTACAATTGTAGAGCTGTTGCTGTCACAGCCAGCCAAAGTGTCACAGGGTGGTGAACCAGCCTGGGCAACAACTAATCCAGGAAAAATCCAATATTTCAAGGCTGCGTCAGTTATAATTATTTTGACAAAATATAAAAATACAGCAATTATATGTTCAAGTTTTGAAAGTTCTGCAAAGTTCAACCAGAATTAAAAATATTTGTGACATTCTTCCTGGAAGCAGTGCACAAGTAAGAAATAAAAAGTCGCATAGTAATGTGAATTGACCTACTGCCAAAGTTCTGTGTAAAAGTATGAGGAGTTGGCTCTGTGACAAAGTAATCAGTGCAATCGCAAGCCTGCGATGTTCAGATTCAAATTCTCAACATTAGTAAGGAGCAACTTAACAAACCAGGTTCACCGTCCTGTGACACTTTGACCGGCTCTGATAGCAGCAACTCTACCATTGCAATGCACATCTTGTACATAACAGCATGGTGTTTTAGGGGTTCTCCACAACACCCTGTACTTTTGAACACAGAATTGAGGAGAACATTTTCTTGCTTTGAACAGAAACCTGTACTTTTGGCATCAAATGGGAATTGTTCTTTAGCTGCATGAGTGTGATCTGTTCTGACAATGCTCAGATAAGTCTTAGTTTGCATATATGAAATACTAAAGTAGGTATGCAGGTGCATCCTGAGACACCACAAAACCTGTTCAAACTACTGCCAGCTGAGACCCCATTAACCCAGAGACAATGATGCAATGATGCAGAGACATGCAGCAACAAGAGAAGTAGCAAGTGTTTTTTTCAAACAATGGAAAAAGCTTAATATTTTATAACACTACAATTATATTTGTATTTTTAGATGATATGCTATAAAACACATTTCTCTGTGGCATGTCTACTGTAAATGGGTTAGATGGTGGACACAGCCTGAGGCATTAACCTTCAGAAATGTAGAACATATGTTGTAATGGGAATGCATAAATTCTGATTCATTTGTAAATGCAGGCTTTGTAAGATGCTGAAAAAGATTTTCTGAACAGATTTAGTAATGAATGAGAATGTGCGGTTCCCATGGTTTGCACAGTGGGATTCATTGTATTGTGACACAAAGACTATTTTCTGTCTCTCTTATGCATCAGACCTTCCACCGCAGCCCAGCAAACCATTCCTTTGCACCCTGAGAACTCATTTGAAATAACCTCATGCAGTTGTTTTTGAGCTGACATGTATCTCTGTAGAATGTAACAAGGGAGTAAAAAAATTCTTTGCAATTTTTGGTATTTCTGGATGGACTCCCATTAAAGAATTCCAAGGATTTCAGTGATCAATTCATTTGTCAATCTTCTCATCTTGTAGATTCCTGTTCACTATTTTTGACTTACTGAAATATTTTCAGCATTTTCTGCTGTCAAAGTCAGTTAATTTAAGCCAGTGAGAGAAAATGGTTAATTTAATTGAATTCCTGCTTAAATTTGTATGCAGTAACCAACTTCATAGATACTCATGTAGTAGGGAACAAAATCAATTTGCCAAACTGTACCTTCATTAGTTGAACTTTTTATCCACTCAACAATCAGCTATAGTGAATGAGGGAAAACTTGTACTAGTACCATTTGGCTGTTTCAGATAACGTCCAAATAGTTAGAAGAGGAGAGGCAAATTTTAAATGGGGTAAGCAGTGAACGTGTATCCAGTAGGGTGAGTGGCAAGTTTGCTGATGGAAGGTCCAAGCATTTAACAATGGTTTGTTGGACAGTAGTGGAAGGTCTGTTGATAAGAGAGACTGAAAACATTCTTTGTGTCACCATAAATACAGCAGGTCTGACTCCCCCCTAAACCTGCCATTGATGATGCAAAGTTGGATTTGGTACAACTGTTACAGGTGGCCATAGACATGTGGGAATGCCACTGGGAAAGTAGAGTACTGGAGCTGTGACTGGGAGGTGCCCATAAGTTTTTTTTTAAATGCTCAGGAGGGTATTCCGCTTTGTGAAAATAAATTTTAAAACTTAAACTTTTTAAAAAGATAGAAAGCCTCTTCTGGATCCTGTGCACACTGTGAAGTTGACACTGAGCATGGAACACATTGACACCAAACAAATCATCACCACAATCTGAGATCCACTGCCAGGTCCTGACCTTTTAATGACAATAAAGCCCTTGCCTCCTTTGGTTGAAGGCTATGCGAGGTGTCTGAAATACTTGTTAAAATGGCATGAGGTGTGTGTGCAATAGGGAGTGGGTGAGTTGGGTGTTACTCCGAATTGAACGTTGCATGCTTCTCAAGTCTTACAACTCCTTCCTTACTCTATAAAATAGTTCATGAGAATTGTTATTAAATCCTCTCTTAATATTATCCTGCTCCAAAGGAAACAAGTCCAACTTTTCAGATAACTGAAGACTCTCACCTCTGGTAAGTGTACTCTGTGCTCTCTCTATGGTTGTGATATAATTTTTGAAGTGCCCAGACCTGGACACAATATTCTAGTTGAGGACTTACCAATGTCATAGAAGGTTTAGCATAAATTTCTTTTTTCTTGTCCTTTGTTTTTCTAATGCCCTATTCTTAGACTTTGTGAATGTGGCACTAGCCTGTGAGTGTACAGCTAATGGATTAAATTAATATATTGCAAATGTTATTGTGGTTAATGAACATAGTGATGAAAAAGCAGGGTTAATACTACATCTATGGAATAAATTTCATGAATATCTCCTTAAGCATGAGTTGAAATCGACACAGGAAGTACATAATGGACCAATTAGCAAAGGGAATAGATGCCATTATTTTGGTGGTACATTATTTTGCAATGCACAGCTCCAGTGATTTGGGGTGATCCTGGCCTTTGATGCAGGCTGTGGGGACTTTGCTCAGTTTCCCTGTAAATGCTTGGGTTTCCCCTGAGTACTCCAGTTTCCTCTCACATCCCAAAGATTTGCTGGTAGATTAATTAGTCTCTGTAAGTTACCCTTAGTGTAGGTGGATGGCAAGAGAAATGGGGAGGAGGAGTTGAAGGACATGTGAGAGCAGATAATTTACCTGAAAAAATGTGGGACTTATGCAAATGGTCTGATAGTCCACGTAGACTAAATGGGCCTAATAGCATCCTATGTTGTAAGGAAATATGAAATATATAAGAGCACAATTAAAACTCCTTAACCTGTCCTTTCTCATTATAGGTGCTGACGGTCTACCTGATATTTTTAAGCACTTCTTGTTTCATCCAAGTTGTATAAAATTGAGTGTGAACTGTGATAGGTGGCGTATCACATACCTCACAGATATTGAAAAACTTAATCCCACCTTTTCATTTGTACCACTTATACACAGCTGAAGCACACACAACCCACACTGAGGTAATCAATCATCATCCAATGCTAATGTGATGCCTGAACTCTCACATCAGTTCACATATATGCAATTACAACACTGTGGACTGCAGGCAGGAAATTAGTTCTGAACAACAGGAAGAAGCCCTGCATCTGTGTTGTTACTTACTTATGTCCATAATAGTGTGTTTCTTCCCCTGAGTGTTTACTTAGCTCATCTACATTCAAAGTCTATCCAACCACACCAAAGACCAGAGTCCTACATCTGCAGGCAGATGTAGGACATTCAAGTGGCAGCTCTTGAACCAACCTCTCTTCCATATATATGGTCAAGTGTGGGTGGAGGCCTGGGTTAGTGGCATTTTCAGCCAATCACATAGGTTGATGTTTAAATATCCCATTCGCACCTACATAAGGATGACAAACCATGATAAATGAGACACTGCACCCACACGCTAGTTCTTCTTTGGCAGTTCCTCAGGGTTGAGGATGACTTACTTCCACTCTTGTTTTGTAGGTCCTGAGATTGCTTTTGAGACAAATGTGGGAACTGCAGACTCTTACACAAATGGAAGGTGAAGAATCTGACATGGCAGATGGTGGTCGGATAGTCTGTGAGGTGGTCCACTTCTTCCGCCATTTATGCACGATGTCTGTGAGTTCCCAGTGCATGGCCTCAATGTTCTCAATGAATGCTCCTTCTCCACGTTGAGCAGTCATGAACCGGAGGTTCCCAGGAGTCAGTGGGGCTGTTGCATTCTTCAAGGAGGCTGTGATAACATCCTTGAATCTCTTCCTCTGTCCACCTGGTAATCTCTTCCCTTGACAGAGGTTAGGATAGAGTGTCTGTTTCATAAGTTTGGTGTTAGGAATGTGAATAACATGGCTTGCTCAATGTATTGAGTAACTGGGTGCCTCAATGCCAGAGATGTCAGCCTGGGAGAGGACACCGACATTATTCACTTATACTTGCAGTGAACTTGGACGATTTTGCAGAGCCACCATTGGTAGTTTCTCTCCAGTGTCTGTAGTTAGTAGTCTAGGTCACAGAAGCTTTGAGGAGGGCAGGGATCACTGCTGTCTGGTAGACCATGAGTTTTATGCACCTGTGCACATACAGTCATGGTTAACAATCCTGTGCCCAAAGCTGACTCTCAACAAGAACACAAACCTTTAATGCTAAAATGCTGTCCATAATGCCACCACTGAAGTAGCCATAGAATGAGGACTCAGCAGTTAAATGCTCTAAGAACAGCCCCTGTCAGTTGTAGCACATTAGTTGGACTTTGGGAGGTATGTGAGTAATTTCTGAGCCTGTCTGTCAGACCTCCTGATGTCAGCAGGGTGTCCCTTTAAATAATGAAAATAGCAAGAAGATACCTAAGTTATATTGAGCTTATTCCATTACATTTGCGTGGAGCTTTGAGTTCCAAACGACACTAGCAAGACAGAAATATGTGGTGCATAACCAATGCAACATTAGGTGCTCACCTGATGACGGAGAATGGTCAGGCACACCATTGTGGAACATGATCAGAAACAATTGCTGACAGAATTTACTCCAGGCCAAATGTATTTTGCTTTACATTGAGAGAAGCAGCACCTAGTGATTCAATTCATAGGCTTAGAATTCCTTGCTGTAGAATCAATAGATGGGAAAAAAGAAGGGGGACAATATGCTGGCTTGCCCGAAGGGCTAAAATACCTAGTTAGGGTTCTGTACTCATAACTCACACTACAGATGGCAGCTGGATGCCACCTTCTCCTGCAAGTATGCATGTTGTAATCTGTGTGCATACACTTGCCATAGTTTAGTAGCTGGAAGTATATTGGTGCTCTACTAGTGCTAAGTGTAGGGCATGCAGAGGGTTGATTGGTAGAAGATGTTTCCAGGTCAATGATGGAGGTGTGGTTCACAGAGAAGTTGTGCATCTGTAGGCAGATGATCTTTGATATTGTTAATTTTAACCACGCTTTAGCCACACAGGGGCTAGGTCCTGGTGACAACAATGCCTCACCTTGGACATTCACCACTATGTCTGGGATTTCGCCGGTGCAGCGGGCAGCCTGCTCCCACGACTGAATCACCATTTTTCAAAAGCAGTTCACTCAGTCTGCACAATGAATTACAGAGACAATGATTACCTCCTGTTAGCTGAGGCAAGCATCATAAGTTTCAGCACATGGAGGGATTCCTGAAATAACTCAGAGTGGCATGAGCTAATGCAAAGAGGTAATGGTAGTTGCCACTTAAGGAATAAATGTTGTGAAGTGTGAAACGCCTACATTGATCATTGCAGAAAATAGCAAACTCAGGAGAAGAATGAAGGTTGCAGTTGACTGGACATGCTTCTTTCTGCAATATCAGCAGCAGACAGCCTTCAACCACACCTGCTGCCTTCACTATCATGTGCAAAGTCACTTCCTCTGTGGTGGCAAAACCCACCCAGTCTAATCTTGAGCTGGGAGGGGTGGTGGTGAGAGGTGAGGGCTAATAAGGTTATCCCATGAATTCCATCATAAAAACAATATTATGCTTACTCTTTTGGCGCTTTGCCAGAGTCAGAATAAACTTTCCATTTTATGAAGCCAAACTCATAAAGGATTTTTTGTTCAAGTCCATTTTAAGTAAATGATTTGGGATGTGCAGGAAGTTGATAAGGTGCCACATCAAAGGTTATTGTTGAAAATATAAGCTCATGGTGTTGAGGTAATCTATTGGGTTGAGTCGAAGATTGGCTGGCTATAGGGTACAGAGTTTAGGTATGATTAGATCTTTTTTTGTGTGGCAAAATGCAACAAGCTACGGTGATCGGTGATGGGACCTTAACTTGTTACAGTTATATAAATGACTTGGATGAAGGCACCATAGGCACAGTCACTGAAGGAAGGTGGGAAGCTAAAAGATGAAAAAAAGAGTGGGAAGTAAAATCTAACAATGAGGCTAACTTCTGGGCAAGGAATCTGTTAAAATGAAACAATATATGTGCTGGAACAATGGTGGGAGCAAGACTTTGCTGGCATTGGAAAGGAATTGTGTTATGAGGTGAATGTGTGCGTGCCCATCCACCTTGACCCTGCTTCCCCACTTCATCCAATCCCCTGCCCTGGAGTCAAAGCTCTGCAGCATGCAGGAAAATGTGGAATTCCATTCTTCCTGACAGAAACTCCAGCCTGGTAGCCTACCCCTGTCCATTTCCAGCCAAGTCTCCTGCCTGACAGCAGTTTATGGTGGTGTGCTCCTTCATTTTTCTTTGGAGTATTGACAACAAATAGGTAGGGAGAAGGCTGAGAGGACACCAGAACTGTTAGGGGGTTTTCACTAAAGGTCTAAGCAACAGGTCAGTGAAGTGAACTTTAGTTGAATAATCTGTTCTTCTTTGCAGTAACAGCCATGTCATCTGTGCAGGTACTGGAATTGATATTCATATCAACTGGTAATACCACTACTGGAATACATTGGACACAAAGACTTCAAAAAACATTGTGGTTTCACTAAGTCATGGAAAGGCCAATAAACCATTTCTCAACCCCAGCATGAGATCTTAATGCCTAATGAAGTGCTCTTTTGTGCATTGTATGTTGCTTTTGGCTTGTTGGTGGCACTCTTGCCTCTGAATCAAAGCTTGTGGGTGAGGCCTAGTCTTGGGGCTTGAGCATTTCACTTCAGAAATTCTGAGGGAAGGATGCACTGTCACTGACCTTAGAGGTCCAGGGAGAATGGGGAAATTCTCTTGCTGACCTCATCAACACTTATTTAACCTTATCAACTCAATTTAACCTAATAAGAACTGGTCATTTATCTGGTGAGATTTATGGGATCTTGCCAAGAGCAAATTGTCTATTGTTTTCCCCTATGTTACAACAATGATTTCAATTTAAAAGCATTTAAGTGGCTATGATTATAATGGTGATTTTTAATGGATATGTATTGGGATGTTCTGAAATTTTGGAACGTGTTATTAAAGTTTTCTTTCTTGTTCTAGGGTGTTCTCTGAGTGACAGCAATACGAAGGAAGGAGAGTACAACTTCTGATTCAAGCATTACCCTCCTTCCCTCATATTGCAGTCACTGAGAGAGCACCCTAAGTGACTTGTGATGCTAATGGTTAATTGTTTTTAGGAGATTCAGTTGCAGAGGAACCTGCTTCAGACTGTAACAACTTGACATCTGCCATGCCACATCAGGCAGCACTGTTCTAGGTACCAAATGGAGGTGAAAATCAGATGAGTTCTATGATGGATGGACTACCTGATATCTTTGCAGAGCTTGTACCCCAATATTGTCCGATGAAGTTTCCTTTCATGCCTGAACAGACATCTTAATGTTGAGTTGTCTGAGCCACTTTTCTGCAAGGGTTGGGACAGCCAAATTCTATCATACTCAAGGCCAAAAGGCAAAACTTAGATAGGGTGTGGAACCTGACTGGAATGGGGATATGGTTGAGACAGCATAGAGTTGAAGTTAGAAGGCTGGTAAAATAAAATTGGGAAAATTGGTTTATTATGGTCGCGTGTACCAAGGTACAGTGAAAAACTTGTTTGCATACCATTCATGTGGATCAATTCATTGCACAGTACATTGAGGTACTACAAGGTAATACAAGGTAAAACAATAACAGAATGCAGAATAAAGTGTTGCAGTTACAGGGAAAGTACAGTGCAGGTAGACAATAAGGTGCAAGGTCATAACAAGGTAGATTGTGAGGTCCAGAGTCCATCTTATTGTACTAGGAAACCATTCAATTGTCTTATAGCAGTGGGGATAGAAGCTGTCCTTGAGCCTGGTGTTATGTGCTTTCAGGCTTTTGTATCTTCTCCCCGATGGGAAGGGGGAGAAGAGAGAATATTGGGGCTAGGTAGGGTCTTTGATTATACTGGCTGCTTTACTGGGGCAGCAAGAAGTATAGAGAGTCCATGGAGGGGAGGCTGGTTTCCGTGATGCGCTGAGTTGTGTCCACAACTCTCTACAGTTTCTTACAGTCACGGGCAGAGCAGTTGCCATACCAAGCTGTAATGCATCCAGATAGGATGCTTTCTATGGTGCGTCGATAAAAATTGGTGAGGGTCAAAGGGGACGTGCCAAATTTCTTCAGCCTCCTGAGGAAGTAGAGGTGCTGGTGAGATTTCATGGCCTTGGCATCTACGTGGTTGAACCAGGGCAGGCTACTGGTGATGTTCACTCCTCAGAACTTGAAGCTCTCAACTGTCTCGACCTCAGCACTGTTGATGTTGACAGGAGCATGAGCACCACCCCCCTTCCTGATATCAATGACCAGCTCTTTTGTTTTGCTGACATTGAGGGAAAGGTTGTTGTCATGACACCATGCCACTAAGCTCTCTATCTCTTTCTTGTACTCCAACTCATCATAATTTGAGATATGGCTCACTATGGTGGTATCATCTGCAAGCTTGTAGATGGAATTAGAGCAGAATCTGGCCACACAATCGTGAGTTTATAGGGAGTAGAGTAGAGGGCTGAGGGTGCAGCCTTGTGGGGCACCAGTACTGAGAATAATCATGGTGGAGGTGTTGCTGAGTATCCATTCTGATTGCGGTCTGTTGGTCAGGAAGTCAAGGATCCAGTTGCAAAGGGAGATGTTGAGTCCAGGTCTCAAGATTTTGGAGGTGAGTTTGCTTGGAATTAGAGTATTGGTGCTGCAGTCAATAAACAATAGTCAAACGTAGGTGTCTAATGATGCTGCCCGACCTCATTTTGTATCCCTTTATAGCACGTAAGCCCTGCCACCACTGACGGTTGGTCTGGGATTTGATTTTGGCTGGTTTTGTCTCTTGGCATCCCTGAGAGCTTTACAGAGGTCGTATCTCAATTTCTTGTATCGGTCAGGGTCACCTGATTTGAACGCCGCAGTCCTAGACTTCAGAAGGGAGTGGATCTCTTAGTTCATCCATGGTTTCCGGTTTGGGAACACCTGGATAGTCTACTTTGGTACAAAGGTTTGGGTTTGGAATCAGGATATGTAAGGGACATTCAGGTTAATGGCATTGGAGATGGAGCAGAGTGGGGTGGGAGCAAACACCAAATGCAGTCCTATTTAATTAATTCTAAAATAGTTATAAACCGCTGCAGTTTGAGTAGAATATGCTTTCCATTAGCCTTTAATATGTAAAGGAATTTTGTGCACGTCAAGATGTGTTTGTGTACTCTTTGATGTCATTCTCCACGATGAGTTGCCTTCGTTTATCTGAATGTCATACATATGGCAAAAATGGGTTGAATTTCCAAAGGTGTCTCACCTGTGTTCAAAGGATCTGATCAGATTTAGTGATTGAGTTTTGGATTAAAATCATTTGCAAAGGACAGGAAAACTTTATACTGGATAAAAGGATTTCTAACTTAAACAAGAAAGTGGCAAACTGATGGAAAACAAAGTATTAAATTTTATTGCATAGCTTCCCCATGAAAACTGGGCAGGATTAACAGTAATAAGTTGCCTAGAAATAAAAATACAGTCTCTTAAATGCTTTAAGACATATAGTAAAAGCCCAAAAATCCACCATTTGATCGTTCAGAGATCACAATGGTTCAGCATATGGCTCACCAGGTGCTGGATCCCATGCTTCCTTTAAACTCACCCAGGCCCCGTTTCCTGCTCCCTTTTATATTTACTGGGTTTGCTGGAAAATTTATTATTCTACTGTGTATCGTCTAAAACAAAGTAAATTAAAAACGTTGGAGTATTGATTGGCATAACATCAAATAGTCCAGAAAATCTTCCAGTCCAGCATCACTAAAGTTCTGTGTGTGCCAGATAAATGGAGTTTTATTGTAATGGTCCTCAAAATAACACAATTTTTATTTATTGGATCTTTTTGTGCAGGATATCCTTATTATGTTTGAAAGTTTGTTTAAAGTGGGTGCCTTCCCAAACAGATAGAACATGAAGCTTAAGGCAAAAAGGAAACTGTATGGAGGAGTATTGCAAGACAGAGGCAATAATGGAAATCAGAACAAAATGAGACGAGTGCTTGATTAGCCTCACAAGGGAAGGTGGTAACAGATATAAGTGATTGTGATGCCATTTGCAGTTGACTTAATATATCCAGCAGCAATCAGCTAGCAAATCAAAGAGAAGCCAGCAGTCTCCTGCAGTGGCAGCTTACAACAGTCTCGTGCAATATTATAAATGGGCAACCCATCAAGGATCACTGGCAAATACCAGGGCAAGGTCAATAGATGTCACTCAGCTATAGCTCTCCACTATATACCAGAATCAGTAAAGCATTGTGTTGAGGAGCAGTATCAGTGGCAAACTACATTATAAGGATGAGGGTATATAATTTTTGAGCTCTTACATTATGAGTCCTTTCGAGTTGGTATTACAGTATGCACACCTGTATCTACATCCTACCACTCTTTGTCTGATACCCCCAAGGTCCATGATTTCCATTCATCACAGCACATTGTGCTGATCACTGGAATGATGAAAATTAAATGTGCCATCATTTGTGATTAAACCAAAGTTCCTAGTCTCCTTTTTTCCTGCTCAACTCAATTATTCATTCTTTCCCAACATCTCTCTCTGGCAGTTTACCCTCTTAGCACAATTCTCTCTCCCTTGCATTCCTGACTGCAGTTTTCTTCTCCTTGTTGCTCATGTTTCCCCTTTGACACATTGTGCAGATCTCTATATATGCCAGAGCATTTGACATTAATGAACCATCTTCTGATTCCATGAATTGCCCTCATCTCCCATTTAAGGATGGATTTTAAGGTGGACTTCTGAGAGACAACTAACCCCAATTGGGGTCACTAGATATTCATAGCAGATGTCTGCTAGGATTCTTGGCAGCAAACAGAAACCGAGGAAAAGTCCTCAGGAGAATCAGTGTGGTTTTGTAATGTAAGTGCTGATACAGCATTTGAGGAAAGGGGTAAGCACAGTTAAAGAGGCCATGAGGCAGTGAAGATTAGTCCACAACATTAATTGGAGATCTCAGTTGGGTATGAATGGGTGTTAAGCAGGCCTTCACTAGCTTTCTATCAGCTTCATTTGGGGCTATTTTCTACAGTCCCCTGACCCTACTATCATGTTTTACACTGTAGCCCCAGAAAGCAGTAGGGCAAGGGCATGCACAGGAAAAAGATCCAGCAACCAAGCCCTTCCACTACGAACGTTTCACGTTGCTATTAATCATAAAAAAATTTAGTTTAATTTAGTTTTAGAGTTAATATCTTCTAATCTTGCACTTGTAGTAAAAAAACAAGTAGCCTTTAGTCTCCCAGGTAATTAAGTATGCAGCTAGAACTGGTTTGCTGGCTTATTAAAAGTAATGGTTCCTGAGAAATTAAGTCTGTGGACCCAGCTAAAAGCACAGTATGTTTATTTAGCATTGTGTCCTCTGAATATAGTGCCCAAGGAGTATGGACTTCTATGAGTAAGGGATTTCCGTGAAGTGACAGAATTAAATAAAGAGATTATTTTAAAGCAGGCATGCCTGAGCAGCTGCAGTACATAGAAATTGATGGAGAGAATTGGGATCCCTGATAGTCACATTTGCAGTAACTGAAATTCAACAAACTTTGACTTGGACTTGATGAGCTGGAGTCTGAAATTCATACACTGCAATGCATCAGGGAGGGTGAAAGCTACCTGCATACTTTGTTCAGGAGCCAATCACAATGCTCTCTTGATTAAATACTGTAGAATTGTTCAGTAAGGAGGGACAGAAGGATGTGACCACATGAGACAGGTATGAGTGTCCAGAATGTGTTGTTGGATAGTTTTCGCCCCTGAACAATACTTGCAACCTGTGTGGATGAGAACAAAGAGTACAGGGTGGACGAGTAAACTTGCCACAGCACTGTAGTACAGAGTTCCATTCGAGTTAGGTGGAGTGAATAGGAATGTAATAGTAACAAGGGGGATAGGTACAGTTCTGTGTAGCAGTGTGTGTGAGTACTGGAGGCTGTGTTGCTGGCCCAGTGACAGGGTTAAGGTCATCTTTTTGGGTTGTAGAGGAACTCGGAGTGGATGGGAATGATCCAGTTATCATTGTCTATGAAGGAGCCATCGATAGGATAATGAAGGAGGTTCTGCTGAAGGAAATCAGCAAACTATGGTCCAAATTAAAACAGAACTAAAGCAGCAGAACTAAAGAAACAAACTAAAACAGAACTAACTTTGCCACATGCAAATTGGCATAAGGTAAGTAAGATCAGAGAACTGAATGCTTGGCTCTCTGAGATTGGTATGGGGGAAATAAGTTTCAATTCTTGAAGCACTGGGAAAATAAGGAACAGTTTTGTTGGAATGGCTCCATTTGAAATAGACTGGGACCAGTGTCCTATTGAACAACTAGTGTAGTAGCTAAGGCTTTAAACCAATTAGTGTGGGATTGTGAAGGGAAATTTAGAAAATTAAAGAGAACCAAAGTGATAGTGCTGTGAAATGAGTAATGTGGGGATAATGTTTTCCATGGTTAGGGTGTCTAAAATGAAACAATTTAATGAAAAAGGTTCAGCCACTGAGGACATGGATAAGAAATGAATTCACCCATGGAGCTGTGAATCTTTAGAACTCTGTACCCAAGAGAGCATTGGAGGCTCAATTGCTGAATATATTCGACGTGGAGGCTGATAGATTTTTAGATATTAAGGGAATCAGAGGGTGCAGGGTTTTGCCAGAAAGTGGTGCTGAGCTGAAAAATCAACCAGAATCTTACTGAATAGTGGATTAATCTAGTGGTACCACATGTCCTTCTCCAGCTTCTATTTTGTATATTCTTACATTTAACTCCTTGCCCTAAACATTAAGTGCCTTCACAACCTTGCCCAGCCTACCTCAGTGACTTCCTTCAGCACCACTTTGCCAGCTAAACCTATTTCTCTTCTGGCACAGACACAAGAGATTCTGCAGATGCTGGAATATGAGCAACGCACACAAAATGCTGGAGGAACTCAGTGGGTCAGGCAACATCTATGGAGGGAAATAAACAGTCGATATTTCGGGTTGAGACCCTTCATCAGGACTCAATAAGTTCCTCCAGCATTTTCTGTGTATTGCTTTATTCTCGCATAGGTCAACTCCTCAGTTTCATTTTCTTTCCTCCTTTGCTGGCTATTCCTTTTGTTATCTTGTTCTCTCATGCTCCATACCAAAATTCCTGTCCCTTCCATCCTCCTGTGCTCAGAAACTCTCATCAACTGCTCTTTAGGTTCTCCATCAGCTACATTTTCTTTCCCTCCTGTGCTGGGATAAATTTCATCTCATTGCAAAATCATAGTGTTTCTACTTTGAGAAATGCTGTATAATCATGTTGCTTTGGCAATATTTCCTATTCATATTAAATTTCATTGGACTGTATCTCATCTGAACTTGATTCCTGTGGTACAAATATTTTTTGTTTATAATTCACATCCTGAATAATACTTGTTCACATATTATTCAATAATTACACTTGGAATTTGCCTCGTATCTACTCTGCCTTGTAGATGCTGACCAGTTACTCTACAAACTAATCTGCCTGAAGTCCCAGAAAACACACAGAAGTGGCAGATTACAGCTGGATAGATATGTACTAAATTGATTTACCTATAAAGATGTTATCACAACAACAATCTAATGTTAACCTAATTTGCCTAGTGGAAAATGGCTGGGTTTGGGTCAGTTTTGACATCCTGCCCAATTTGACACTCTATTGAGTATAGCAGGGCATAAAATATGGCACTGTGTAAAATGGACATTTGAGCCAAACCTGCCCTGTTCTCATTGAACTAAATCTCAGTTTAAGAATCTGTTTACTGGAGGCTTCTTAATTCACACCATCAGGAGCAATAAAAATGGTCAATGGAATTCAAGTGACTTCCAGATAATATAATGCAGAATTCAGTTCTATCGTGAAGGACATGGTCCAGCATCTTGCTGTTTGCTTAAGTCTGCATGTTTGCAGATTACCAATAAATTCTTTCATGAAGTACTGCATTAAGTAGCAATCTGCCCAATCCTATCCCAAGTGGATGGAACTAAAGATTGATCATTAAATCTATTAAAAATAGTTAGTTAGGAAGTTTGTTTAATTATGTGTAATTCACTTTCAGTGCCTGCACTACTGTATATGGCATCAATTTTCATGTGTGTTGATGAAACTCAGTTCTACTTCACCACAACTGGGCTCAAAGAGTCATACAACACAGAAAACAGGCCCTTCGGCCCACCATGTCCATGTTGACCATCAAGTACCTATCTATATTAATTCCATTTTCCAGAATTTGGCTCATAGCCTTCTATCCCATGGCATTTCAAGTGCTTAGTTACATACTCCTTAGATGTTGTGAAACTACCTGCCTCCACTATCCCCTCAGGAAGTGCATTCTAGATTTCAACTACTTCTGGGTAAAAACAAAATCTTATAGGTAATACCATACATCACCTACTCTTTACCTTAAGCCAATGCCATTGGTTTTAGGTGCTTCTGTTAAGAGCAAAAGCTTCTCACTATCTACCCTATCGACATCCCTCATAATTCTGTATACCTCAATCAGGTACCCCCTCAGTCTTCTCTGTTCTGCTAAATCCAGCCTATTCAATCTCCCCTTATAGCTGAAGTATTCCAGTCCATGTTTCTTTATTGTCAAATTGTTTGCATGATATACAATAGTGGATGTCCAGAAATCTCCAACTAAGTATTGAGAAAGTTAAATATCTTTGGCTGCTGTCACAATGTCCATTCCATAGCCACCTACTCTAACATTCCCTCAAAACTGTCAGAAGTTGAACCACACGTTTCATAATCTTGATGTGATATTTCATTGAAATAGACTTTGAACCATCTATGGCTTTGTTACTTATAGACTGACTATTTCCAACACAATTCTAGCAGCTTCTTTTATTCTGTTACTCGTGTCCTAACTTGCAGGAAACCCTGCGCAACCACTACCACTTTGCTTACTAAACTACAATGAGCTCTATTAAAGCTACATCTTGATTTAAAAATTCTTGTCCTTGTTTGTAAACCCTTCCATAGCCTTGACCCTCACTATATCTGTCAGCTTCTCTATCTCCACAACACTGTGATATATACTCTGAGTGCCAGATTGCTCCCTACAAACATCAAAGCTATTGAGACACTAAATTTTCCAGCTCCCCTGACTCTTCTTCAACCCAGTTTGGTACTGAGGGCTCAATTTCACTCCTCTCCCCAACGCACTACCAATTCCCCTAGCTGGCTGTTAGGTCTCTCTCAGGTCCTTGATGTATGGCACCCACCCACTCAAACCCCACCCCAGGTCCTGCTGGTCCTCTCTTATCTGAATACTCAGCCCTGACCTTGATCCTTGATGCTGCACTTTCCTTAGTGTGCTTCGTAGAATCTGAAAGAAAGCATGCAGCAATGGTTCAGTAACATCCAAGGTCTTGGGCCATGGGCATTACTGAAGCGTGCAAGGGCAGACCTATGACCAAAATGGACATGGTGCACCATGCAACAGATGCACCATAGAAAGCATCCTATTTGGATGTATCACGGCTTGGTACGGCAACTGCTCTGCTCAGGACCGCAAGAAACTGCAGAGAGTTGTAGACACAGCCCAGCGCATCACGGACACCAGCCTCCCCTCCTTGGACTCTGTCTTTACCTCTCGTTGTCTTGGTGAAGCAGCCAGCATAATCAAAGACCCCACCCACCCGGGACATTCTCTCTTCTCTCCTCTTCCATCGGGTAGAAGACACAGGATCCTGAAGACACGTACCACCAGACTTAAGGACAGCTTCTATCCCACTGTGATAAGACTATTGAACAGCTCCCTTATACAATGAGATGGACTATGATCTCACGATCTACCTTGTTGTGACCTTGCACCTTATTGCACTGCACTTTCTCTGTAGCTGTGACACTTTACTCTGTACTGTTATTGTTTTTACCTGTACTACCTCAATGCACTCTGTACTAACTCAATGTAACTGCACTGTGTAATGAATTGACCTGTACGATCGGTTTGTAAGACAAGCTTTTCACTGTACCTCGGTACAAGTGACAATAATAAACCAATACCAATACCAAAGCATGCCAGGTGGGGTGTACATTGCTATATTGGCCATAATATTTAAATTGCTCAACGCTCACATGTAAACCAGACATCAGGTTTGAACTAGTGGGTTTCAAGTTTGAAACAAGCTGGGTTTCTGGCTTGAGATAATGCTAATTAAAAACATAAATATTACTGCAGTGTAAACATACAAATTACATATTTAAGGAATGAAGGTTGAGAGATAGCCTTCATGCATAAGTAGTTCTTTTAGCATCCTAATTTGGCTATTCAGTTAAGTAAGTACTGAAAATACATATCAGTGGTTAGATTAAAGAAAATTTGACTTTACTGATTTAAATAATAGACTTAACAATTTATTTTTATGGTTTAACAACTATTTGACATACATACATGTGTTGCACACCCAAACCAATGAAATGTTGGTACAGAATAAGGCAGTAATGGATGAATGAACCACGGATGCATAAAAGGAGAAACAATATTTGAAGAGGTTCCAACTGCTAGCTGACAAGTTTGTTGTAGGAGACAGAAAGTGACAGCGAATTAGAGAATGGACATTAAATAATGTTTGAGGAGACAGATCTTAGTACTCAGCAAAATAAAGAACCCCAAGTGTCATTGCTAGATTGAGATTTAATCATGTATATAACTGCTGATTCTACATTTTAATTGTTTCCTTAAGGGCTCAGAGGAAAAGAATGCTCACCAATTTCAAAATCTTTCCCCTAAACAGTTTCTGCTTCTTCTGTTTTCATCAACCAAATGTTCCCTGCAAATTCCTTGACTGCTTTAGTGCTTTCCGAACTGATCTCTTCTCCTCCTCCGTCAACTTCTTTCTAAACTTTGCTGCCAATATCCTATCTGATACCAAGCATTGTTCACCCACCACTCTTATTTTCACAAGTTGGTTTCTGTTCCCCCCACTTAAAACCTAAAATTCTTATTCTTGCTTTAAAGTCACTCAGCAGTCTTATTCACTGTGTTTTTCACTATAATAGCCCTAAACTCTGAGTCCTCTTGTGAATCCCACTTGCTTCTTGCCACTTAAATATGCCTTTGTCTTCAGCTGTCCAGTTCACGTTCTACTGATTTTCCATCCTACCTTCCCCCTGCTTCTTCAACTCTGTCCCTGTCAAGTCTCTCCTCTGTTGTGGCTGAGCAAGTAGTACTTTTGTTTGAAGTTTTTAGTTCAAACCCCTCCCATGACTTGAGTATATAATTTAGACTGACAACTCAGAGAGGCTCTGATGAAATACTAAATTTTTGAAGGTTTCTTATCAGATACTAAAGCAAAGTATTTCCTGAACTCCTTGGTGTCATAAAATTTTTTTATCAGCAACTATGACAGCAGTAGACTGGAGAAAGGACTAACATGGAATCTCAGAAAATTAGACATGCCTTGCTGGACAAATCTTAGGCGGATGTACAAAAGCGTGATTTTAGTATTCAAATCCAGCATATACTGGGACAATATTTGGTGGATACACATTTTTCTTTGGTAATTCTAGCTTAGAAGCTCACAGGTACTTGAAAAGATATAATTAGTTTGAAATGCCATAGAAAAATTGTGCTTTGCTTCATTGGGATATCTGTAAGAGAGTTGCACTATTTCCTAAAATCTGACCTCCAGGCAACCTTCTCAGCAGGGATGGGACTGCCAATATATATCAACAACAACAGTCCTTAACTTTTATGGACCTGGTTAATTTCAAGCTGCCACAGGGTCATGAATGCCAGTCTACAGTTTAAAGGTGTGTTCACCCAGGTGATTTATGCATTGGTCAAGCTTACAAGCAGCTTCATTGCATTTCTTACATGCAACTGAGAGCTGAATATGGAAGCTGTGCAATGCTTCTGCAGGGCAGGGCTCCAGGTCATTAATGCAAAGCATTTAAGACCTATTGTGCAAAATCACGTTATTTTCATTGGTTGATGATTTTTTTTACTCCCTCAGTTTTGATGCAATGAATGGCCATTGGTGTAGATTTAACGTGATTGGCAAAGGGTTGTGATGTAGCATGAAGTAAGTGTCATGGATCCAGTAGCCTTGATCTGGAATTCAGTGTTTGAAAGTGGAAGCAGATTCAATTGTCATGTTCAAAAGGGAATTGGATAGACAGTTAAGGGAGAAAAAGATTTTAGGGCTTTGTGGAATGAGCTGGGATTAGGACTGACTGGAGATCCAGTATGGGCATGGTGGGCTGAATAGCCTTCCCTCATGCTGTAATTGTGTTGTGAAATGATGTCAGGAGTATTGAACCTGAGGAGAATGTTCCCCATAATGATATCAGTGAGTACTTTGAAAGGGCAGGTAATTGTTTGATTAGATGTGGGAAATTGGTTCATGGATCCTGGTCCATGAACACAAGAACAAAAGAAAATAGGAGCAGGAGTAGGTCACCTGCCCCCTTAAGCCTGCCCTGCCTTTCAGTATAATTATGGCTGTTCCAATCCAGGCCTCAACTCCTCCTCTATCCCAAATCCCCATAGCCCTCAATCCCACAATCTTTCAAAAATTTACTTCCCTGCACTTTAAATGCCCCTAATGAGCTGGTCACCACAATTCTCTGGTGCAGAGAAATCCAAAAATTCACCACCCTCTGTGAGAAGAAATCTTTACGTACCTCGGTTTTAAATGACCGACACTCTATCTTGAAACTGTGTTCCCTCGTTTGAGATAATCCCGTTAATACAAACATCTCGACATCTTCCCTGCAAGGCCCCCTTAGGATTTTATATGTTTAATAAGATCACTCCTCATTCTTCTAAACTCCAAAGAATACAGACCCTTCTGTTTCGTCTCTCTTGATAGGACAATCCTCTCATCGCAGGAATTAACCTGGTGAATCTCTTTTGGACAGTCTCCAATGTTTAACTCTCCTTTCTTAGGTAAGGGGTCCAAAAATGTGCATAGTACTCCAGGTGCGGCCTCACGAGCATGCTGTACAAAACTTCTCTGTTCCTAAATTCCAGTCCCTTTGTAGTAAAGGTTATTTGCTCTGTTAACTACTTGCTGAACCTGCTTGCTAACTCTTTGTAAGGTCTGTATTGAGGAGAGAAGTAACAGAACAATATGGGCTCGAGTTGGAGAAAGGTATGAGGAAATGTGAGGGAGCAGGTTAAAGGAAGTAAGATTTGAGAACAGACTGCTGTTTTGAAATTAAAACATTTGGAAAATAGGATGGCAACTTCAAGGTCTTACAACGATTTGGTGGGGCAATTTGGACAGGCACAATTTCTGCAATAATGAGCTGATATGAAAACTCCACCAAGGAGCCACCACACTGGCCGTTGGGATTTCTTCCCACTGCGTCAAATGTGAGAATCTTGATTTTTTTCTTTTTATATCTTGTTTTTTTTTAAGTGAAGTACGCACCGATATTATCAGAGGAATTGACATCAGTGTCAGGACAACAGTATTACAAATTTGCCCATCTCATTTTGCACTATATGATTTAAACCAGCGAGTTCCTCAGAGAAGTTTGTCTTTGGTTGCTGGTACTGTGTCATATCAGACCTGTGCAAATCGATCTCTGAAGGTAGTGGAACCAGGTATGAGAGAGATGAGCAGAATTGACAATTCTGGTTCAGCAGAATTGCAAGAAGTGTGTGGACTGTCCTATTGCTGTTTCTGTGCAGCAAAAACCCTGTTATGGGTTTTGTTGTTAATAGCTTTTTAACACTTACGGCAATGTTCAAGTCCCTTGCCTCAATTTAATTCAAATGTCAATTGTAAGCTACTAGTGCTGACCATTACCCAGCTGAATTATCTTAATTCATTGCAGTCAGAAATAAAGGAGGGCTCCTTCCCATTTCAGGCACTAGTCAATTAAGGCCTCATTATTTAATATGCTGTATCATATGACTCTGAAGTTATTTAACACCATGCCAAAAGGAATAGAACTGACCCTTTACATTTATGGAATTGTCAAAATAGGACCATTATTTTTGAGAAGCCTTTCTCTGTGATAATGTATAGCTTCTGTCATGAAGAAATCCGGTAACAATTAAACATATGTTTTCTATAAGATATTTCACTCTTTGCCACAGTGTAGCATTTGGTAAAGAAAGCTGATACAGATGAATTTTCACCAGTGGAAAGTAATCTACATTTTTTTCATTAGTGGTAATGGTTCGATCAGTCACAATTAACCTTTGAAGTCCTAACAGTGTGCACAAGTTGAATAGCTCATTAAATAAATGGACTCATTGTGATTACACATTTTTATGGTTGACCAGTCATTGGTAAAAGGTCAGTTAGCTCTTTGATCAGAAAAAGAAACACAACTTGGATTTAATGAAAAAAAAACCTTATGCACAACTGCATTGTCATCTCCTTTATTTTCAGTAAGGCTTGTGAAGGAGGACCAAAGGGGTGTGTGTATCCCTCCACGTCTGCTTGTATACACATCATTGTGTCTATAATTGAGAGTGATAGGATCTATAGTAGTCCACTGACACATATGAACTTATAAATTGTTGAAATGTAAATATGTTACTTGAAATAAATAAAAGGGGAAACTCAGAAGAAACTATTTTAAAAGTAACACACCGTTCTTGAAAGTGTGCATTTGATTGCTTAGGTCATGATGATAATTGGGTCTCAGCAAACCATGTGTATTCTATTTACCTTTTTTATATTGCCCAATTTACCTTTTTTTATATTGCCTACAATAACTTTCTCTAAGCTTTTAAATTTTTATTGCAAGCAGCTCAGTCACTTTAGGATGGTAATGTGTACAGAGTTGGACTGCTAAAAGAATTTCAATGAGAGTTTTCTTTGCGCCTCTGAGTTTCATCAGTTCTCAGTTGGATGGAATGATAGGTCCAAGATAGGAGGGATGGGGATTGCAGTGGGTGCCTGGGTTTAGATAAACTTGCACCTTCTGCAAATGAGAGGAAGATCGAGCAGCATCTAGAGTGGACACAGGTCCAAAAATGACTCCTTTAGAAAAAAAGGACTTTGGCATAATTTAAGTACATTGAAAATACAAATCTGTATCAGAAAACAATAATCCTTTTCTGTGTTTATCCAAGTTAGTTCTGAATATGGGATTATTATGATCCTAGGTATGGTGAGATGAGTATTTTCTTACATTCTACTGAATTGGTGACCTGCATTGCATTGTTTTCTAAGAATATGTGAAGACTCTTTTATCTGGGGCCAGTGGCAGTGTGTATAGACTGGACCCTTTGAATCCATAGAATTGGACCTAAAATGTTGCTGTTTGAAGCACGAATCTACAAGGATGTGGTTAAATCCTAATAAACTGCTCAGTGGACAGAATTTCAAGAACATGTAAGAAGTCATTAAAAGTGAGCTCTGGATCGAAACATTGATTCTAACCAAGACTACGACCTGATAGGACCTGGTTGTAGCATTAGTTTCCAATTCTTTGCTGGAAAGCGAGCATTTTGCTTGCAGTAGATTTTCTGTGCTACAAACTCATTACACTATTGTATTTGTCTGCAGTAAGATTTTCAACCACATTGATGTGCTAATATTGGAAAACTAATGACACAAAATAGTTTCTAAATTGTCAGTAGCTAATCCATGATTCTCTGATATGTACTATATCAGGACCATGGATGAGAAAAATTCTCCTAATTATTATTTTAAAGCAGGCATGTGTACCTGTGCATTAAACCTCTGTCTGATTCTAGGCACCCTTTTGATGTAACAGATAATGAAGGTCTTTGTCTGGACAATTAACTCTGATTGATTGATTTCAAAGGAGGCGAAGTACAACATACTGCTGCTGCTCTACAAAGTAGGTATTGTTACCAACTTTGGATAAATTTCTAGGTGCTGATCTTTCACAAAACAGAGGCAAGTGATAATGTTAACTTAAGCAGGTTGAATAAATTCTGGATTTGGTAGGTGTCAAATAAGATCAACTTGTTCAACAATTATTGGCCACACATGCTGCATAATTCAATACTTCACAATACTGTGATGCCCCTATCAATAATATGCTATTAATGACTTTGAACAAAGAACATTAAGTATCCAGGACATGTTTAATTTACTTTGAAGTCCGTGTATTTTCACAGTGCATGGCAGTTTACAGGGTCTGGATTAAATTGCCCTCAAGTAGGCTGACAGAAGGAGACCTCCCAGATCTGTCAATTTACATATGTGAATGCTAAACTAAGGATGCCTGTCACATATTGTGGAGTTTACATTCACTCAATTGCTGTAACATTTTAGTTTTCCTCATGAGCAAGCACTATATAACTCTCAGAAGCTGAAGCTTCTGAAGTGATTAGCCTAAGACTGAAATTTAATAGTGTTATTCTAGTGGCTATTTTAAGTCTGTGCTGACCATGTGGACCATTGGTTGTTAAGATACTTGGTGGTGTTCTCTGTGCTTTGAAGTATAGAAAATTGAAAGAGTCTGTGTCCAAGTTTCTGCTGTGTGCCACTGGTGGGCAAATCTTTGGTCCAGCAGTTATCAGCCCATAAAATCACCTCAGACATGACTACTTGTGAAAAGTGTTGATCTATCCAGGGCATAAACCTGCATCTATGTTTAGGTGAAAGGTGCCTTTTTAAAATTTTAATTTATTCTAAGCACAGGATGCAATTAGCAACTTAGCCACTTCAATGCAAATAGAACTGAATAAACAATCTGCGTCAGAGGTCGATGTCTCTATAGATCAACTGACAGAGAAATAAAAATAGCTTAAAAGAGAAAGGGAACACAGAAGCACAAACTAAGACTGACAGCTCTAAATTTTTTGGAATATTGTGTTTAGTCCTCAGGCAGAATTACTTCCTGAGAAAGAAGGCCATGATTAAAAGGAATGAGAGAAAATAAATAAAATAAAAGAGAAATCAGTTAGATTGTTCTGTGGTATATTCTGTGACATTCTAGCCAAATATTTGTAAATTCAGAAGAACATGTAACTCTTAGTTCTCAATTTCTTTTGTGAATTGTTAGGACTGGTTGAGGAGGGGGATGGTGTAAATTGATAAGTAATACCTGGAAGAAGTCTACTTATAATGAGGTACAACACCCCTAGGCAAAATCAACAGTTAATTCACAGCTGGTCCAGTATGAGTTTAAAGAGAGTATATAACTCTTATTTCTAATTATTTTTGTTCAATGTGGTGGTAATAATTTGCAGCCCAGTCATTTCAATCTAAACAGTCCTACATCTGCATTTTGGCTCAGAGGTCAGCACTTGTAGGTTGGAGAATGGAGGACTTAAAGAAACAAGCAAAATGAAAAACCAGTTGGGAGACTTCATAGCAAGGCACAAGAAGAGATTGATAACTATAAACAAGTGCTATTAATCTAAATGAGCTCTGGTCAAATTTGCAGAGTAAGTCCCTAGGCAAGACTGTAGATTGGAGATTGTAGGAATAAGTGTCTAGAAATTGGAGGGTGTGGCCCTGTTTTTATGCACATTTGTTGAGATCCCACTCACTGGACAGGCAATTGTGGGCACCGTTCACCCTAGTGCACCTAACATTTTCTTGGCATCAGTCCACACCAAATGATGTCATCGGTGGGCTGACATGCATTTTCACCGTTACTGGCATAAATTAGAGAAGAGAGGAGGAACCTGCCACAGTCATTAGTACTCATAGCTCAACCAACAGCAGATCACACTACCTTATTGTTTTGTTTGTAATTTAGAGGGTCACTCTGCTGATATCAGGCCATTTGACTGGGCAGCTTCAGAACTCAAAGCAATCTGCCCAGACACCTTCCCTGTGCTACAATAGGCAGGGAGTGATTTTTCTCTGCATTTAGCTGCCAAGAAACCTCATAAATGAAACTGCTGGCAGCAATCTACGATTGGGTGTGCCTGAAATAAAAACAGAAAATGCTGGAAATAGACAAAAGGTGAAGTAGCATTTGTGGACAAAGAACCAGAGTTAATGTTTCAGGTCAATAACCTTCCATCAGAACCAGGGGAAGTTAGAAATCAAGAATGGTTTAAGTTGCAGAGAAGGTGAGGGGTGGAGTTAGCAAAGGCAATGGAGTGGAAAAGAATCAATTAGGTTCTATTAATGCATGACTGGTTATGCTGGTTGATGGAAGATTTTATATTTCTGATGAGGCAAATGAATTTAATTGGATTCCATCTCAATGCAACTTCAGATGTGCTTTGGTTGTAAATCTCCATGACTGGTCTAGTCCATTTTGTCTGAATCAACAAAACAACTTCAGATTCCCTCATTGGATACCAGCTCCTGACATTTGTTCCCTTGTAAACGGAGGGCATTTTTAACCCTGCTGTTTTTGACGTGCTTAGAGTGAGTTTTTATTTGAAGTACAATTGTGTGGATTATTGTGTTGAATCACTCAAATCAAATTGCCTGATATTGTACCAAGGCCACCTGGGCACACACTGGTCCTTTGAAGAGAGGCAAGCAGATAGAGGGCAAAGCTGGTGTTAATGAGTAACACCTGTGGTTCAATCACATTTCAGATTATAAACTTCTGGCACTGCATCAGTTGTATTTATAGCTCTTTCAGCACTTTGGATATGTTTACTTGACAGGGCACCAGCAGGTTTTGCTGATCACTAGTGTATAGACTTGTTCAGTGGAGTCCTTTCTGTTTTGTCATAGTGATTAATATGTTAACATCAATCTTAAAATGAAATGACATTTTCAGCATTTTCAATGGGTGCCAAGAAAGGCAAAGAAGGCAAGTAAATAGTCTGAAGTAAGAAAATAGCTATAATAGAAATTTTGGGGCAGATTAGCTTTAGAAAAAGTGCAAGTTAAGGTTAATGTAAAAAGATTAGGAATGAGAATGGATGATGAGGGAAAGGGGAGGGGAAAATATAATGAGCTGAGCAAATTCCATGTTGATTGAACAAAGTATTTCATTATTTAGTCAAAAACTGAAAAGGAAATTAACAGAAAAAATATTTCCAGTAAGTAAAACTAAATAAGAAAAGTGTAAGTAGCAAGTAAATGTTTAGGTTGAGGTAACTGCAAGCTCTACCTGAAGACCCCCACTACACCACCTATCTTCCCCATTGTACAAAGAACTAAAACCATCCTGAGCTGCCTGATGAACTGAGATATTGCAGAAATTGCAATTGTTCAGTTCAATCACAGTAAAGTTACTTTCAAGAGATGTTAACTGCAAAGAATTTGATATCATAACCAATGCAAGGAGAAATGTATTTTTAACCATACTGTCTTGATCTTTGCAGTCATCTGGGGCCCAGTCTTCCCCTTGTATTCATTATGTGATAGACTTGCCATTTGATTCCATCTGTTTAAGTTTCAAAATTTTCTGCTGGAACTGAAGCATATTTTTGCAGCTTACTTGCATGGGCACTAGCAATCAAACATCTTCCAAATCAAGTTCCTAGGGGAAATTTTTAGATCACTGTTGTTTAGACTCCGACCTTTATTTTAATTTATTTTTTAAAAGGAGAGAAAATTGGCAATATATTTTAAAAGTTGTATTGTTACAATGATGATGAGTATGTTTTGTACAACGCAGAAAATTGCCTTTCATAGCAATTTAAGTGTAATTCTCTCGCAAAATTAAGTGATTAGTGACTACATGGTCACTGATGTTATTAAGGAAAACGATTATATCTTGAATCTCAGAGCATATTTAACCTGCCAGTTCCAGGGAATCTAATAGGTAAGCTTAAACAAAGTACAATATATAATAGTTAAATTCTGTTAAATAAGTTCCAAGGTGCTTCTACATCTTAATCCTTAAAAGAAAAGTTTATAACTTTGCCTTATTGTTTTGTTCTGTTTCACATTTTTAGTTTTTCCTCCATGGACTCTGTTCTAACTGAAATCACAGGCTAATGCTTTGGTCCTGAGCCTCATTGATTTCCTGTTAGTTGTGTCTGGTTGGAGAGGCACAACAGTAGTACAAACTACAACCAAAAAGAGAAAATGATGGAGATACTCATCAGGTCAGGTAGCTTCTGTGGAGAGGAAAACACTATTACCATTTTAAGTCAATGAAATGTCATCAGAACCAGGAAAGGTTAGGGACATATCAAATTTTAAGCTGCAGGGAATGTGCGGTGTGGGAGAATAGAACTAAAGAGGAGGTCTGTAATAGAGATTAAACAGAAAAAGGACTGATGATCCAAGACAAAATTAGCAGCAATGGGACAAGAAATGAAAAAGCAGGTTGGGAGGAGGTTTCTTCTTGGAGGGGTACAGTAGTGTAGTGGTTAGCATAACGCTATTATAGCACCAGTGACCCAGGTTCAATTCCGGCTGCTGTCTGTAAGGAGTTTGTACGTTCTCCCCATGTCTGCATGGGTTTCCTCCGGATACTCCAGTTTGCTCCCACATTCCAAAGACGTACGGGTTAGGAAGTTGTGGGCATGCTATATTGCCACCCACCAGAAGCATGTCAAAACTTGTGGGCTGCCACCAGAACACTCTACGCAAAAGCTGCATTTCACTGTGTGTTTTGATGTACATGAGACTAATAAAGATATCCTATCTTATCTTATTTTATCTTATCTTATCTGATATTGTTGACCTCAGTATTGAGTCTGGACAGCTATATTATGCTAGAGTGAAAAACGAGACTGTTCCTTGAGCTTACATTAGGTTTCATTGTAACAGTGTGGAATGTCGTGGACAGGGAGGCCAAAGTGGTGTAGGTCAGAGAATTAAAATGACGGGCCACTGGAGCTTGGGGTTACATTCATCAACTGAGTCACCCATCTGCATTTTGTCTCCCCACTGCATATCCCAAAAATTCCCTTTGATGACTTCATACAAATAAATATTAGATAGGAAGCCCTGCAGACTTTTCTTCCTGCAAGCACTGGGGTGCCGGTAGCTGATTTTACATAAAGACAGCTTAAATATGGAGCTGAGTTGACTTTCTAATGCAGTGTACACTAACTCTGCCAGAAGCTAGAATCCTGATGTGTGATCAAAATTAAACCTGAAGCCCACGCAACGTATTTCCAGTGCAAGGTGGACATCAATTTGACATCCAAAAGCAGCTGGTTGGTTTGTGGAGGATCAATCGGGGCACCTTCAGATGGATGATCAACCACAACCATATTGAAGGGTGGAGCCAAAGTGATGAATGGCATAATCCTGCTCCTATTTTCTAAGTGTCTGTGGTCTGGGAGTAGCAAGAGGATTTTTCTGAAATCAAGGGGAACAATCTTTTCCTTCCCACCTCCACAAGTATCCAAAAGTAATTATCATGCTTGTGGTGTTGAGCTCCAGTTATCCCCAATCGGACCATCAGTTAAGCTGTTGAAGAACCTAGAAACCTGAGCAAAACATTCTTGCGGCACGCTTCTCGCATTCCTGACAACTGTCTGGGAAAGGTCATAAAACAGATGACCATTTAAAAGACTGGTCTGCGTTGTGTGAGTTCTCTCCAGCCCCGAGGACACTGAAGAATGCTTTGTATTTCCTCTACGAGTGCGGCCCTGAAACTAATGACCCACACTCTACTTGATTTGGCCTGTTGCATGACCAATCGTGAACCACCTTGAGCTTTCATTAGCAGGAAAGCATTGACACAGTGAAAGCCAGAACACTGTAAATCAATATGCTGAGTATTTATATGCATCAAATCAGGACCAAAGGCATCCTATTGTTAACTAATCACCATTGCATATTCTTCTTGTGTTTGTCTTCTGCATGCCTTTTCCTGCTGCACGTCTTTGAGGAATCTCCATGCCATGCCAGACCTCCTCCTCCAGTGAGGTCTGGATGGTTACTCACTGGGAATGGAGAAGGTTGCAGGCAGCTATGAGAGCCAACCACGAGGAGCTCTAGGCCCTGATAGCTCGCCTTCTTAGAGTTGTCTTGCCATGAGCATGAGCAGTCTGGGCTGGCTGGCTGTGGGCACTACCAGAGTACTAGTGGTAGGAAATAAATTGCAACAGTTTTGGACTCCAAAGAGCCCACAGCATCAGCTGGCTGAGCAATTTGCTGGAGTACAGATTGCTGGAATCCTGTTGTATGTTGAAGCCCCTGGCAATAGAGGAAACTAGAGCCATGATGCCAGCGGTCAGAGATTACATGGAAAATGTCAGTGCTTCCAATCCTGAATGTATATGTAGCATGCCTTGACCCTGTGCCTTCACCATCACGTGCTGCAGGCCATCAAGAGTTGACATCGGGCTTCCATGCTGCATATGACGGGCTCTAGACTCCACATAAGGACCCATATAACACTGGACCCTCTGCTTCTTTTAATCTCACATAGGCCAATGGATGTGGATGCTGAACACAGTGACACAGTGTCTTCTTTCTCCTCTGATTCATGGCTCTGTTGCTAGAACCTAGACAGATGATACTTCTCATGAAAGTGAAATGAGAAAGGGACAAAGGTAGGGGCATGGAAGGATATGACATAAGGCAGGAGAGAGCAGGGAATAAGGATTTGGTAGATTGTAAGCACTGCTAAAGATTTCTGCGTTGGCTAAGCCCATTCCTGCCAGCAAACGAACTGAGTCCAGGGCCCCCTCTCACCTGTCACTGCAGTCATTGATTGCCTGTATCCTTTTCCCACAAGAGATCGTGAGGAATGGGTGCGTTGCAATGTTTTGTATGAATGTTGCCATGGCCTAAGAGCTGTGTGAGTAAAGTGTAAGTTATGTGTTAGTATTAAAATGCAGTTGTGTGTGTGAGAGCAGTGGTATATGTATGGGCAAATTGAACTTTCTGTTGTTTCCATTGAACTTGACCTCATGTATGAGGTCATTAGACTTCTTGAAGTGCTGGGACCAAGTTCTCAGGATCATTGTTACAGCCATTAATTTCTCTGGCCATCTCCTCTTGGTGGTGCTTCATTTCTGCATGTGGGGATTTCTGGACGTCTATTGTTTAGGTGTGCAGGGCCACCCACTGGGTTTCCACATCTTCCATCAGGATTTGCAGGGCAGGGTCAGTAAATTGGGGTGCCCACACCTTGTACTTCCATGGCTGCTCTGAGTGCTCCCCAAGCTGTTCAATGGTTGATCACATCCCTTTAAGAGTAACAGGAATGACTTCAATGAGACTGAAATTTGGAAATGGAGTAGAATATGCGGCACTACTTTACAAAGTGTTCAGTGCTACTGATCGAGGTTTACTTCAAAGGACTTGGACAAGGGTAACGATAAGGTTTGCTGTAAAAAGAAACAAATCAGTATCAAAATGCCCTGAGTTGACGTTATTCTTCTTGTCTCCAAAATGCAGGGGATGACTTTATTTGAGACAATAGCTCATGACATCTAATGACAATTGAATGATTTATTTTTTATATGGAATGGGTTTGAGCTATGACCAAAACATATGGTAAATGATAGTTTTCATCATTGCATTTCCCATAGCGCTACTACAACATTTTAAGTGCTGCCAATATCCTTTAAATGAAAACACTAGGCTAAGAAATTGTGAACGTCATATACAGTTTTAGCTGTTAATCTCATGGAGGGCAGCATTAATCTTGTCCCACATTGGATTTGAGCTCATGTTTCTTGAGATTAATGGAGTGATCTAAAATCTGTTTACATAGCTGTGCCTATATGTGTATGTATTGGAAGGGGATTTGTATTAAAACAAAATCCAAGGAGGATCTACATTAAAGTGCTCCATGCAAACAGCAGGGATAACCTTAAGGTCAAACCTTTACACTGAATAGACTATAGATATAAAGCAGTAGTATGAATCTAAACAGTTTAAAAAAAAATTAAATAAACTGAACAGATATTGAAGATACGTTGAAAATGGAAAGTTGACATTGGTATTGTTCACAAGTAAATTGCTAAATGTGGTTTTATATATCAGTACAGACCAAGGACAAGCAAAAGGTTCTTAACATTTTATAAAATGTGTATGTTGACTTTGTGCTCTACAGATGTATTATGGGCATATATCTAATTACTATTGGCTATATTTTAATATTAATCCAGTACTCTCATCCCCCCCTCCCCCACCCCCCAAATTTACATGGAAGTGTCAATCCTTCTTTCTAAGAGTCATTAATTCTTGTTAACGATATGCCAACCAAAATTAGTTTGACATTTAACAAATATTCAGTTTTCTCCAGTTCTTCACTTTCTGATTTTCGAAACCAATCTTTGATGGCACCTAAACAGCCAAAGTTTAGCTAAAATAGAATGTTTTTTATTCGTTTATAGACTACTGCTGCTTGTTGATGTGCAATGCAAGCAGAACATTGAGAAGGTTAATGGTTTTCACAGCAGCCATTATAGTATAAATATTATTCCACCAAAAGCTTCTGTTGTTATCCCTTAAAATTGAAAAACCATATGGGCAGTGCTGAAGGCCGCAGCATTGTAAAAGAAAGACAATTTATCAGGGTTAACCATTTATTTCTAACTATTATAAACAGAGATACTTCTTCGGTTACATTGTTCACTACGTGTCTCTTTTACCATTTTGGACCACAAAATATCAACTTGAAGCTGCCTGGATCATTCCGTTTGCATAGATAAGATGTTGTCAGCATGAACTATCCCCTGGGCACTGCATTCAGTTAACCATTCATCAAGTCATCTCAGGATAACTTTACAAAAAACATCTCCTCACAGGAAGACTCAAATAGCAGTTGTACAGCATAAGTCTCAAGGACATACCCACTAATACTAATAAATCAGCAAATGTGCATACCCAGCAAGAAGATGTGATTATAGCATGACGTGTTTACATAGATATTTTGCACTATAAATGTGGACAAGAGAAACATAGAAATAACAACAGAATGCATGACTTTAAAATGAGGCAAAATCAGTAAAAGTTAGATATAATGTAGGCTATAAAGCCAGACAATTTTCTGGCTGTAGTACTGACAATTTATGCTTTAGAACTAGCCAAAACTCTAGCCAAGCTGTTCTAGTATAGCGAAAACTGCTTGTCCAGTCCACAAAAAGGACAAATCCAACCCAGTTAATTACTGACCCATCGGCCTATTCTCAATCATTTGCAAAGTGATGGGAAGTGTCTTCATCAATGCAGCACTTAGTCATCAATGCTCAGCTTGAATTTTTTTTTAACCACAAAATAGCTCCAGAAAATTACTTCCTTGGTAAAAAAATTGGACCAAAAGGTCAAATTCCAGAGGGGAGTGATGAGTCATGGCATCAAAGTCCCTTTTTGTCCAGTGCAGGATCAAAGAATCCAGGTAGAGCTGAAGTCTAACATATTAGTGTGGCCTGCTGCAATTATCTCCTAGCCTTAAGTCCACTTTACTGAGTGAATGACTACACATGACCTAGACTCTTGCTGTGCATTGCCATGGGTCCACTGGTCTATATATTTCTATCTTGTATAAGCGGCCAGTTTTTTTCAAGTCCTCTTGGCCAGCATTTGGAATGTGTGCTGCAATATAATAATAGATGTTGATATACACTAATAACTGTAAAGTAATAAGGAATAGCTTTATTATATAATTAATAATCAATAAGGTTTAAATTTAGTTAATTCTTTCCCCATTCTATTCCTTCTCTGGTTCTATCTTTTTGCCAGTTCTCTGTGTCTCTCCTTTCTTTGTTAATTTTAATTAAAAATAGCCACAAACAAATTTTGATTCATTAAAATGGTTCTTTTCTCCCTTCAATCACCCATCCCTGTTTAAGTATATGCTTAACAACTATAAGTTATGATGACCTGAACTGTTTTCTTCCTATAGATGTTGCCTGAACTGCTGAGTACTTCTTGTATTTTCTTGCAATTCAGATTTCCAGCATTTGCTGTATCTTACTTTAAGAAAAATTGAACAACTTTTTGTAGAGAAATAGTTACAGATTATTTGGCAGCACTGCAGATATCAATTGATTGAAGACAGGATTTATAAACATTAGTATAATGTAAATATACCTTCACAGACCTTAAATGAGAACTATTAAATCTGAGTGAAAGGAAATCTTTAGATTCAAATCATTGGGAATCAATCACTGTGGTTTCATTCCACTGCTGATTTTAAGTGCACAGGCTAGATCTGGGTATGAAATAGAGAACGTTTGATTAAATATTCTTGATGGAAGAAAACAGATCCAAGTATTTGACAGTTTGACTTATCAAAACACTTGCCTTTCCATTGAGACACAAGAGACTGCAAGTGCTGGAAATTTGGAGCAACAACAGAAAATGCTGGAGGAAATCAACGGATTAGGCAACATCTATGGAGGGAAATGGACAGTTGACATTTTGGGTTGAGACCCTTCGTCGGGACTGGAAGGAAAGAAGGGAGATAGCCAATATAAAATGGTGGGGGGAAGGGATGAAGCAAGAGCTCACAGGTGATAGGTGGATCCAGGTGAGAGGGGGGAGATAGGCAGGTGAGAGAGGGGGAAAGTAGCAATGATATAAGAAACTGGGAGGTGCCAGGTGGAAGTGACAAAGGGCTGAAGAAGATGGAATCTGACAGGAGAGGACAGTGGACCACAGAATAAAGGGAAGGAGGTGCTGAGGGGAACCGGAGGGAGGAATGTGTGGATGATGGGCAGATTGAGAGCGTGGGGGAGGGGAAAGAGATGAGGTGATGGGGCTGGTGGGATAAGGGAAAAAGGGAGACAGGGGAGTGGGTACCGGAAGTTAGAGAAATCATTGTTCATGCCATCAGGTTGGAGACTACTAAGACGGAATATGAGGTGCTCTATTCCTCTAATCTGCCTCTAGCCTCGACTTGGCAGTAGAGGAGGTCATTTACAGACATGTCAGTCCGGGAATGGGAAGAGGAATTAAAATGGCTGGCCATTGGGAGATCCTGGCTGGAATGGTGGATGGAGTGAAGGTGCTCAATGAAGTGATCCCCCAATCTGTGTCCATCTCACCAGTGTAGAGAAGGCCACACTGGGAGCACCACATGCAATAAATGACAGCACTAGATTCACATGTGAAGAACTGCCTCACCTGAAAGGACAGTTTAGGGCCCTGAATGGTGGTGAGGGAGGAGGTATAGGGCCCAGTATAACACTTAGTGCGGTTGCAGGGGCAAGTGCCTGGAGGAGGATTGGTGGAGAGGGACAAGTGGACAAGGGAGTCATGGAGAGAGTGATCCCTGCAGAAAGTGGAGAGGGGAGGGGAGGGGAGGGGAAGATGTGCCTGGTGGTGGGACCCCGTTGGAGATGGCGGAAGTTACAGAGAATGATATGTTGGATGTGTAGGCTCATGGGGTGGTAGGTGAAGGCAAGAGGGTAGGTCTTTCCATTGATTTTGTTGGGGCTAATTTGCTGAAGCCCTTAATAGTTTTGTTCCAGCTGAAAGAGTTTACCGTGTACATGTTATCTTTTGGCCATTTTTGGATGGATTAAATCACAACAAAAACAAGAATGATTCATCAGGAAATCTGGCTGTATTACTGATAAATCAGTATTTACCAGTACAAGATGTTTGTGAAGTTCGGAATTTATTGACGAAATATACCACATTCACAGTAGGGATGAGGTTGGCGGGAATGAGTAGTAAGTAAAAATCTAAAAGAAAACTTGTATGGTCCAGGTGTCGGACTTAATGGCCATGGACCAGTTAAGGCTCATCCCCTTTAAATAATGCAGAAGCAATGTTCTGTTTGGACAAGTGCCTCACGCCATTCACAAGCTGTGATGTGCAAATGAATTCTACTCAAGTGACATAAAACATCGCATTGCAGGCTGAGTGTATCAGGTGGCCTCCATGCATTTCATGTGGCACTAATTTAGCAATCTGTATCACCCATGCACAAAAAGGCATTTAGTGATAGGGATTTAGATATAATTCAATGCCAATGTGAACAGGAATGTTGCACAATGTGATTAAATTTCTAACCTTTTGTATTGCACTTGTTTGAAAAATTTTATGATCCTAATCTTTGTAACTATCCAAGCTGGTGATTCCAAAAAATATCAATAACAAATTATGGGCCCATTTGTGCAGTTAACAAGAAGCCCTTCTCTTTCAGTTACCTTTTACTTAACTGAATGAATTAGAAAGTGAACAAAACTCATAAAATATTCTGATTTATTACAATATGCAACTAAAACAAAAATGTTTTCAGGATTGTGCATTCACAGTTTGATGAGATTATACAAAGAAGTAATTTCATAGATTTTCTGTGGGCAGTATTCACATTCCTTTGAGTTTCATGAAGACTGAATGCCTTTCTTGCATCATACGATCAATGGCATTGTGCTCTTGGAGGTTAGATATGACAAGGGTCAATCATAGTGCTAGGTTCAAGCCAATTTATTCTGACAACATAGTTCAACTTCAGCTTGGAAATGTGCCCTATACTGCACTAACATAATACCTCTTTCCCACCCTATCTATTATCTTTGTATATTTTTCAGTCCTGAAGGGTTTAAAAACGTGCTGCTGGTTAGTATTAGAAGCAGCAGTCCAGTTACAATGACTTGTTTTCCACTGAGCAATAACATATCATGTTAATTCTCTATAATAACAATTCTATTGAAGAGACTTCTCAAATCGGTGTTGGTGCTGTGGTCAGAGATTAAAGGTAAAGGTTGCAATGGCTTTATTCATTTCACTAAGAATATTGGAAAGTGGAGACATCTGCTTTTGCCTCATAATGTCATCCTTAGAAAGCCAAAGACACCGTCCAGTCAGCTAGTCTTAGCAGTGACATGATAAGCTGTCAGTATCACTGAAAGCATTGAGTCCCACTCTGACTTGGTTTGGCAGCAGGACTGTCAGACTGAAGGAAAAGACCTGCTGCTTGAAAGGAGATTTACTTTAGGATTATTAGCTTCTCTGCAGGGTACCTTTCACCAATCTGACATATTATTCACACCCAGTCCAAAATGATAGCATTGTAGCAGCTAGCTACACACTACAAAATGAAGACACAGAGTCGCTGGTTCGAAATCAGAAGTCGAATGAACGACAGAGGCATGGTGCGCCTTTAATATCCCAAAATTTCCCACGCTACAGTTCCCACGTTGATGTCATGTGTGGGTCACCTGACCTTCCTGCGTGCTGGCTTTCCTAGCCCGACGATGGGGAAGAAGGAGGGCCCTGCGCCATCTTGGATCAGGGCCTCCGATGACGTTCGCGATGTCGGGAGCCGGTTCGATGCCGGTGCGGTGAATCGCTACATAACTCCCCCCCAGAACCGGCAATACCGTCGCGAAAACCAGAATTCAATAAACTATGACTTGGGTGGCCTGCCCCTGCGCCGCACTCGCTGGACTACCACGGGTTGGTCCAAGTCTAAATGAGCTGGCTTCAGCCGGTCAATCGTAAACACCTCCTCACACCCCCCCAATGTCCAGCACGAACGTAGACCCATTGTTCCTGACGACCCTGTGGTCGAAGGTGCCTGCTGAAGAACGCCAGCAGTTGCCAATGCCCTTCGATAAGCTGTTCGAGAACGCCTCTGACCGCTGTGCTGGAGGCGTCGACATTGACGGCAGTCGGGACATCCGTGCGAGGATGCACCAACATGACCGCGTCCGCCAAGGCCTGCTTGGTTTTGATGAACACGGTGTAAGCCTCTTCTGACCAAACAATGTCCTTGCTTCTGCCTGACAGGAGAGCAAACAACGGGCGCATGATGCGGGCCGTGGATGGTATGAACCGGTGATAAAAGTTTACCATACCGAGGAATTCCTGCAGGACCTTGATGGAGGTGGGTCTGGCGAAATGGCGGATGGCATTGACCTTCGCAGGCAGGGGCGTGGCGCCGTGTTTGTCGATCCGATGGCCCAGGAAATCGATTGTCTCCAGCCCGAATTGGCATTTGGCTGGGTTGATGGTCAGGCCAAAATCCCTCAGGCGAGAAAAGAGTTGGTGGAGGTGCGTGAAATGTTCCTGGCGGCTGTTGCTGGCGATCAAGATGTCATCGAGGTATATGAAGGTGAAGTCAAGGTCGCGCCCGACCGCTTCCATCGGTCGTTGGAAGGACTGAGCAGCGTTCTTGAGACCAACGGGCATCCGGACTAATTCAAAGAGGCTGAAAGGTGTGATCAGCGCCGTCTTCGGAATGTCGTCAGGGTGCACCAGGATCTGGTGATACCCGCGGACGAGGTCGACCTTGGAAAAAGTGTACCGCCCGTGCAGGTTGGCAGCAAAGTCCTGAATGTGCGGCACGGGGTACCAGTCCGGGGTAGTAATGTCATTGAGGCATCGGTAATCGCCACAGGGTCGCCAGCCTCCGGCTGCCTTGGGGACCATGTGTAGTGGAGAGGCCCATGGGCTGTCCGACCTGCGGATGATCCCCAGCTCCTCCATTTTTTTGAATTCCTCTTTCGTGAGGCGGAGCTTGTCTGGGGGTAGCTGCCGGGCGCGGGTGTGGAGGGGAGGGCCCTGGGTGGGGATGTGATGCTGGATGCCGTGCTTGGGCAAGGTGGTGGAGAATTGGGGCATTAGTACAGACGGGAACTCTGCCAGGACCCTGGCAAACTCGTTGGTCGACGTGGTGATGGAGTCGAGGTGTGGGGCCGGTAGCTTGGCCTCACCCAGCGAGAACGTTTGGAAGGTCCTGGCATGTACCAAACTCTTACCCCGCAGGTCAACCAGCAGACTGTTGGCAAGAAGGAAGTCTGTCCCGAGGAGTGGTTGCGCGACGGCGGCCAGGATGAACCTCCAAGTAAAGTTGCAGGTGCCTAACTGGAGGTGTACCAAACGGGTGCCAAAGGTCCGAATGGCGCTGCCATTGGCGGCTCTGAGGGCGGGTCCTGGTGTGCAGTCACGAGTCTCGCGGCTGTTGGGAGGCATGATGCTGACTTCGGATCCGGTGTCCACTAGGAACCGACGTCCGGAACTCCTGTCCCACACATGCAAGAGGTTATCCGGCTGGCCAGCTGCCATAGCCATCAGCAGTGGCTGGCTCTGGCGTTTCCCGGAAATCAGCATGGTGGCTGGCATCTGTGAGCGTCAGCGCCCCACCGCTGGTGGTAGAAACACCATTGGTTGGTCGGTGTCTCAGACCTGGTGGCGGGCGGGGTGTGTTCGATTGCTGGGTCTGGCCTGCTGGGCCGCTGGGTACGTGGTGTGGCAACGCGCTTGACGGATGCCCTGCTCTCCTTTTTCGCCAGCCAAAGGACATCCGCCCGGGCGGCCACCTTCCGGGTGTCGCTGAAATCGGCATCTGCCAGGAGCAGGTGGATGTCGTCGTGTAGCTGCTCCGGGAAGATCTGCTCAAACAGTAGGCAGGGTTTATACTCATCTGCCAGGGCCAACATCTCGTTCATGAGCGCGGAGGGGGGTCTGTCGCCGAACACATTGAGGTGGAGGAGGCGGGAGGCCCGTTCGCGTCGGGAAAGGCCGAAAATCTCGAGAAGGAGGGTCTTGAACTTATTGTACTTCTCCTCCTCCGGGGGCGCCTGGATGAAGTCCTCGACCTGGGCTGCAGTGTCTTGGTCGAGGGCGCTTACCACGTAATAGTACTTGGTGTCATCCCTGGTGATCTGGCAAATCTGGAACTGGGCCTTGGCCTGGTTGAACCAGACATGGGGCTGGAGGGTCCAGAAGGTGGGCAGTTTAAGGGCTACTGCCTGTACTTCTTGCTGTGCAGACATCGTGGGTCCAAAAACGTTTGGGCCCGTCGGGGTCACCAATGTAGCGGCTAGCTACACACTACAAAATGAAGACACAGAGTCGCTGGTTCGAAATCAGAAGTCGAATGAACGACAGAGGCATGGTGCGCCTTTAATATCCCAAAACTTCCCACGCTACAGTTCCCGAGCTGACGTCACGCGCGGGTCACCTGACCTTCCTGCGCGCGGGGTTTCCTAGCCCGACGATGGGGAAGAAGGAGGGCCCTGCGCCATCTTGGATCGGGGCCTTCGACGACGTTTGCGATGTCGGGAGCCGGTTTGATGCCAGTGCGGTGAGTCGCTACAGCGTAAAGTAAATGGGATCAATGAACTTTTTTTTCAATCTATATTAAAAGCAAAGATCAGTTCAGATCAATTAGCTGAAAAAAACATGTAACAATTGGATGTTTTATCACTCCAATGGTCACCAATGGAAAATTAATCTGAGTAACTGATGAATGGCTAACCACATATATGGCCAATCTACATTTTATTAAAGAAAGCTGAAGTGACTTTGTATTTCATAAATAAGACAGGGAGAAGTTAATGGTTGGTTATTAGCAAAGAATTTTCATATATTTTGATCTCATACCAATTTGATACATGCCGCAAGTACTGGTGCAATGCAGAACTGTTATTACAGAAAGATTTGCCACTTACAGTATATCAAGCTTGGGCCTGGGTGAGATCAGTGTCGAGTCTAAACCTTCAGCATATGATAAATTCCCTAATTTGGTGTCCTTTATGTTCTAGGTAACAGAGAAAAACTATTGTGTGTCGTTTTTATCTGCCTTACTCAAACTGGGTGCAGGAAGCAGCACTAATAAAGTTATTGATGCACTGGAAAAGGAAATAAGGAAGAGGGCTGAAGAAGGATTTAAATAGAGACTGTTCTGCTATCCCACAACTTGGACAGATTTGGCGTGGCCCATGGAATTTCCCTTTCACTTTCTCTAGATCCATATTCAGATTTCCAACATTCACTGTTTTTTTGATTTTCATTCTCACGTTGAACTTCTCCTTCAATAAAAACAGAAGAATTATAGATTTCCAGTACCTGCAGGTTTTTGAGATAAAGGGTCTTTGACCTAAAAGATTAACCCTGTTTCTCCTTTCAAAGGTGCTACTTGACCTGCTGAGTATTTCTAGAAACTTCTGTTTTTATTTCAGATTTCAAGCATCTGTAGTTTTTTGGATTTTCAGCTTCTCCTTCAATACCATTCACTTTTTCCTGATCAAGCTCTGGGGACTCGCACGTACCCAGGCTTCACCTTTTTTTTTGTGGGATATGTTGAACAGTCTTTGTTTCAGTCCCAATTAGGCACCTCCCTCACAGCACTTACCCGTGGAACTGCAGGAGATGCAACAATAGTCTTTTACTTCTTCTCTTCCCACCATCCAGAAAGGAAGAGTCCTTTCAGGTGAAGCAGTGACTCACTTGCACTTCTTTCAATAGCAGGTTGGGAGACACTTTGCAGATCATCTGCATTTAGTTCACAAGGGTGACCCTCAGCTTCCAGTTGCCTGCCACTTTAATTCTCCATCCCACTCCCATTCTTACCTACCTGGTTGTGACATCCTGTATGGTTTTAACAAGGACCAATGTAAACTTGAGGAAAAGCACCTCATCTTCTGTTTGGGCTTGCTGTAGCCTTCCAGACTCAAAATAAAATTCACCAATTTCATTGAAGTGTCAACTCTGTTTCTTTTCCCATAGATGTGGCCTGACCTGTTGAGTGTTTCCATCGATTTCTGTTTTATTTCAGATTTCCAGCGTCAGCAGTCTTTTTGATTTTTATGTGATTAAAACACCTTATGTGAAAAGAATGAGATAGAGATGGATGCAAAGGGATTGGAGGGTGTGAGAGCAATCCTTGCCGTAGTCTGTCTTTTATATAAATAATTAGAGTGTAGGTGTTGTAAATGATGCCATAGTTTTCTGGGATAATTTTAAGTGTAAACCAGGCCCATAGTTCACTGTGTTCAATCATTTCCTCCAGCACAGGCTTCCACTCCCTCAGGGAACTTGATTTTGGATTAATTTGTAGAATGCGTCAGTGCTGGCAAACAAAGTGGTCTTGGGTCTTATTACGGGCATGATCTTGGATTTTGGATCACATTTCTATCAAGTTTTTAGTTATTTTATCTGTAGATGTGCATCCAATTCAGATATCAGAAGTGATAACAGGATTGAATCTGGCAATGGAAATGCATACAACTTACTTGAACTAAATTCAGGAAAAATCTGAATCTATGCCAGGTAGATGGAACATCCTGACCAAAGAATCAAATTCATTATTTGAGACCTTGCCATTTTGCTAAATGTTGCATCAAAATACAAATGAAGGACCATTTGATGAGGACAATGTATGCACAGCGTAGTATTTTTGACTTCTTATGAAGAGGCCTTAGATGATGTAGCAACATAGTTCTTGAGTTATATAGTCCTTAGGTCATTGGAAAAAAATAGTGTGGTAAATCAAATGGGAGCTGTGAGAAAAGAATTAGAAATGCAACTAAACACAAGAATACAAATAAACATTTCATATCCAGAGGTAGGTACTTAAAATGTTAATATTTTTATTTCCTGTACTTGTTATGTGTTATTTGTAGATTGTGATGAGTTATGAAAAGTACTTACCTTCCTTGATAAATACTTCTATCCAAAAGATGTTTGGTTCTAAATTATCCCCTTAATTGTTGAAACTTAAAAGACAAATTCCTATCTGTGCTGTGATCTTGCCAACTAAAATCATTGCCATAGAGGAACAACGTTTCACAACCCACTCGAAAGTTCGACCTTATTTGACAAAACTTTAAGCTAACAAACTAACTGTTTATTTCTTAATTTTTTTTCCATTCAAATTCCTAATCTCATATAACAAGTTTGTACATGAATTTAGAGCTAATCACCAACAACAGAACAGTTCTACACTAATCAAATGTCTACCAAAGTGAAGCAGCTAACCGTATTCTGCTACACTCTTCCTCTGTGGTATTGTATTAGGTAGAGCTTCAGTTTGTTTTACACTACTTGCTTAGATCATTTTAGTATTGTGAAGCAAATTTAAAGGTGTAAGCAGTGTCCCTTTCCATATAAAATCCTAATTGAAGCAGAAATATTGTATTCATGTACTCAGTTTTATGTACCAACACAAAATATATACAGAAATCCCTTGCCAAATTTCTCCTAGGCATTTAGTGCTCTTTAGTTATGTTACTCCTGTGTATAGAACATGTTTACCACTATTTTTGTTTAGGTTGAATTGCTGAATAAATGACTAAAATGGTTTGTGGTACTTGGTTATGGAAGCCAGCTATTTGCCCTCTGGAATTTGTAGAGTTCCTGAATGAAGCATTATATTTTTTGGCAAACTAGCTCTATGCATAACAGAATTCTACAGTACAAAAACAGGCTATGTATAAAGAACTGTAAGTTTTACCTTTTTTCCTACATAATTCCTAGTGAAATATGTTAGTAAAGTAGCTATCTATTGTTTAATGTTTATTACTTTGATACATTTAGTGTATTTATATTGATTGGGAACTCTCAAATCTGGAGATTCTTTGAGTGATTATGTGGTTTCTTGTCATCCAATCTTAATTTGCCACAATCCCACAAGTCCTAGACCCCAATCCCATGATCTGTGGCTCATTCTCCCAAGAATTCAAAACTATCTCAGTATCCTGATTTCTTCAACTCCAACTAGCCCCCTCACCCCACCCCATACAGACCCTATCATTCAATTATAAATCCCAATGTCCTGCTTCTTCATTAAAATAGTGCCAATATCCTAATTTTCTTCCAAGTACACTGCTGGGATCCCAATCCCCATGCCCTTCCCCACTACCACAAACATCTGTATGTGGGCTGATATCCCAATTCACTCAATAATCTATCATCCAAGTATAAATCCCAGAATTGCAATCCTCTCCCCAGTTGCCAACACTGGAATATCACAGCATATAACCTGATTTCACTCTGATGCTCTCAGTCCCATCATGGTCTCACCACAGGCCCAGCTGTGTGAAGGCACCAGATTCGACTTCCAAATTCAGAACCATAGAGGGCATGTTTGAAGCTGAAAATGTGCAATGCCTGATCATAATCTTTGGCACTCTGCTGCTGCACCCATCTAGTTCACACTGGAATTTTGGAGTTGATAAGGTTTATATAAGAACATAAGAAATAGGAGCAAGAAAAGGCCATGAGCCTGCTCCATCATTTGTTAAGGTCATGGATGACCTTCTACTTCTGTGCCATTTTTCAGAAATTTCCCCTCACCTCAGTCCTAAATGACCTATCAATATTCTTAAACTGTGCCCCTGGTCCTAGACACCTCAGCATCCCTGCATTTAACTTGTCAAGCCCTTGAAGAATTCTACATGCTTTGATGAGAACTCCTCTCATTCTTTAAAACCATGGAGAATATGGGGGCCCAGAGAGCTCCTTTGAGAATTTGCAGAAAACACATGCTCTATTCCCTTCAGTTTCTTCCTCTAAAGGATGATAAATGGTGGCCTAAGGGAGATTACTGTATAATTCTCTACAAATCCTGTAGAAAAATGAAACAAACAACATATTCGAAGTTGGTTCCAAGTGAACCTCTTCAGTCTCAAATTGTTGACCATATTTAGTTATAATCAATATATATTTCTTCAATTTCTTTTTCTGCATAGCTATATTTTGCCTTCTGGAAATAAATATTTGTATCACATGCTTAAATGACTGACATCAGAATAACAGTTACCTTAGAGTGGTTATCGACAGTGCATTAAATCACGTATTTAGAAGTTGCTAATGAGTGCACAAGTATTTGTAAATTAATGACAAGCCCAAAGATTAAATTGCTGGGCCTAACTCCCTTCAGGTTACTCTGCTTCTTTTAGCATTTTATTATTTGCATCAGGATTGTGTGGAGAGGTCTACAGTTGTCAGTGGTAACGTCTGATGCACCCAGTGCTATTTGTACTGAAAGATTAACAATTGTCACTACTGTAAGGATGTGAAATCATTCACAGTTGCTCATAAGGTAGATCAAATACCTGTGGAGCATCCCAAATGTGTATAATAGCAAGGTCACCTGTGGGACAGTTAAAATCCCTCTCGATTCCAGGTCAGTCTTGGGAGAAAACTTTGGGTTAATGCAATGTGGCACACTAACATTCACCTTAGTTTTTTTTTCCACGGATCTACATTGGCTTTCTTCAGTGCAGCTGGCATCAATGAGTGCAGTCTTGAAGCCAAGTGAAACTATATAAGAAAAATAGTTATATAAACTTAACACTTGTTGTAGTGTTCTGACACTGTTATGATAGGTGAACACATGACAAGAGATTTCATTTATGCATTCAATATAAAAAAAGTGAAGGAAAATAAGTGAGAACTTGCTAGGTAGTGACCACAGGAGGTTGCTGAACTGGTTACTGTGGGAATACAGAAAATGTAGCAGCCATTTGGGACAAACCAAATATGATAATGGCCAGATATTCTGTTTTAGTAACGAACACAAAATGCTAGATGAAAATGCTCTTGTGTCTCCATTCTGTTTTAGTATGTTGGCTGGGGATAAATGTTAGCCAGGGTATTGAGGAATAACATGATGGTCAATGTTATACACCCGAGAGAGTCGACAGAGTTTATATTTAACCTCCAGTCCAAAAGATAGCACCTCCAGCAGTGAGGGTCTAACTTGGTACTGCACTAGAGTTAGTCTTGATTTCACTCTCAAGTCACTGGAATGAGCCTTTAGCCCATGGTCTTTGACTCAGAAGAGAGAGCGCTAATACTACAAACACACACCAAGTAGTTTAATTTATTGTTTTCTTGAATGTATCACATAGTATTCTCTCAACTGACACCTCTGATAAGAGGAAAGTCCTTAAGAATTTTGGATTTTGGCACCTCATTTTTAGGTACATCTGATGCTACCCTTGCCTTTATCTTCTTCCAGTCCCACTGAACTACAGTTGGTTGCCTGGCTTGATAGTAATGGTAGAGTGAGGGATATGCCAGGCCTTGGGATTACAAATTAAGGTTGAAAACAATTCTGCTGCTGATGGCCCACCGTGCCTCACAGATGCCCAGTTCTGAGTTACCAGATCTGTTTTGAACATTGATTTAGAACAATGGTTATAATGCATTGACACATTATCAGTGCAAAGATGAGATTTTGTTTTGACAAGGACTGTGCTTTAGTCATTCTTACCAATGCTCTCAGGGACGTATGCATCTACAATAGGCATATTGATGAGCATGAGACAAGATAGGTTTGCCCCCTGTGTTGTAGGTTCACTCAATTGTCGTTATGTCAGTTAGGATTTGTTCAATTCCATTGTTACTGGCATTCCTCAGCTGCTCATAGTGATGGACATTCTGTGCCCTTTCTACTCTTAGTGCTTTTTCCAAGTGTTGTGCAAAGTGAAGGAGTACTAACTTGTCAGTCAATGGAGGATGAAAGGTAGTGATCAGCACGAGGCTTGTTTGCCTATGTCAGGTTATTACTTTTTCTGGTCTTTGGGATAAGTCTCCCAAGTTAGATGTCAATCAGCAGATGTTTGAGACTTTACGCAGCTTTTAGTATCAAAATCAATGCCGGATAGTCTGTCCAATTTTATTCTCCTGTGCTGGTCTTGATGCAATTGAATGGTAGTTAATGGTCAAGCATATTGCTGTGGAAGGGTGATAGAGTTTCACCCTTGAAGAGACATTAAAGTAGTAAATAGTTATTTAGGGTGATCTAGTAATACTGAGAATATCTTTCCAGATTATTTAATTAACAAAATTTAAATCTGAGAGTGGAAGATATTTGGAATCAATGAATCAGTCCAATGAGTTACTGGATGACTAGTCCAGTAACTCATCTGCTACACTACCATCCCTGTTATTGATTCAATTCCTTTTTTCTTAGACTTAGCTGCAGGTACAAATTTCAACATTTCTTGTGCTTTTAGCATATAGTTTCATATGTAATAGCCAATATGTTTTCCCACAAGTGAGTAAATAAATGCTTGTTTTAGTTAACATTTTAATACATGGTTTTAGGTAGGAAAATTTATATATGGATATGACATACAAAGTTTTGACTTCTTATAAAGTGCCCAAAGCTAAGGGAAAGATTTATATTTTGACTTTTATGATACAATAACTTTAAATTATCATAATATCTTTTTTCAGTCAATCTCCTTATGTCCCCAATGTGATCATCAAACTCTCTTGGACACATAATTCAGAGCACGGATCTCTCTTGCCTCCTCAATAAATTGTCCTAAGGAATGTACCAGTGAAAATGGGCAAAAGCTGTGAGCTGTTAATTTAGAAACTCTCTCTGAGATGTGGGTTCATAATTGTTGAAACAAATGCCAAGAGGGGGATTGGGAAATCACGGACTGAATATAAAAATTGAACTAATGATATCTGTAACTAAACACTAATTAGAATAATGGCTATCTATCATCAGATTTACATTGGCATAAGTCCATATCGTCAAATTGCCTGAGGTTTCAACCCACCACCCAACTTTTCTGTCCTAACACACTGACATTAAATTGCTTTGCAAGGATATTTTCTGGTTAATGCTTTGCTATTTAATATATTTGACAAAACGTGGTGGGAAAATGCATTGGAAATTACGGAGGTATTTAAAGACTCCCAGGGTTTATAATCATTAGTAATTTCCTTAGGCGATACTTTAAAAGGTAAGTGAAAAGTTTTCACATCCTGTACGTCAGACTTTATACAATAACAAGCCTTTATCTCTCCAAATTCCTTGAGGTGGGGTTTGGAAAGCTTCTACTGTATGATATCAGGACAGATACAGAAAGGAAATAGATTCCCAGTGAATCCCACCCTTCCTACACATACATATATAGAACTAAAATGGTAGTTTAGTGTTTGAATATATTTTTGATAAAATACTCACTATATCTTTATTTTAAACTGCACGTTTCTCAAATTAGACAATCAATTCCAGAAGTGCATTTATTAAATGATGTGCAAAAGAAAAACATAATATTTATCAATCTAAGGAATTTGAACAGTCTGTAAGCTATTAAGTCTATATATGTTACATGTTCCATTGGAAAGCAATGATGTTCATGTAATATTGATCTAATTCCTTCTCCGTTTTAGTAGTTTACAATACTGTGCTTTTTGCTTATTACACAAAAGAGAGTTTCTAGTTGTTTGCTTTTATATTTAAGTGGTGATACTGAATGAAGAGTCTATGAAAGTGAAGGATGTCACATTATCACGGAAAATTAATTCTTTTTGTTCTCAGTGAAATCATCAAGTACTTTTTCGTCCATAGGGGTTAAATCAGAGTAATGCCCCCTGTTATCTCCTCAACATATTGCCCTCAGGAATGCTGAAGCTGACAAAAGCTGTGGGATGCAAATTAGATACTCTCCCTGCAGCTGGTACTGCTCGTGCCATTGTGCTGTGTTCAGAAAAGGAGAATGCAGCAGTGAGGAAGCATTGCAGCCATTCCAGTATGTAGTGTATCGAATATTATTAAAACACAGAGGTAAAATATAATTTAACCAAGTATTTTATGATTTGAATCTCACAGTACAATACATGGACTCTTCCCTAGAACTGTCTTTAAATTTGCCACTGTGGCTCCAGGATGGACAAAATGAGTGTTTTACATGAGCCATACTCATGCTTCCCTTAGTCAATTTATCAATTAGTTGTCAGTTGTCAATTGTCAAAGGCAACATATACATTGGTTTGGTTTGTTGACCCATACCCTGCTATTGCTTTGGATGTTTATGATGCCTTACAAGATTGGGGCAAGAATATTACAGAAGTATTGTTATGCTCTTACATGGCTTATATATCACCATCCTCTTGTCATCACAAATGTGCATGCTGTCCTGATCCTGCTCTAGGTTTTGAATGAATGAGCATCATTACTGAAATAACTGAAGATGGTGACCCGAGGACCCTAAGCTGTGGAAAGTCCTGTAATAGTGTCCAGGTGATGCAAAGATTGGCATCAAGCGACCTTGGTCATCTCCAGACAGTAGAAGATTTTCCCTTTACCTTCTACTGAATAGATCTGTAACAATTCCATGATACATTGCTCTTCGGGACTGTTGTGATCTCACCTACCTTTTGTTATTCAGTTCTTGCATTTGGGTCATGGATGAGATTTGCTCTGAAGCTGAGTAGCTCCGTTTGAATCTAAATAAGGCATCTCTGGGCTTTGTGGGGGTGCTACCAAGTTGCTGCCTATGAGCTATAAGGAGAGGTTGGACAAACTTGGGCTGTTCTCTCTGGAGAATCGGAGGCTGAGGGGACACCTGATAGAAATTTATAAAATTATGAGAGGTTTGAATAGGGTAGCCAGTCAAAATCTTTTTCCCAGTGTAGTTATGTCAAATAATAGAGGGCATGCATTTAAGGTGAGAGGGGGATAGTTTAAAGCCGATGTTTGGGACAAGTTCTTTACACAGAAAGTGGTAGGTGCCTGGAACAGGTTGCCAGGAACAGTGGGGGAAGCAGATATGACAGTAGCATTTAAGAGGCTTTTAGATAGGCACCGAATATGCAGAGAATGGAGGGATATGGAACGTGCAAGCAGAAAAGATTTAGTTTAACTTGGCATCATGTTCGGCACAAACTTTGTGGGCCGAAGGGCCTGTTCCTGTGCTGTACTGTTCTATGTTTTCAATTTTCACCCATATCCTGGAAAATAAATAACATTTCAGTACTCCTTAAACTTACTTCATTAACCAAGCTCTTGGCTATCTGTGAAAATCGTAAAGACTGAAGGTGCTGGAAATCGAAAATAAAACTGAAAATGCTAGAAATACTCAACAAATCATGCTGCATCTGTGGGGAGAGAAAGAAGGGTCTTTGACCTGAAATATTAACTCTGTTTCTCTTTCCACAGATGTGGCCTGACTTGCTGAGTATTTCCAGCATTTTCTGTTTTTATTCTCTTGGCCATCTGTCCTATTTTCTCCTTGGTCTGACTTGGACAAACTTTCTTTTGACCTGCCTTGTGATGTCTTACTAGAAAAGCAAACTTGCATTTATATTAAACCTTTGATGACCTTGATGTGAGAACAATGTGACAATTAACAGATAGTCTATTTTATTGATGCTGTCCAAGGATTTATGTATTACAATGAAGTTGCAATATAAACGCAAGTTGTTTTTGAATCAGAAATTATGATAGATTGCATAAGTGATATGTCAAATCCATGATTTTGCCTGCAATTAATTGTGCTTCTGTTACTGATGGCACACTCATGAAGTCGTGCATTTATCGTATTTAAGTGTGTAGTCACCATTGACCTGAATAGTGGGCACTGAAAGAAGCCAGAACCATTAGTGGCTTTGATAAAGAATATAATAAATCTATCATCAACATAAGGGGTAATTATTGGTCCCAAGTGAAACTTCGGATTCAACAAAAAAAAAGCTTTGGTATGGAGAATGTGATGAGATAACTTCTTTCAGCTAGATGCTCTATCAGTTGAAAGTCAAACCGACTTTCTTTTACTTGACATTATTTCTTTAGTCCACTTCAGTTTCGTTACATTTGAAACTTACTGCCTGTTTACAAAGCAGATTGCAGGGGACCATGGTTCATTTGTTTGGGACATTTGGCTTGGAGCCTGGTGGCACAGAGCTAGACTGATCAGCATGGTTTTCGAATTCTGTGCAGTGCAGAATAATTTATGTATAGCATCCTTGACCAATTGAGTGTTTCTGGTCATGGTGGCAACCACAATAAATGCTGCATTGGGCAGGTAGTGTTTGAGCGCTTGCAAGGGCAGATGCCTATCATGCATCTTTAATAAATAACAAGATGCAATGCAATTATGAATGAGCATGGTCAAAATTACCAGCATGTCTAACAAATGAAACTTATGCACACTTTCTGAATGATTGAGACAGCTCCTTCCTTATCTATTTAACTATGGTACCTGAGAGAGAACATAATAGATTGACAGCAGTGAAATGGAGAAAATCCTAGAAAGAGTTCAGGTTTGGAAGATGTTAGATATGTTCTAAATAATAATCTTGGGTAGAAATTCAGCAGTTTTGTTAGAATTTTGTGATCTTGATACCAATGACCATCTTTTGAAATGCTCTCTTGATATTTGATTCTACTGAGTTAATGTCATAACAAAACATTTGTTTTTTTAGTTTCAATTCTGATCTCTTGCACATCCCCGATGGTTTTAATATGAAATAACCATCCACCTAATAAAGGATATGCAATTGAAAATTCCTTACGGTGTTTCACAAAGATTTTAATTACTGATATTGAAGGAAAGGCAGAGCTTACTTCTGTAAAATGAAAACACATGGGTAAATATTGGCTTTATAATTAGTTTAAGAATGTGGAAAAACCCAGTGTGACATGGTATAGTCAAAGATCATCTTATAATGAAAGATTTCATGGTGATTAGTAATTATAAAGAAATAAAGAATTGTCTAGATAGGATAATGAAATAAGGGAGTTATCTTGTTAGTTTAACAGAAAAGTAGCTCAATGGTGAGCAAGTCATGTTATTCATAGAACTGGGCTGATTAGTAACTTTGCAGACAACATAAACATTGGTAGAGTTGTGGAGAGTGAGGAAGGTTGTCAAAGGATATAGCAGATTAGTTGGAAATATGGACAGATAAATTGCAGATGGAGTTTGAGGTGTTGCAGTTTGGGAGGTCAAACATAAGAGAAAATTATACAGTAAATAGCAGGACCCTTAGGAGCATTGATGAATAGAGGGATTTAAGTTCATAGCTTCCTGAAAGTGGCAACACTAGTAGATAGAGTGGTAAAGGTGTACAGCATACTTGCATTCATTGGTTGGGGCATAAAAGTTTTTAAATTTGTTACAGCTATATGAAGCTTTGGCTCGGCCACATCTAGAGTATTGTGTGCAGTTCTGGTCACTGCATTACAGGAAGGATGTGGAGGGTTTGGAGAGGGTGCAGGAGTGGTTCACAGGATGTTGCCTGGATAAGGGAGTAGTAGCTATAAGGTTGAACAAACTTGGATTGTTTTCTCTGGAGAGTCAGAGGTTGAGGGGCGACTTGATAGAAGTAATTGAAATTATGAGAGGCATAGATAGGGTAGATAGTCAAGAGTCTTTTTTCCCAGGGTGAAAATGTCAAATACTAGAGGGCATAGGTTTAAGGTGAGAGGGGGAAAGTTCAAAAGAGATTTGCAAGGCAAGTTTATTACACAGAGAGCAGATCGTGCCTGGAATGTGCTGCCAGGGGAGGTGGTGGAAGCAGATATGATAGCAACAATCAAAAAGTATTTTGACAGGCACGTGAACAGGCAAGAATGGAGAGATATAGATAACGTACATGCAGATGGGATTAGTTTCGATTGGCATCGTGGCTGGCACAAACATCATGGGCCAGAGGACCCGTTTTTATGCAGTGCTGTTCTATGTCCTAATTGATAAGGCAGAAGTTCAAATAGATTCTCCTCAGATATTATGGGTGTTGCGGATAGTGTGGAGGGCTGTCAGATGTTACAGCAGGACATAGATAGGATGCAAAGCTGGGCTGAGAAGTGGCGGTTGGAATTCAACCCAGATAAGTGTGAAGTGGTTCATTTTGGTAGGTCAAATATGATGGCAGAGTATAGTATTAATGGTAAGACTCTTGGCAGTGTGGAGGATCAGAGGGATCTTGGGGTCCGAGTCCATAGGATGCTCAAAGCAGCTGCACAGGTTGACGCTGTGGTTAAGAAGGCATATGGTGTATTGTCCTTTATCGATCATGGAATAGAATTTAGGAGCCGGGAGGTATTGTTGCAGCTATATAGGACCCTGGTCAGACCCCACTTGGAGTACTGTGCTCAGTTCTGGTCACCTCACTACAGGAAGGATGCGGAAGCCATAATAGAAAGGGTGCAGAAGAGATTTACAAGGATGTTGCCTGGATTGCGGAGTGTGCTTTATGAAAGCAGGTTGAGAGAACTTGGCCTCTTCTCTTTGGAGCAACGGAGAATGAGGGGGGACCTGATAGAGGTATATAAGATGATGAGAGGCATTGATTGGGTGGATAGTCAGAGGCTTTTTCCCAGGGCTGAAATGGTTGCCACAAGAGGACACAGGTTTAAGGTGCTGGGGAGTAGGTATAGAGGAGATGTCTGGGGTAAGTTTTTTACTCAGAGAGTGGTGAGTGCATGGAATGGGCTGCCGGTAACAGGTGGTGGATACCATAGGGTCTTTTAAGAGACTTTTGGATAGGTACATGGAGCTGAGAAAGGTAGAGGGCTATGGGTAAGCCTAGTAATTTCTAAGGTAGGGACATGTTCGGCACAGCTTTGTGGGCCGAAGGGCCTGAATTGTGCTGTAGGTTTTCTATGTTCTATCGTTAATACTCCAACAGATTGTTAATTCACTGCTTTTTTGATGTTACCGTGGAAAACATCAAAAGTTAGTTTCAAGGGAACCTGGAAAACAGAACGAGGTGAGTTTCAGGAGGGCATGGGAACCATAGCTCCAATGAGATTAAAGGGAACATGGGAACCACAGCCCTGGTGAATTAGAAGGGAACGCAGGAACCAAGGCCCCGATGAGTTAGAAGGGAGTGCAGGAAGTGGGGCCCTGATGAGTTGGAAGGGAGTGTGACAAACATCACCTGATGAGCCAGATGCTGAACTGTCAGGATTTCCAAATTGGCAGACAATGGATTATCAGAGTTTTAATGTACTTAGCAACACGTATCTGTAAAATCCTACATATGAGTTTAGACCTGATTAGGTCAGTACACCCTGTCATAGATGAATATTTTGATCAAAAAAATTCGGACTCACAAAACTGTGTGAAAAAACATGCTGTGATGAGAATTGTGCCCTCAGAGTTTGATCAACCTGACCACCATGTTTATGTGAGTTCCCAACAGGATGTCCTTGAGCAATTATTTTCACTTTAGTTGAATGCTTAAGTACAATTACATGCACTGCATACTTAGAAAGCTCTGAATGTTTGAGCTCAATCTTTCAAGAAACTCACTTGAGAAATGGATCATAAGTAAAGTAATATTCGAAACACTCAAGTTACAGACAGGCAGAAATATAAAAGTGATAGAGCACAGAGAAAGATAACAAAGGTCAGATTTTACCTTCACTCTTTTCTTCCAGCACTCATCAGTTTGCCGTTCCTGGCAATTTGATTGGAGAAAGTTGCAAGAAGTGGGGTTGTTGTGCACTTGAAGCATGGAGTAAGGTAAAAAATACAAGAATGCAATTTCTAAACCAGAAGACAGTATGGGATGAGAGTACAGTGAGGTGTGAGAAGGAGACTTAGGTGTAAGAGTACCATCACTTTCAATGGATTCAGACGACCACTCAGTTATGGCCTCTTCACTGACAGTGACCAGAGTCTTCTCGTAAGGGTGAAGTGAAGCAGGCAAACCTGTTCCCCTGTCAGTTTGTTGCTGCACTCCCTATGATTTTGTGCCACCTTGTCCAGTAAGACAGGGGTTAGTATGGTATTGTTAAACAACGTGTGTGGACGATATGGCTGACATTGTTAATTAGCAAGCAAAGTGTGGCATGTGAGGTTGAGGTTTGCTGCTGCACTACTTGCAAGATGGTCTGGGGGATCATCTGACTGTCAGGTATGACTCTGATTAATGGTGATTGTTGGTATATGGTGCATTGTCTGAGTCTAGTTGGTGGGACCTGGCGCTGAAGATGAACTCAGTGATCTTGGCCTTGGATTAAACTTCTTGCACCACTGCCTCTAGGTCCTGCAGCCTTTTATTCTCATTGCTCTTCCCAGCATTCTTTGCACACTGTGCCTGGAGAACTTCATGGTCTCTGTAACTAGGTCACTTCTAAGCTACTGAGCAACTCCTCCAGCAAGGCCTACAGTGTAAGCTCTGAAATTATGGATGGTTCTTGGTTGGTTCTTGTGTTGTGCAGTCATTACCTCATTTTCCACATGCACCTTGCCTTTGAGTGATGCAAGCTGGCTGTGAGCCACTCATGCTATTGGCCTTCTGGTGAACAGCATTCAATGACCAGCATGAAGTTGGCAAGCACCCTGCATCAGAAGCAATGCACACAAGTAAATTATACTTTGCGATTCCATGCTTATTTCAGGGGCTATTGAATTTAGCTTTCTTTACTTCCTTCTCTGTGAAATCTGAGATACAATACTTAGCGAACAAGTCCATTTTCATGGACTCCCATCACTTATCATTTTTGTGGCCTGGATCAATCTGTGAATAAGGAATACACAAGGTTGTAGTCCCAAGCTCCTAACCTTTGCAGTAGGGGAGCTGCGGGTCGAACGGGGGAACCTCTTTGTCGATCTGCTCTTGGTCTTGACCAGATGGCCATTCACGGATCCAGACAATAGGCCATCAGGAGATCCATCCATGCCTACTGCCTGCCCCTCTTCTGACATTTATGTTTGTGACCTGGAGAATGAACGTGCAGTGTCCTCTGATTCATTGGGTGCCTCCTGGGACTGGATGGCACCTCAGTGGCTGGACTGCATCCTGGATAAGGAAGACAACATTTCAAGTCAAACCTTTGTGAGAAAGTTATTTTAAGACATTAACACAAACAAATTACACACAGAATGGCAGGGAAGGGAGACCTGACAATAAAGGCCAAAAAAAAAGAATTCTTCTCTCCTCACTTCTATCCTTTTGTTAACTAGACTTTTATTTTCATTATCATAATTTGCACTAAAACTTAGTTGTATCGATTTGAGGAATTTCAGACGTACCGTAACCAAGAATCAATTTACAGTATTTAGACACTTACGTAAATTATCAATGGTGTTTGCTCATTTCCTTTGTTGCTCTTTCCTTTTTCTCTTTGAAGTCAGTCCCAACACTGGGGATCTGAGTACAATCTATCTGCAGTTTCTGAGATGAATTTTTGTCTTTTCACTTTGGATTAAAATTTCCTGAAAACTTTGGCAGCTGCAAAATCCAAAAAGATTTGCGACCTGCCAGAATGACCTAATTTGTACAGGGGATGACATCACCTTGGCCAGGCTACATCTTTAGGCAGAATTTGGCTCAATTGGAGAATGCTCATTATAAACGTGTTTTAAAACAAAGATAGCTAATAGTGATTTTCGACTGTTAGTTAGAAATATGTTTGTAAATATGTTTTTAAATTTTCAGATTTCTTGGCTGAGGTTACTTCAACATCTTCAAAATTGATTATTGCTTCTGTTAAAGACTTTTCAAATCCAAATCCCTGTCTCACAGGTACCCACTTAAATTTCCTTAGGGGATGAACTTAACTGTACAGCTGGCCTGTAGAGGAAAAGAGAAAAGAAATGGATTCTTTCCCATATTACTTAAGAATGTCTAGTGGTAGATCAGCTAGGGACTAGTATTTATAGTGTGGTTTTCATTGTTTCCATGGCAAAACTTAAAGCCACTGTATACCAGGATTCCAGCTGCAGACAAGAAAACAAAAGGACAGTAACCAAAAACAGATTTATAAGGAGCTTTAATGTCCGTGAACTTCAGTCCTTTTTAGTACAACAATGGATTGTGTCGCACATTTTTCCCCGAGAAATTTGAGTTTATGTGTTTTTTTTCATGAATTTCATGACATTTTTGCACCATTCCTGAGTTACCAAATTCCTGTATCTCAGTAACTTACCTCTGCCACTACACAAAACATCAGAGGATGCAAATTTCCTGCAGATACTTGCGATCTGGTTACATGTATGCCATTTGTCATGTCATAGAAGACATAGAATCATACAGCATGGAAGCAGGCCATTGGGCCCAACTCATCCACACCAACCAGTGGACACTCTTCTGTGTTAATCCCATCTTCCAGCACTTGGTCCATAGCCTTCTAAGCTTATGTGATTCAAATGCTCATCCAGACACTTCTTAAATGTTGTCAGCAACCCAGCATCAACCATTGTTGCAGGCAGTGCATTCCTGATTCCTGGATGAAGAAGGTCCCCCTCCTATCCCCTTTAAATCTCTTCCCTCTTACCCTCAATTTATGTCCTCTAGTTTTCCCTTCTGATAGCTATACCCTTCATAACTTTACATACCTCAGTCATGTCTCCTCTTAAGCTTCACCACTCCAAGGAGAAAAGATTTATCTTCTCCAGTCTCTCCCCATTACTGAACTGCTCCATCCCAGGCATCATCCTGGTGAACATCCTCTGCACCCTCTCCAGTGCTATCGCATCCTTCCTGTACCTTGGTGAGCAGGACTGCACAAAGTAATCCAGCTGAAGTCTGACCAAGGTTTTATAAAGTTGGGGCATTACCTCCCTACTTCTGTATTCACTACCCCAACTAATGAAGGCCAGTATTCCATATGCCTTACTAAGCACATTATGTACATGTGTTGCCACCTTCAAGGATCTATGGACTTGTACTCCAAGGTCCCTCTGTTCCTCAATGCTACCATTCATTAGTGAATGTCCTAGCCTCATTAGTACTCTCAAAACGCATCACCTTACATTTGTCTGGATTAAGCTCCTTCTGATACTTTTTAGCCCATTTCACCAGCATATTGATACCTCTCTGCAGCCTAATACTACCTTTCACTCCCTGCCAACCTTAGTGTCATCCAGAAACATATCGATCATGCCTCCCACATCTACATCCAAGTCATTTGCATACATTATAAACAGCAAAGGTCTAGATACAAATCCTTGTGGGACACCACTAGTCACAGGCATCTAATCACAAAAAAAAACCCTCTACTATCACCTTCTTTCCCTTGTTGGCCTATCTACATATTGTGCCAGAAAGCTTTCCTGGACATTCCTCAAAAATTCTTCTCTCTCTGACCCTTTAACACTAAGGCAATCCCAGTTAATATTTGGGAAATTTTCCCCTCAATAACTCTATTTTTATTTCATGTCTCTGATATCTGCCTACATACCTGATTCCTGACAACTGTAGCGATGTTCATAATACACCCCCAGCAAAGTGACAAAATCCTGTTTGTTTCTTATCTCTACCCATAGGATCTAGCTTGAGGAGATTTCTGGGATATCCTCCCTCAATACTGAAGTAATGCAGTCTTTGACTAATAATGCAATACCTCCTCCCCTTTTACTCCCTCCTTTATCTTGCTTGGAAATTCTATCCCCTGGGAGTTGCAAGTCTTGCTCACCCTTCAATCATGTCTCTGGGATACTTTATGTTGTTGCAAGCATAGTCAGCTAGATAAAGGTAAAGCTACAATCTGAATGTCCTTTATTGAAAGCAATAATTCTCAACACATCAGCAGCATGTAATATAATAATGTACCAAATCATAACAAATAGCCCACTAATTTCTTAAAATGTAGTCTTGCACATGTGAACACTATTATTAAATATAGAGGTAGTACAGCTCTACCTATTTGGCACAGCTAAGTGGCTTCATCATTGGGAAAGGTCTCTGTGTTTATTTTTGGAGTTTGACTACAATTATCTTGGTGGTTTTTGTTCTTTTCTCTGTGAGACCTGTACTCCATATTCCACATTTCCCTACGGCATGGAAAAAGGACATTACTGCCAATTGAGTCTTTGTCAGCTCACAGATCAATCTTATTCTCCACTAATTTTCCCCGTAACCTATTCTTTCCACATCCCCATCAATACCCCTAGGTTCTACCGCTCAATTTACTATGGTCGTTTTTAACCCACCAACTCCCACATCTTTGGGATGTGGGGGGAACTGGAGCACCTGGAGAAACCTAAGCGGTCACAGGGAGAATGTGCAAACTCCATACAGACTAATTTTATATAATTATAAATATTTTATTAACGTGTCAGAATCTGTAATTGTTTATTCGTTCCCTGATCCCTACATTACTTTTGTGTTTGTTTTCTCCTGATTTTGTATTCCAGCATAAGTAGCAGAGAAACTTGGCATTTAAGGTTCCACCAACAAAATTGTGAAATTGTTGGTGTTGATTTTGGCCAAAGCATTCTGAGGAATGTTTCAGCCACAGCATTTTTGCTAATGTTGAAGTAATCCAGAGGTTTGGTCCACTAACAGATGATAATCCAGCTGTTATTTGGAAATCCAGCTGCTATTTGGAACTTCGACACCCTGATAGTAGTTTGTTGAGATTGTCCTCAATAGACACTTCCAACATTGAGCCTGTCAGAGTCTGTTTCAGATTCAGATTCAGCTTAGTTTATTGTCATATACACCGGGGTGCAATGAAATTCCTTGCTCACATGAAGCTCACAGAATAACCGTATACATGGTAATAATAAATACAACAGTAAATACAATGACGACCAGAAAATGGCAGAATGGTGCAAAGATTGTCGTGCAAATCTGAAAAAGAAATGCTAAAATGACAAAAACAGAATAACAGGGAGAGGTAGAATTAAAAGTACGAGGTTGCGGCAGCACCACCGGGAAGGGGGTGTGAAAGAGATGATTGGTTCAGAAATCTGATAGTAGTGGGGAAGAAGTTGTTCTTAAGTCTTGACATCCTGCCTTTCAAGATCCTGTATATTCTCCCAGGAGGTAGAAAAGAGAAAAGGGAATGGCCAGGGTAGCAGGCATCCTTGACAATCCTACTAAATTTTTTGCAGCAACAAAGCACATTGATGAAGGCAGAGCAGTAGATGTGGTGTACATGGACTTTAGTAAGGCTTTTGATAAGGTTCCTCATGGAAGGCTTATTCAGAAAGTCAGGAGGCATGGGATCCAGGGAAACTTGGCTGTGTGGATTCAGAATTGGCTCGATCATAGAAGACAGAGGGTGGTGGTAGATGGAGTGTATTCTGTCTGGAGGTCGGTGACCAGTGGTGTTCCGCAGGGATCTGTTCTGGGACCCCTGCTCTTTGTGATTTTTATAAATGACTTGGATGAGGATGTGGAAGGATGGGTTAGTAAGTTTGCTGATGATACAAAGGTTGGTGGTGTAGTGGATAGTGTAGAAGGTTGCTGTAGATTACAACAGGATATTGATAGAATGCAGGGCTGGGCTGAGAAGTGGCAGATGGAGTTCAACCCGGATAAGTGCGAAGTGATACACTTCGGGAGATTGAATTTGAAGGCAGAATACAAGGTTAATGGCAGGGCTCTTAGCAGTGTGGAGGAACAGAGGGATCTTGGGGTCCACGTCCATAGATCCCTCAAGGTTGCCACGCAAGTCGATAGGGTTGTTAAGAAGACGTATGGAGTGTTGGCCTTCATTAGTCGGGCTATTGAGTTCAAGAGCCGCGAGGTGATGTTGTAGCTGTATAGAACTCTGGTCAGTACTGTTCACTTCTGGTTGCCTCATTATAGGAAGGATGTGGAAGCTTTAGAGAGGGTGCAGAGGAGATTTACCAGGATGCTGCCTGGATTGGAGAGCAGGTCTAATGAGGATAGGTTGAGCAAACTAGGGCTTTTCTCTTTGGAGAGAAGGAGGATGAGAGGTGACTTGATAGAGGTGTACAAGATGATAAAAGGCATAGATCAAGTGGACAGTCAGAGACTTTTTCCCAGTGTGACAATGGCTAACATGAGGGAACATAATTTTAAGGCGATTGGAGGAAAATATAAGGGGGATGTCAGGGGTAAGTTTTTTCCACACAGAGAGTGGTGGGTGCGTGGAACTCACTGCCTGCAGAGGTTGTGGGGGCAGATACATTAGGGACATTGAAGAGACTCTTAGATAGGCACATGAATGATAGAAAAATAGGGGGCTATGTGGGAGGGAAGGGTTAGATAGATCTTAGAGCATGATAAGATGTTGGCACAACATTGTGGGCCGAAGAGCCTGTACTGTGTTGTAGTGTTCTATGTTCTAATAGAGGGCATCCAGCTTGTCTGTTAGCCTGCCTAGCAATGGTAGGAGAGCTACCACCAATCCCCAGTTATTTTTGCAGGACTGATGAATTCCATTTCATGCCTAGACCATAACATCCTTGCCCCATCAATTACTTCTACCTTATGGATTCCACTTCATCTGCCTCACCAACTTCTAGATCTACACCAGATCCTAACTGTACAAGGACATGCGAACACTTGGTTTACAGCATCTCTACTCCATGTTCCATCCTTGGAGCTATATTCTGATGTCACAGGCCTTGAAATTAATTTTGCAGATTAAGTTCTCTTGAGTCCCAGGACTATTTACTCCAAATTTAACACACACCCAGAGTCTCAGTGTATGAGGTTAACTTGAATTTGTAACATTCACATATGTTTCCATTTAACCAACATATTCATGTAACTGCTGAAACATCTGTACTGATAGCAGAGTAAATAGAAGCTCTATTCTTGGCAGAATGCACAGATTGAAGTTGTCCCTCATTATCAAAATCATAAAAAATATTGCCAAATAATTCTGTTTTTAAAGTTAGGATGCAATTGGCTGGTGGTTCCATTGAAAGGTAATGGTGATGTGATAGTTCTACCACATGGGAGCCACGAAATATGGAAAATTTGATTATTTGGTCTCCAAAGGTCAAAATTTATGGGTCCAAGAAGAAATTAAACTGACAAAAGTGAGCTTCATTTTCTCTGAGCTTCTAAAGATTTCAAGGTCTGTGAATCAAAGCAGTTGAGATGATCCAGGCAGAAAAGACATCCTTGCCCCATGCATTTAGAGGCAGTAGTAAACAAAAAGAGGGGACTCTTCAGTTTGTGGTAAGGAGCTGTTAAAAATTATTAGATACCCACTGTTTTTATGAGAAGAATATTGTTCAGCAGATACACAGTTGTCTGGGATATTTGATTGTGGTTCAGAAATGTCTTACAGCCTCTTCATTTCCACCATGAGAAAACCAATGGCCATTTGAATATTCGAGCAATATAGAAATGAAAGTTTGGTGCTAGACGTTTGTCTGCCTGTGTCTTTTGCCCAATAAACATGTTTTAGTGTACAGCCTCATCATTTTACAGAATGTCCTAGCTAATTTTAATCTAACAAACCAGCCATTATGCATACTTTTCCTCTTTACGGGGAGGCTAGCTCAGAAAATCTTCCAAATTTCACTACAGGTAGCTTTCTGAATAATTAATTGTCCGGCCTGATTTATAATCCTTATGGTGCAAAGTGTATTTTCTGATTTAGACATTGAAGTTAAAATTACAGAAATGACGGATGAATTAAACTGCATTAATTGCTGACCCTTTGCAGTTGTGGGTAAAAGTAGTATGAATGCTATATTGTTAGAAGTTACCTATGTGCCCTGGAGAGTTCTTTATAGCACTTGAGGAAAATTCCAATATTATTTTAATAAAAATGGGACAGTTATTTCCTTCTGTTGTGGAATGTACCCTGGTTAATTGTATCCTAAGTTTTGACAGTCCAAGAAAATAATTAAAGAACTCACTAGCGAGCATTCCAAGTAGAAATAATTACACTTACCCTTCTGTAATAACCTACTGCAAATCAAGAGCATGTAACATGTTCAAAGAGAAGCCTGGAAGTCTCAAATGATGCAAAAAGATCCTCACTATCCTGTGACATGTGAACTAGTGCTTCCTAGGTATTCACTGCAGCTAAAAAGGCCTCTATTTCTCCTCCATGGAATAAACTTGATTGGGGATCTTCCAACAGCCATGATAAGGGAGAGCAGCCTATAGATCTATGAGGAAGCATCATTTCTAAGCATTGTGAAGAAGAATGGGATGCTGTTGATTATGTGAAAGCTATAAGATATGTGAAAGGAAACCTATGCGGTCATGCAGGAGTTATGAGAGATCAAGGGTGGACTTTTGAGAAAATGATTGACAGAATCAGTTTTGTAATAATGGAGAGGGAGATATGTACAACATCACTGGGAGCCAGCGCTGAAATGTTTAAAGGGAATAGGCTTTAGGAAGCAGCAAGTAGACTTGATGAACAAGATAAGCTTCTAGAAGGCATAAGACTGGATGAGGGAGAAGCTAGAGTGTAACAGGATAGGACAAACTATGAATTTTAATACTTACTAATCTTCGGAGCTTCATATGTCTGTTAATTGTAAATATATGCAATATTTACTTTGTTTGGCAAAGTCTGATCAGTTATCCATCATTCTAAAATAAGAATGGTACTGTGGTATCAGACTACATTAAATCTCATGCACAGGTCGATCCATGTTATAGCAAATACAACATGTAATATTTGCACGTTTGCAAATTTAAAATTGGAAATAATATGAATGTATGTGGTATTAGAGAACAGCTGTGTGCAAGTAAGTAAAATTGGGGGTCAAATTTATGTTATAGTAAATTTAAATTACATGCAATTTAAAAAATAGATAATTTAAATTGTGTATCGCCCCATAATTATAAGAATTTCTAATAAATTAATTTGAATTCTAGCCAATAAATCAGATTAGTGATGGATTAATTGGCTACAAATTGAGGGTAAATGGAATATGACTCATTATGACTCAGTTATGAAGTAAAATTTTACAATTTGTCTAAAATTACCTGTCAGACAAATTGATGTTAAGCAGAAGGTGACTGTTTGAAATTAGAAATGAAAATGACTGGAGATGGAACTTACCTTAAAGGACACCATTCCCAACCACTGTAGCACATGTGGTCTAAATAACTGGCAAATTCAAAGCATTAAACAGAGTCTCATATCCTGAATCAATCACAGGGGAGAGAAGTCACACAATCAGCCTTCATAACTTCAAGTCAGTCATCCCCCGAACGTATCCTGTTGAAAACATTTCTATTTCACTCCCTATTTTACAAATAAGTAATGAAATACTGCAGGAGAAAAAAGCTTTGCTTATTACTAACAAAAAAGGACTTGGAATAAATGAGTTATTCAGCTGTTGGGTTTGTTTTGCATCACCATAGGAACTTAGATCATTATCTACCTAGTCTGCCTACAATATTGTATGCCAGGTATTCATCTTTAGTTTTGAACCAGCTATCACATAGTGCTTATGTGCTGACTTGAGGTCACTGCTCAACTTTCATGATGAGTTCAGATAAGGGGCTGACATAGGAAAACTTACTTCTTATTCTTACCCTTTGACTGAACTTGGACGTCATTAATAAGGCAAGCACTTATTCCCCATTACATAATTGTCCCTTAACTGATTGGCTTATTAGCCCATTTCAGAGGTCAGCTCAAGACAATCACTTTGCTGTCATCCCAAAGCAACAGGACAGCAGATTTCTCTTCCTGAAGGATATTAGTGAAACCAATGGCTTTTTAAATGTTATATTCATCATTACTGAATACTGAATATTTATTCCAATTATTTAATTAACTGCATTTAATCTTCCTGCCTCCCATAGTGGGATTTGATCTCATGTATTTGCAATGTTAATCTTGGTTTCTATCCCAGTGGCTTAACCAGTAAGCTACCCTATCCATCTATTAAGTACTAATGGGATTTATCATTGCATGCAGAATTTATTTGTATTAATGCATTTGACTCAAATAATGAATTCTTCATTTAATATAATATAATGAAATAGTTGGGAAAATCTTGGAGTATCAGTACAGTAATAATCAAGTACATGGAAGCCAATTTGGGCTCATGAAGGAAAAATTGTGCTCGACTAGTGTCCTTGACTTACAAGAATTCACATCTGAAGTTCACTGCGCAAAGTCCTACGGATCTGGACATCAAAAAGGCATTTGATAAAATCATGGGAAAAACTCTTAGTCAAAATTAAATCTGTGGAATTTCAGGAGAAACCATGGACATGGATAGGAAACTAGTTAAACCATAGAGAGCAACCTATGCTTTGAAGTTACTAGCTGTACTACAGCTTAGAAATTCTATAACACCCAGAAAGCTATGTTAAATCAGTAGTGCAATGTGGCCCAACAAATGTATAATTAAAAGACCACCGTTACAAAACTCTACAGGATCCCCAGTGTATTGTAGGCTATGGGATGGGCCTTGCTGAGTTAAAACAGTGAAAGATATTTCCTTTGCATTTTCTACCATTATAAAAATTGTCAGGGAGGGAGAAGTGGGATGGTCGGGTCAGACGATTAACTGGTGGATTTGGGATTTTAAAGGTTATATTAGAGCATTGGGACAATGCTGAGAAGGTAGGAAGGGATGGTGGGTGTGTAATTTCCTACTGTTGGGAAAGAAGTAGAACAGTATGAGGGATTGCAGGTGTGTTTGTGGATGAGGATTGCACTTAAAACGTATAGCAGTAGAGCAAAGGAATGGGCCCTTTGGTGCACAATGTCTTATGATGGAGGGAAGTGAAAGTTGTGATTGTGTTTTGAGGAGCTGGTGAATGTTGGGTGAGCCAGTAGTTATCACTAAACATATCTGAGCACCTCAGTGTGTGGGTGAATTAGGTGCACCAGGCTGTCAGAAGTAAGATCACAGACTTCACAATGCCGATCACCAATTTTCTTTTTCTAACATTTATCAGAGAAATTACATTGCATAAACATGTGCCATGCAATAGGATGTATAGGTCATAATGTGTATGTCTCTGAGCTTGAAATCGAGATCATTATTATTTTTCATCTTGCCAAATGCTGTGAACTCAGATACCCAAGGCATGGTGCACAAATTTTTTGACAATACTAAACTGAGAGGTCCAAAGGAATTGGAGGAAGCAGATTCAGACTTATCAAGGGGGCCGAAATAAATATGAGACACCAATAGAACTGAATTTTAGAGGCATGGTACTGCTTGCAGTTGCCACAATATTACATGTTTAGTCCAACTGAGTGGGGTTGCACTTTGAGGCAAGTATGTACAGCTACAGCAGAGAATTGGTTATGTCAATAGGGAGCTGAACTATTTAGCCAGAGCAGCAAAGTAGAAGTTAAATTGAAGTCATGATAATCTGTGGTAGATAGTAAGTCAGTGTTGGAGGCAGTAGACTGAGGAGTATAGAGACTAATTCCTGGGATCAGGTGTCTGAGATATGAGGAAAGCTAACAAAAAGATAAATTTTTCAATCCGGATTAGAGATCTCTGAGAGATGTACATATAAGTGACACGCCCTCTTCTTATTACTACCATTGGGGAGGAGGTACAGGAGCCTGAAGACCCACACTCAATGATTTAGGAACGGTTCCTTCCCCTCTGCCATCAGATTTCTGAACGGTCCATGAACCCATGAATATTACTTCCTTTCTTTCGCATTATTTATTTATTTTGTAATTTATTGTAATATTATGTCTTTGCACTATACTGCTGCCACCAAACAACAAATTTCACGACATATAAGTCAGTAATAATGATTCTGATTTGGAATAGTTCTAATTAAATTGTGAGAAGAGAAGAGAACAAGGTTCACAATGGGTAAAAACATAAATGTAGGAATCACTGGAAGTTCTCCTTCACACAAATAGTGATCAGCCCTTGGAATAAGTTTAAAGTCATAGAGTCATAAGCTCTTCAGTCCTTTGACTTCAAGTCAACCATCATGCACTCAATTACACAAATCTCAGTTTATTTTCCCTACACTCTCCCAGATTTCACCACTCACTTACACAACTTGGGCAATTTACTGTGGCCAACCTACCAACTTGCACATCTTTGGGGTGTAGGAGGGAAATGGAGCATCCGAAGGAAACATATGCAGTCATGCAGAAGTTATGAGGCAGCAGTTCTACCAGCTGCAGCACTGTGCCACCTCTTGAAAGAGTGGTCATGGAGAGCCACTTAATTGGATGCTGCAATGGGAAGACATACTGGATATCTAGAGAGCTAAAGTAGTCTGGGATGAACAATTTTCCTCAAATAAATGACACACACAGCATTTCTAGCAAACAGTAAGATAGCAAATCTGCAGAACCAAAATGATTGACAAAGAAACTTTAATTTTGCTTTCATATCAATAAGTTGCTTTCTTCAGCTTTGATATGCATGTTACTTAAATATCTATATGACTACTATTTGAATGATTGGCTTTCTTTACTTTTATATTTCTGTAACTAAAATGAAATTTTTCAATTGATGATAAAATGTGAGGCTGGTGCTATGTTATTAATCATTTTGGTTCAGTTAGAAGTGCACTGGAGATTTTGCTGTCAAATGTGCACACTACTACTTCCTGCTAAATTAATATTTGTGATTCATGAATAAAAACTTGTGTTGAATGTTATTCCCTTGATGACACTTTAATGTAATGGTTGCGTGCCAGTGTGAGCACATGGTGTGTGTAATCCAGGCATTACAAGGGTGTGCAGTGGGGAAAATATTCTTTATGGTGTATAAAATTCCTTTCTCTAGGACTTACAGTCCTCACCTTATGAACTTTCTCCAAAAAAATGTTAAGAATCATTATGTAGGATTGCAGGATATTAGATACAGGTTATGGTTTACTTGTGTTTAAAGTTGCTATAACTCAACAGCGAACATGTAGTGAATGAATTATGAGCTCTTGCAAACCCACAAGATATCTGTCTGTTGTATTTGATGTCCAACTGTGCAATATCCTTTTGTGTAAGGCTGCAGGATATTATATTAATTTTTTCACACATTTACATGTGATTATATATATTTAAGTTAAAATAGTTTTGCTATTAAAGCAATTTTTATTGAGCTAAATACAAAAAAGTGAGTAATTGATTTGTCTTCTTTTAAACGGCAAGGATGTTTTGCTGCCATAATATAAAAATAAGAAGCAATGCGAAAGCAGACATCAGAAAATACTTTAATTATGGCTGCAAGTAAAAATACAGAAGTAGAAACATGTTTTGCTTCAATAGTCAGTCCAGTTTCCCAGAAGTATTCAATTAAGAAATAACTTACATTTTTATAGCTCCTTTCACAGCCTTAGGATGTCCCACTTCACAGCTTACCTTTTGAAATATAATCAAAATTGAAATATTGTGAAACAGCAGAGATTTTACCCACACAAGGTTCCACAAACACTAATGAGATAATTGTCTAGAAATTGCACTACTATCTTTTAATAACACTTTTTGTGAAAGTAGGCTAAAGTACAAAGTTGTCATTTGTGAGATACACAAAACAGCATTGTTGGGTTTCCCTCTATAATGTTGTACATAAACTGACATTATCTATTTCAGCATGGTGTCGCACATTGGGTTTCGTTGTTTTAGACTTGATAGAGAGGGAGGTAAAAGAGGTGAAGGGGTTGCACTACTGATAAAGGAGAATGTCACAGCAGTACTCAGAGAGGACACACTGGAGGGCTCATCCACAGAGGCAATTTGGGTGGACCTCAGAAATAAGAAAGGTGCAATTACGCTGATGGGATCATACTATGGGCCCCCAAATAGCTACTGAGAAATGGAGGAACAGATATGTAGGCAGATTATGGAAAGGTGCAGAAACAACAGGGTTGTCATAGTGGGGGACTTTAACTTCCCCAGTATTGATTAGAAACTTCCTCAGTACAAAAGGCTTAGATGGGGCAGTATTTCTTCGGTGCATCCAAGAGGGGTTCTTGAAATTGTATGTGGAGAGTCCAACTAGAGGAGAAAACAGACTGGACCTGGTTTTGGGAAATGAGCCAGGCCAGGTGACAGACCTGATAGTAGGTGAACATTTTGGGAATAATGACTGTCCCTAAGCAGACCATGCCTTTCCAAATATGCATACATCCTATCCCTCAGTATCCTCTCCAATAGCTTCTCTACCACTGACGTGAATTATGTTTTAAGATAGTTATGAGTGAGGATAAAATTGGATCTTGTGGGAAGGTACTATGCTGGGGGAAGGCAAATTACGATAGGATAAGACAGGAGCTCAGGACTATTGATCAGGAGCAGCTGCTGTCGGACAAGTCCATATCTGACATGTGGGAGTTGTTCAAAGACCAGCTGATCAGAGTTCAGGATTGGGGTGTTCTGGTAAGGACAAGGATAGTAAGGTAAGGGAATCTTGGATGACCCAAGAGGTTCTAAATTTAGTCAGGAAGAAAAAGGAAACAAATGTAAGGTTTAGGAAGCTAAAATCAGCCTGGGCCCTTGTAGAACATAAAGACAGCAAGAAAGTGCTCAAGCAGGCGATCAGGAAGGCCAAAAGGGTCCATGAAATGTCTTTGGTGAGCAGGATCAAGCAGAATCCTAAGGCTTTTTATATGTATATTCAGAAAAACAGGATAACTAAGGGGAGGGTAGGTTCACTCAAGGGTAAAGGAGGGAATTTGTGCTTGGAGTCAGAGCACATGGCTAAGGTACTAAATGAGTACTTTGTGTCGGTATTTACCGAGGAGAAGGATTTGGAGGATAGTGAAGGTGGAGTGGGTCATGCTAATGTGCCAGGACATTTTGAGATTAAGGAGGAGGTAGTGCTGGGTCTTCTGAAAAGCATTAAGGTGGATACGTCCCCAGGGCCTGATGGCATATATCTCAGAATATTGAAAGAAACAAGTGAGGAGATTGCTGGGGCTTTGACAAAGATCTTTGTGTTCTCACTAGCAACAGGTGAGGTCCCAGAGGATTGGAGGGTAGCAAATGTTGTGCCCTTGTTCAAGAAAGGAAATAGGGATAATCCAGGTAATTATAGGCCAGTGAGCCTCACGTCAGTGGTAGAGAAGCTATTGGAGAGGATACTGAGGGATAGGATGTATGTGTATTTGGAAAGGCATGGCCTGCTTAGGGACAGTCAACATGGCTTTGTGTGGGCAGGTCATGTCTTACAAACTTGATCAAGTTTCTTGAGGTGGTGACAAAGGTGCCTGATGAGGATAAAGCAGTGGATGTTGTCTACATGGACTTTAGTAAGCCATTTGATATGGTCCCTCATGGTAGGTTGATTCAGAAGATAAAGATGCATGGGATCCAGGGTGAATTGCAAGTTTGGATTCAAAACTGGCTTGCCCATAGAAGACAGAGAGTAGGGGTAGAAGGCTGTTATTCTGGCTGGAGGTCCGTGACCAGTGGTCTTCCACAAGGATTGGTGCTGGGACCTATAGCAATGTTTGTGATCTATAGCAATGATTTGGATGAAAATGTAGGTGGGTGGATTAGCAAGTTTGTGGATAACACCAAGATTGGTGGAGTTGCACAGAGTGTAAAGGACTATCAAAGAATACAGTGGGATTTCAATCAGTTACAGATAAGGGCAGAGAAGTGGCAGATGGAGTTTAATCTGGACAAGGGTAAGGTGTTGCACTTTGGGAGGGCAAATGAAAGCAGAAAGTATACAGTTAATGGTAGACCACTTAGTAACATCGAAGTACAGATGGATCTTGGGGTCCAGGTCCATAGTTCACTGAAAGGCAATGTGAAGGGCAACTTTTATACACAGAGAGTGGTAGGTAGCTGGAATAGGTTACCAGGTGTAGTGGTGGATGCAGGCAGCTTGGTGGTGTTTAAGAGGCTTTTAGATAGACACACGCATATGAAGGGAATGAAGGGATATGGATGATACACAGGAGGAGGACATTTAGTATAAATTGGCATCAAAATCAGCACAACATCGTGGGCTGAATGGCCTGTCCAGTACTGTACTGTTCTATTGGTGTGATCCAAATTCTTGCAGTTCTCAAAATGTAGCATTGCAGCTGTGATCTTTGCATCCAGTTCTTAAAGGGACATACTTAAATAAAGCAATACTCATAGAATCAGGGAGTGTTGCTACTGGAATTTGCAAAGATAGAGATAGGGTCTGCAGGAGTCATATTCTTTCTGCATTGGATTAATGAAGGTACTCAAGTTCTTCAGTTATCAGGCTTCTGCTCAGGGCAATAATGTGAAGTAGTTCACCCATTTGTGAGTAGTGAATCTACAAATATATCCACACCACTCTGTACAGTACGAGTTACTCTGTGGATTTGTGGGGATTCTGGATGGCCTTGATTTGCACTTTCTGAGTGGTTGCTTTTGCCAATCTGATTATAAGAAGTGACAAAAGGATCTTTTGGGTGTGAACTTTGATCTGACATATCTCTGAGCATAGAAACTCACTGACGTGCCTTTGTGAAGAATAAGTTGCACTAATGGTTTAGTTATTCACTACGAACAGATGCCATCTGACATCATTCCTACCCAATCGATGGAAGATGCCAAATGTCAGATGGTGTCATTACTTGCAATTGCAGCTGTGCAGAATGACTGGGGGTTTAAGTGATGCCACAGTAGAAAAATGCAGTGATTCACTTAATCTTCACTCTGAACTCTTTCAACTTGTAGTCCTCACACACCTAATGGAAGTTCCATGCTGTACAGTTTCTGTGTAGGGTTGGAGAATAAGGAAAACTTCCAAACAATAAAGGTGGAAGATGCCTTGGTGTTCTAATGAGTTTAACTCAGCTCTTCCCCTGTCCTGTCACATTTATCCAGCATGTAACTGTCAGATCCAGACCTAGAGATTCTTTGATTCGATTCTTTATGTGTTTTGAATCATCTGATCACAGTCTGGATTGTGGTGGGATTAGAGAAGGCAACATTAACTTCATTTTCTGCTTCAGTTTACTGCTGAATGATTTTGCTGGAAATAAATATGGGCATGGGGTGGATTTAGCTGTTAAATGCCTTATGGTCAAATAGCCTGCCAGTTCCACAGTAAAAGCTCACACGTGAATTATGCTGCTGGGGGTGGCCACCTTCCTGAAGATCTAAAGAAACTTGAATCAATAAAAACACAATTGAAACACAGATTGTTTTACTTGCTCACTCTCTGTTTCATCAGATGTATATATGGAGGCAGCAGCAACCACTCTCTATCCCACCCAAGGCATAATCCACATTCCCTGTAGTTCAACATGCAGCCCTCAAGATTTTTGCCACAAATCTTAAATTTGTCCTGAAGAAGAATCCTTTCTTCATCATTGCCAACAAATGCTCTCCTAGTATCTTTGCGGAACCTTGGAACAGCAAAAGGAAGAGTCCATTCAACATTTTGACCTTACAGAGCCATTCAATAAGATCACAGATATTCTGTGACTTAACCCATATACCTGCTCCTTCTCTATATTCTTTAATACCTCTGGATGAAAATACCTTAACAATTGACTGTTTCAATTTCTGTTTATAATCTCATATAATTTCATCAATATTTTTCAGCAGAGATCATGAGTTTTGGACTGATACCCCGAGCAGAGCTTACCAAGGTTCCAGTATCATTCTGTCCAGTAGAATCAGAATCAGAATCAGGTTTATTATCATTGACATATGTCATGAAATTTGTTGTTTTGCAGCAGCAGTATGGTGCAAGAGATAGAGACATAAAAATAGTGCAAAAGAGGAATAACGAGGCACTGTTCATGGGTTCATGGACTGATCAGAAATCTGATGACAGAGGGGAAGAAGCTGTTCCTGAAACATTGAGTCTGGGTCTTCAGGATCGTGTACCTCCTCCCCAATGGCAGTAATGTCAAGAGGGCATGTCCTGGGTGGTGAAAGTCCTTAATGATGGATGCTGCATTTCTGAGGCACCACCTCTTGAAGATGTCCATGATAGCGGGGAGGGTTGTGTCTGTAATAGAGCTGGCTGAATCTACACCCTCTGCTGCCTCTTTCAATCCTGCACGTTGGAGCCTCCATACCAGGTGGTGATGCAACCAGTCAGAACGCTCTCCACCGTACATCTGTAGAAATTTGCAGGAGCCTTTGGTGACTTACCAAATCTCCTCAAACTTCTAATGAAGTAGAGCCACTGGCATGCCTTCTTCATGATTGCACCAATGTGTTGGGCCCAGGATAGATCCTCTGAGATGTTGACGCCCAGGAACTTGAAGCTGCTCACCCTTTCCATTGGTGAGCCCTCAATAAAGACTGGTGTGCGTCCTCCCGACTTCCCAGTCCCGAAGTCCACAATCAATTCCTTGGTCTTGCTGACATTGAATGCAAGGTCGTTGTTGCAATACCACTCAACCAGCTGATCTACCTCACTCCTGTACGTCTCCTCATCACCATACGAGATATAGAAATATATAGATATTTCTTTAAATGATGGTGGTACTGTTTATTCCTTGGGTTAACTGCACTGTGGCAGGTTCCATGGCACATACAATCGACGCATGTGAAATGGTTCTGATACTTATGGACAACCCAATCTTTGCATTTCTCTGGCTGACCACATCAGATGTAGCCAATAAGTCTGTCCTGTTGAACTCTCTTATCCTCTGGCAAATTGAGGACAAGAAACTCCCTCCCTGACAGATAATTACATAACTGCAGCAGTATTGATTCTTTTTCTGGGCTGAAGTATGCTAATGACCATTTCCCAGTCAACTTGCATCCCTTCAGAAACTAGATAGAGCACATCCAGGCAGGAGACACATGTTCGGCCATAAAACATATACATTGGGCACTAAGGATGACATTGTTTCTTGTAGAACACCCCTTTTGCAGCATTGTAGAAGAACTTGGGCCACATTGTCCTGGGAACTATCACAGTTGGGGACCCATGGGTTAATGTGGTCTACCCATCCTAGCATTAGAGTGGGCACCCTATCAAGTAAATCAATCCTTCATCCTTTGCGTCAGCCCATACCCTCAACACACCGTCCTGCACAAAAACCTCTCTAATAGCCCCAATCTCCATGCCTCTCTACCCCCACAATCTCTCATGTTTTTGACCCTGACCCTCTAACCAGTGCACAATCATCCAATATCCCTGAACAGCCACATAGCTGCCTCCCCATCATCCAACCATCCGCACCTCCATCCATCCACCCATCTACTTATCTAATCCTCCATCCATGCATGCATGCATCCATCCATCTATGCTCGTATTTTCCCCGGTTCCTTCCAAGCCTCACCATCATCAATCTTTGCTCGCCTAACCCAGTCCACAGTACAGGTTTGAGTGAGCCTGTCTCTTCCAGCCTTCCTGAATCCAGCACACTCTTGTGTGTGCTAGAATTTCCAGGCTCATGTGACCAAATTGAGGCACTTCTTTTCTAGTTTTATTTAGTGGATATTTGTTGATCTCCAGTTTAACCAGACAAATCTTCAGCATAGATTCCTACACAAAGCCTATTCCTACACACCACTACAAGTTTCATCAGTTAAAGGCTGGAAAGAGGAACAATTCACTGGGTGATTGTTGCTGGAGAATATCTGTTCACAATATATTCCAATGATTTGGATGACAAAATCAAATATAATATATCCAAGTGTGCTGATGATACAAAGCTAACATACGAATATGTCATTCAGCTCTCAAACTTGCTCCACCATTCAACAAGATCATGGCTGATCCTCTTTCTCAAACCAATTTTCATGTATTTTACATTGTATTTTTTAATATGCAGTAATCTATCAATTGCCGTTTTTAAAGCAATTAATGATTAAGCCTTCTTTGCACTTTGGATAGAGAATTCCAAAGGTTTGCCACCCCCTGACTAAAGATATGTTCCCTTATCTAATTTCTAAATAACCAATTCCTTATTTTGAGACTGTGACCCCCTAATCCCGGGCTCCAAAACTGGGGAAATGTCCTTCCTGCTTCTACTCTGTAAAAGCCCTTTAAAACTTTGGTGTGTTTCTCCTAAATTCCAGAGAATAGAGACCTAACTTCTCAATTTCTTCTCATGTATCTGACCCACCATACCAGGAATCAGACTGGCCAATCTTTGCTGCACTCCCTCTATACCAGGTATATCCTCCCTTAGAAAAGAATAAAATTTTATACGATATTCCAATGTAGTCTCACCAAGACCTCATATTATTGTAAAAAGCATCCTTACTCTTGCTAGCAAATCCTTTTGCAATAAAAAAAAACAACATACCATTTGCCTTCTTAATTATTATACACAGTTTGGTGTAGTTTAAATGGTTGAAATGACTGCAAATTAGGCTGGAGCCTCGATATACTGGGTCGCAATCTGGAATTTAGGATAGCTTTTTGTGGCACATGAGGGGGGCAGAAATTTAATCTGATCACTGAAGATTAAACTGGATTTTCTTACACTTCCCCAATTATAATATTGTACACATTTTAATTATATTTTGTTAAGAAACTTCCCTGGGTCCAAACAACAAATTATAGCAACAGTCACTGTGGCTGTCAAAAATTATCAACCCACCACAAAGCTTTTCAACAACTAAAACTGAGAAAGGATCATTCCTTCAGCTATTCCTTCCAACCTTCCAACTTTTCTGATTGATTCTTTTCCTAGACCTTCAGTTCCTGAAAATAATGACACTTCCCGAGAAAAGGCAGATGAGTGAAGCCAATTGTAGCAAGTCAGGTTTAATAAATGATCTCAGAGTAAAACGAAGTAGTGATCACTTAGTATTCAACTCGAGAATGAAAAATTTGGGTCTGAAACAACTCTGTTGAACAGGAATTACAAAGAAATTGGCTAAAGTAGACTGAGCAAAAAGATTAGCAGGTAAGACAATATACAAGCAGTAACAGATATTGAAGATGATAAAACCTGCATCCCCAGAAAAACACATCCCGATGAGGAGAAATTTTCCCCATGAGGGAACGTGGAGTGGTGGGAGGGGGTTTGGGAAATGACCCAATCATGGCTAACCAAGGAAGATAAGGAGGGTTTTAGGTTAAAGGAGGACAGGTTAGTGATAGACCCAAAGATTGGGATAAATTCAGAATACAGTAAAGGAGGATGAAAAAACAATCCAGAAGGTGAAAATAAACTATGAAAGCAAACTATTGACAGATTGTTCTGGGGGCAGGAACTTTAGGCCTGGATTTTCTTTCAGTAACTGATAATTAGAGGAAAAGAGAGGGCAAGGTTAACATGGACCCCTTAAAAATGAGGCTGGAAAATTGTTATGGGCAACAAGAAAATAGCGGAGGAGTTAAACAGTTATATTTGCATCAATCTTTATGATGGAAAAACTATGAAAATCATATTAATTATAGAATATACTGGGGAGGCATTAAATACTATCACCATTACTGGAGAATTAGTATTGGTTCAAAAGGCTGATAGCTCCCCAGGATCTGACAGTTTGCATCCTAGAATCCAAAATGAATTGGCTTCAGACAAAATGGATGCAGTGGTTGTAATCTTCCAAAAATCCTTGGATTCTGGATAGTCCCAGGGAAAACTGCCAATGTGATACTTTTATTCAAACAGGATGGGACATAAATAGTGGGTAACTATAGGCCAGTCAGCATAATGTCTGTAATTGGAAAATGTTAGAATCAATTATTATGAAGGTAATAGAAGAACATGTGGAAAGTCAAAGAGCTTTATCAAATGGAGTCCACAAGGCTTTATGAAAGGAAAATAACATCCAACAATTTTATTAGAGTTCTTTGAGGAAGTATCAGCCAGAATGGATAGAGAGGAACTTGTGGAGATAATATATTTGTATTTTCAGAAGATGTTTGGCTAGGTGCCACACAAAAGGTTGGGAGATGTTCATGGATAGCTAACCAACAGGGAATGGTGTATAGGGATAAATGGTTCAGTTCCAGGATGCAACCTGCAAAGGAATTTGGGGACCTCATACAAGAAACACAGAAAGCTTGCATACTTGTGCAACAAGTAATCAGGAAGACTAAAAGAATGCTAGTTTTTAATTCATGAGGGTTGGCATATTAAAGTAAGGAAGTCTTACCACAATTGTACAAGGCACTAGCAAGACCTCTTCTAGAGTACTGAGGATAGGTTTGGTCCTCTAATTTAAGGAAAGATATTTTATCTTTGGAGGCAGTTCATAGAAAGTTCACTAGGATGGTCACAGGTATGGAGGGATTTATTGTCTTATGAGGAAAAGTTGAACAGGTGGAGTCTATACTCATCGGAATTTAGAAAAAATGAAAGGTGATCATATTGAAACATAAAAGATTCTTAGGTGCCTTGTCAGGGTAAATGCTGGGAAGGTGAGGAAGAATCAAAAACAAGTTAAGACTGAAATGTGGAAAATAATGCACTCCTTTTACTGTTTCTTATGATTTTATGGTCTTATGGCCAATTGCAGGATGTTAAATCTTTTGTCCAGTAGCAGGGAAAACAATGGAAATGAAAAAAAAACTGCAGATGCAGGAAATCTGAAATAACAACAGAATATGATGGAAAACACAGCAGATTAGTCAGCATCTGATCTGGAAAAAGAAACAGATTTAACACTTCAGGTTGAAGACCTTTCATCGGAATTGGGAAAGAGAGCAAAACAGAAAAATAGTTGAACTAAAACTAACTTGTTCTCTCTTTGTTCCAGTTGTGATGAAGGGTCTTTCACCTGAAATATTAACTCCATTCCTCTTTTCACAGATTCTAGCCTGACCTGCTAAACATTTTCAGCACTTTCTCTTTCAATTACAGGTGAAAACAGTGACTAAAGGTGCTAAAATTGGAGTGGCTGCTAATGATAAAGGTGATCCACATAACCCTGGTGCCCTACCTGTTCTGATATATATGCTGTAATAGATCACTACATACCTGATGGATATCTTGATAACTCTAAGGAACCAAGTAACATCTGTATTGCTAATGAGAAAATGAACATTTTTTTGTGCACTGCAATAAACAAAATCTAGATAGAAACTTGGCAGTATGTCAATACTCCTAAGCATCTGTTGTCTTTGCTGGACTGTTTAGATTGTTCATCTCGAAGGTTCCCGATTGTATGAGTCAATATATGATTTAGTGCTGAAAGCAAGTTATAATGGCACTCATAAATTAAACACAGATTGTTGAACTGAGTCATAATGCAAACAGTATTGTGATGATGCTAGAATATTTGATTCGATACACAAACTTATGCAATCTTAAAAGTACTTTAAAACTCTTAAATGTTTGTGGGTTTTTCTGATGTAGAGATGAGGTGGAATGAAACACAAGCTTCATCATTTTTTGTAAACATGGAATTATAGAAACCTCATGTGTTTTGATTGCTGGCAAAGTAATGGCTTTCTGTTAATTATATCTTGTACTTTTATTTTCCACATTTTATGATCCCCATTTCTCACGGGTCCGATTTCTCAGTATTGTGTTCAGTGCTGACTTCTGCCACTGATCTCATCACATTCACAAGGGCCTGGGGGAATGCCTAAGGGGAGTGCATCTTTTGCAGTTTGGGGATTCATTGGTAGTGCCTGTCTGCTCTGAAGAATGGAAACACCAGCTGGACGGTGGCAAATTGAAATTAAAATATGAAGGTAAAATATGTAAGAAGAGATGCTGAAATGGGCTGTACATCAGTGGCGCCTGCTTCACTGTTCAATAACATCTTGGCTGATCCTATGTCCTCAAGTACACTTTCCCCACCTGGTCCCCTATGATGGATGAAAGAATACCAGAGAAAATAAATCACTTACTTAATATTTACAATTCTGTGTGGTAATGGAATTGAAAGGATGCAAAAAAAGAAGATAGGTTAGATAAGAAAGGGCAACCATGGATAAGAAAATAGTATTAAAAATTTGGTAGGACTCCAGTTGGATAAAGGACCAATCCCCAATGGCACACGGTCTGGAATGTGGAGGGATATAAAGAGAAAATAAAGCTTCCAACCCTGGTCTTGGATATGGATATTGGGCTAGAGGACTGAAGGAATAGCAATAAAATATCTTTGCTTATAAAGAAGCGGCTGATTAATCTAACATTTGTTAGTAGAACATCTAGGGGCAATCTTAGTAGATAACATACGTGCAGCTTGGATACCTTACTTAAGAACAATAATTGTGTATTTATGAAAGGCAGGTTGTTTCATTTTAATAGATTTCTTTGAAAATTAATAGTAAAGAATGTTGGAGATATGGATTTTCTAAATGGGTTTAATAAGTTTGTTGACAAAATTAAGTGCATGGTGTTAAAGAAAATGCAGCAACATTGATAAACCATTGGTTCAAGGACACAAAACAGAGCTGAGTTGTTAACAGTTTTTGTTAGACTAAAAAGATGTAACCAGTGCAATTTTCAAGGGGTCAGCACGAGAGGATAATAAATGTTGACCTTTCAAATTACATCCATTTTCCAAGGGCTATGATGATTTGAATGGATGATTTTATCCTTGTATCTTGTACTTGACCTCTTTCTACTGCACTCATGCCTCCCAATCCCTACCCCATCTCCCAATCTTGCCCCATTAACTAACCAGCACAAAATACCAATCCACAGATTTGAAAAATTGGACAGTTCTGTTTCGGATTGTAAAAGAACATTGTGTTCTACTTTTGCTTGCATCATGCATATGTTTTGGATAAACAAATTATATTTCTTTAAAAACTACCAGATGACCAAGCCCAGTTAAGTTTTTATTACCTAAATAAATTATCTTTAGTGTCAAAGCTATAATGTCAATGATACTCCAAATGAAATAAATAGGAAAACATTCATCTTTAATGAACATATTTTTCAAAAAATATTTTGGAAAGTTTTTCTCTTACTTTCAAAGTTTTCTTTCCTCATCCTTCCAGCAGCAATTGGTTCTTTCTAGCAAAGGAAGGAGCTGTATTTATTAGCACCTTAAGGCATTGGAAAGAACTCCGCAACCAGTAAATAATTCTGAAGAGCAACTGTTGTTTTCATGTAAGCACCAGCATTGCCAATTTGCACTGAAGCTTCCATAAACAACAAATAGGATGAATAATAAATGAATCTCTGTTGCTGTACTGCTTTAGGGTGGGATGTTGGTTATTTAAGGATACAAGAAGAAGAAGCAGAACTAATTACATGAGCCCACATACATGCTCTGCTATTCCATAACATCACGGCTGATTTAATGGAAGTCCTTAAGACCTTTTTCCCATCTGATCCTCATATCTCTTAAAACTTCATTTTAAAACTTTATTTATACAGCACGGTAACAGGCCCTTCCGGCCCAACGAGTCTGCACTGCCAAATTACACCCATATTAACCTACCAACCCATACGTCTTTTCCAATGTGGAAGGAAACCATTTGAGGACATGGGGCAACATACAAACTTCTTACAGACAGCAGCAGGAATTGAATCTCGCTCGCTGGTGCTGTAATAGCATTGCTTCAACCTCTATGCTACCATGCTGCCCCAACCGTGGCGCCCTTGATTCTGCAGATCAAATAGCTAATTCAACCTTGAACACAGACTCTGTTAGGTAGAGAATTCCAAATAATCACAGCCCTTTGAGAGAAGAAGTTTCCTTTCAATTGATTCATTTATCTTTATTTATTAATTCTTCAGGACATAGCCATTGGTGGCAAGGCCACCATTTATTGCCCTTTCCTAATTGACAAGTAGCCTTGTCAGCCTAAATTTGCTAAACAAAAGTAAATGTAGTCTGTTCAACCCAATTACTCTTTTTTTTCTTCATCTTCTTAGGCCGTCCTTGGGATCCATTTTGGTTTTGTGGGTTCTTAGATACCTAAAGAAGCCAATCTGGGAACCACAGACTTCTTCACAGATGGGCAGTTGGTGGCTGACAGTAATGGCAGGTGGGGATTTGTGAGGTGTTGTGTTCTTCCAGCTGTTCATGCAGGGCCTTTGTGTGCTCCCGATTTATGAACTTGAGGTTCTCAATACCATCCTGAATGCTCTTTCTCTATCCTGAACAGTCATGGGCCAGAGATCCCCAGAAATCAGTGGGGAGGTTGAATTTCCTCAAGGAGGCTTTGAGCATATCCTTGAATCTTTTCCTCTGTCCAACACACAATATGATAAATGTCCATTACTGTCTAGTGGTCAAAGATGTCATTTTAAGGAGGATCTTTAAAAAAAAGGAGAAAATAGAAAGGCAAACAGGTTAAGGGAAGCAATTCGAGACTATGATCAATTGGCAGCTGAAGACATAGTTGAGTAGTGTAGTGATTAAAACTGGTGAAGCCACGATGAGAGGAATGCAAAGATCTAGGATAGAAGACCTGGAGGAGGTTGCAGTGATAGAGAGAGACCAGGGTATGAATGGATTTTAAAACATGCATGGAATTTTTAAAATGTTGGCATTTTAGAAACAGAGGTTATTTTTGGAACCCTGCTGATATGCTTATTGTCTTATTAATTTGGACTGAAGTCTTTTTGTTTGCTACTAATAACTTGATCCAACAACAAAATCATGTTAAATTTTATGCTGAATAGCCTGCACATAGTAGTAGAGGAAAATAAAATGGGAATAGTAGCATTAGTGTAAATGGGCGCTTGACGGTTGGCATGGACGGCTTGTTTTGGATACCGTTGGGGGGGGGAGGTGACTGGCCAGAGGAAAGCCGCAGTGACCAGGTCTCTGGCACTGACCTGGTCATGTGGTGCAGAAGGCAAGGGGGGAGAAGAGGAGAGCAGTAGTGATAGGGGATTCCATAGTAAGGGGGGCAGACAGGAGATTCTGTGGACGTGAAGGAGACTCCCAGACGATACGTTGCCTCCTGGGTGCCAGGGTCAGGGACGTCTCGGATCAGGTCCACAGCATTCAGAAGGGGGAGAGTGAACAGCCAGAGGTCGTGGTACATATTGGTACCAATGACATAGGTAGGAAAAGAGATGAGGTCCTGAAGAGGGAATATAGGGAGCTAGGTAGGAAGCTGAAAAGCAGGACCTCTGGATTGCTGCCTGTGCCATGCGCCAGTAAGGGTAAAAATAGGATGATTTGGCAGATGAATGCATGGGTAAGGAATTGGTGCAGGGGGCAGGGTTTCAGTTTTGTTGATCACTGGGATCTCTTCTGGGGAAGCTACGACATGTACAAAAGGGATGGGTTGCACCGGAACTGGAGGGAGACCAATATTCTTGCGGACAGGTTTGCTAGAACTGTTGGGGACGGTTTAAACTACTTTGGCAGGAGGATGGGAACCAGAGTGATAGTAGGTCAGAGGTTGATGCATTTAGTGTACAAGTAGATACAGAGTGTAGAAAGACTGTGAGGAAGGATAGGCATTTGAAAGGGCAAAAATGCAGTCAGTTGGATGGGCTGAAGTGTGTTTACTTTAATGTGAGAAGTATCAGGAACAAAGGTGATGAACTTAGAGCATGGGTAAGTCGTGCAACTATGACATGGTGGCCATTACAGAGACTTGGCTGTTGCAAGGGCAGGAATGGCTGCTGGATATTCCGGGGTTTAGATGTTTCAAAAGGGACAGGGACGGAGGTAAAAGAAGTGGGGGAGTGGCTTTGCTGGTCAGGGACAGTGTCACAGCTGTAGAAAGGGAGGGTGTCTTTGAGGGATCGTCTACTGAGTCAGTTTGAGGGAAGTCAGAAGCAGGATCACTCTATTGATAGTATTCTACAGATCCCCCAATAGCAACAGAGACACTGAGGAGCAGATTGGGAGGCAGACTTTGGAGAGGTGCAAAAAAAAGGGGTTGTTGTAATGAGTGATTTCAACTTCCCTAATATTGATTGGCAACTCCTTAGTGTAAAGGGGATAGATGGGGCAGAGTTTGTTAGGTGCGTCCAGGAAGAATTCCTGACAGTATGTGGACAGGCCGACTAGAGGAGAGGCCATTCTGGACCTACTAGGCAATGAGCCTGATCAGGTTTCAGATCTTTTGGCGGGAGAGCATTTTGGACTCAGTGACCATAACTCCTTGACCTTTACCATAGCCTTGGAGAGGGATAGGAGCAGACGATATGAGAATGTATTTAATTGGGGGAGGGGGAATTACGATGCTATTAGGCAGGAACTTGGGAACGTAAATTGGGAACAGGTGTTCTTGGGGAAGTGCACAGCGGAAATGTGGAGGTTGTTTGGGGAATACTTGCATGTGGTTCTGGATAGGTTTGTCCCATTAAGACAGGGTAAGGATGGTAGTGTGCAGGAACCATGGTTGACAAGATACATAGAATATCTTGTCAAGAGGAAGAAAGAAGTTTCAGAAAGCATGGATCAGACAGGGCTCTGGAGAGTTACAAGGTAGCCAGAAGAGAGCTTAAGAATGGACTTAGGAGAGCTCGAAGGGGGCAAGAGAAGTCCTTGGTGAGTAGGATTCAGGAAAACCCCAAGGCATTCTACACGTATGTGAAGAATAGGAGAATGACTAGAGTGAGGGTAGGACCGATCAGGGATAAAAGAGGAAACGTGCCTGGAGTCAGAAGAAGTAGGGGAGGTCTTTAATGAATACTTTGCTACAGTATTCACCAGTGAGAGAGACCTTGATGATTGTGAGGATGGTGTACAACAGGCTGATATGCTATGGCATGTCGACGTGAGGAAAAAGGATGTGCTGGCACTTTTGAAAAAATTAAGATAGATAAGTCACCGAGGCCGGATGGGATATATCTAAGGTTTTATGGGAAGCTAGGGAAGAGATTGCTGCGCCTTTGGCAATGATCTTTGCATCCTCACTGGCTACAGGAGTAGTGCCAAATGATTTGAGGGCAAATGTTTTTCCTTTGTTTAAGGAAGGGAGTAGGAATAACCCTGGGAATTACAGACCAGTGAGTCTTACTTCAGTGGGGGGAAAATTACTGGAGAAGATTCTTAGGGACAGGATTTATGGACATTTGGAGAAGCATAGGCTGATTAGGGACAGTCAGTATGGCTTTGTGAGGGGCAGGTCATACCTCACGGCCCTGATTGAATTCTTTGAGGATGTGACAAAGCGCATTGATGAAGATAGAGCAGTAGATGTGGTGTACATGTATTTTAGTAAGGCATTTGATAAGGTTCCTCATGGAAGGCTTATTCAGAAAGTCAGGAGGCATGGGATCCAGGGAAACTTGGCTGTGTGGATTCAGAATTGGCTCGCTCATAGAAGACAGAGGGTGGTGGTAGATGGAGCATATTCTGCCTGGAGGTTGGTGACCAGTGGTGTTCCGCAGGGATCTGTTCTGGGATCCCTGCTCTTTGTGATTTTTATAAATGACTTGGATGAGGATGTGGAAGGATGGGTTAGTAAGTTTGCTGATGATACAAAGGTTGGTGGTGTAGTGGATAGTGTAGAAGGTTGCTGTAGATTACAACAGGATATTGATAGAATGCAGACCTGTGCTGAGAAGTGGCAGATGGAGTTCAACCTGGAAAAATGTGAAGTGATACACTTCGGGAGATCGAATTTGAAGGAAGAGTACAAGGTTAATGGCAGGATTCTTAGCAGTGTGGAGGAACAGAGGGATCTTGGGGTCCATGTTCATGGATCCCTCAAGGTTGCCACGCAGGTCGATAGGGTTGTTAAGAAGGTGTATGGAGTGTTGGCCTTCATTAGTCGGGGCATTGAGTTCAAGAGCCGTGAGGTGATGTTGCAGCTCCACAGAACTCTGGTTAGACCACACTTGGAGTATTGTGTTCAGTTCTGGTTGCCTACTTATAGGAAGGATGTGGAAGCTTTAGAGAGGGTGCAGAGGAGATTTACCAGGATGCTGCCTGGATTGGAGAGCAGGTCTTATGAGGACAGGTTGAGCGAGCTAGGGCTTTTCTCTTTGGAGAGAAGGAGGATGAGAGGTGACTTGATAGAGGTGTACAAGATGATAAGAGGCATAGATCAAGTGGACAGTCAGAGACTTTTTCCCAGGGTGAAAAAGGCTAACACGAGGGGGCATAATTTTAAGGTGATTGGAGGAAGATATAAGGGGTAAGTTTTTTACACAGAGAGTGGTAGGTGCATGGAATGCACTGCCTGCAGAGGTTGCGGGGACAGATACATTAGGGGCATTTAAGAGACTCTTAGATGGACACATGAATGATAGAGAAATGGAGGGCTATGTGGGAGGGAAGGGTTAGATAGATTTTAGAGCAGGATAAAATGTCGGCACAACATCGTGGGCCGAAGGACCTGTACTGTGCTGTAATGTTCTATGTTCTATGTTTCCATGATGTATGACTCCATGACTCTATCACATAGAGATTTACACTACTAAAGAAGCTATTCACCTTAACTGTCTGTGTGTGGTGTTTGTGATGACAGCCAAAAGCTGTTTCTTTACCACATTGTATCTTCTGCTTCAAATTATTCGCTTTCCCCCAAAAGAAGCAATGATTTTACCCTGTGGTGAAGTACTTCATCTCCTGGAAACTGCTGCTTAACAATATTTCTCCTAGGTTTGTTCTTCACTCTCTCTCTGACAATTTTAAATTGATGGCAGTTCATCCACCCCAACTACAGGAAATAGCCTTCATGCTTCACAGGTTTAAGTCTTCCATTAAATCAGTGTGCAGACTTTGTCTATTGGGTGATGGGAGAGAATGAAGGAAGCACTTTCTTGTAAATTATAAAATCACTGCTTTGGAGGTTTTGCAAAGCATTATTAACTAGAATACTCTCTCCCAAAGGTAACAGGACATTAATTACTCCATAAGGTCAGTTTTATTGAAATTTAAATGCAGCCAATATGTTAATTGCATGCAGAGAGAGTGACTGAGACTTGGCTCTGAGAATTCCATATTCCCTCAGGTCAGCAGCACCAGATGATTCTGTTGACTATCTTTAGAAGAATTTGGAAAACTTACGCTGTGAAGATTATAAGCTTAGAACCAGTGCGTCATAGTCTGTCACAGGTATTTCCCAGCTCTCCTGAAAATGGTGTCTGTGTTAATAATAAGAAAGTGAGAAATAGAAGCAGGAACAGGCCAGTGAGCCTCAAGCTACTCCACCATTCAGTAAGATTATAGCTGATCTGTTACGTCACCACCACTTTTCTTCATTAATGATTTAATCATTTGATTCCTTTAATATCCAAACATTTGTTGAAGATAAATCTATGTTGACTCTTCTCAATCATATGATTATTTTCAATGCTTCCTGACACCACTTCCATAGTAATAGATTCCAGCATTTTCCCTGCCACTACTATCAGGCTAACTGGGTGGTAGTTCTTTGTCTTCTCTCTCCCTCCTTCCTTAAATAAGGTTATATTTACTATCTTCCAATCTGTGAGAACTGGTTTGAATCTATGGAATTTTGGAAGATGACAGCCAGTGTATCCACCATCTCCACAGTTAGGAGGCTTGGGTACATATTGGCTTTTAATCCATCAATTTATCCAATACTATGTTTATAACCAATGTTAATTTCTTTTGGTTCTTCATGAATTCTAGACCAATAGTTTTCCACTATTTTCAGGGGGTGGTGGGGGTGGGGGTGGGGGTGGTTTCTACAAAGACAGACCAAACCTGTTTAATTTCTTGTCCTCATCTTTAAGTGACCCACATTTAAAACTTCTTTGCTTTTTATGTATCAAAAGAAGTTTTATGAGTGTTTCTAATGTTTCTCACCAGATTATTTATACATTTTACTTTCCCTTTCGTTGTCCATTTTTTGCTGAATTCTGAAATTATCCCAATCCTCATTCTTACTGGTGTTATTGACAACATTATAAGCATTTTCCTTTGATCGAATGCCATCTTTAATTTCCCTTGTTACTCACAGCAAGACCACTTTTCCTGTTGTAATTTCTACCTTAAAGAGATATATATTTGTTATAAACTATGTTATACATTGCTTGTTTATTGTCATACCTTTTAGTGTAGATTTCCAATCTACCTTTGCCAATTCATGCCTCATTCCTTTCTGGTTTCCTTTGTTTAGACTTAAGACCCTGGCTTCAGATTTATCCAGATTGCTTTCACTGGCTATATAACATTCAATTATGTTATGTTCACTCTTTCACAAAGACCTTTAAACTATAAAATTATTTATTAGCCCCATCTCATTGCACAATATTTCAACTGAAGTAGCCTTTTCTCTGGTGGTTCCTCAGCATACTGATCTAGGAAACCACCTCTTATTCATTATCTCCGTACCATTACTGTGGTGGTAGAGGCAGCTACAATTACAAGATTTGAAAAACATTTGGACAGATACATGGATAGGAAAGATTTAGAGGGATATAGACCAAACACAGGCAAAAGTGATTAGTTTAGATAGATGACCTGGTTGGCACGGATAGGTTGGGCCAAAGGGCCTGCTTCTGTGCTGTGTAACTCTATGAATCTATGAAACTATCACTGCCTGCTGTCTAAGTAACTTAATTCCCTCCATGATGCATCACGGTATCTGAATCTTGGACTCCAGCTCATCAACTCTGAGCCGAAGTTTCTAGAACTGCAGGCATCTACTACGGATGTTGTCACCATGTTTTCCATTGACTCTCATCTTCTACAGATCCAACACATTACCTGTTCTGCCACGCCAATTGAAATTATTTAATTACTTAAGTATAAAGTTACTCAGTTGCCCTTAGCTCATCAAAGTCCACAGGCTATAGACAATGTACTAAGGAGGCACTGCTTTTTGTGCTAAAACGTGCGATTGCATATCCAGGTTGCAGATAATTCAAAGACACTGAAAATTGCCCAGTATTGGTTACTTTGATTGTCACAGGCAGGCCTATTCAAGTGGACAGTCTAGGTTGGAGGCTTTCTTGCAAAAGGTACCACAACTTACTTTAAAGCCTTTCTGATGAAATTCACAATTCTTAGGCAGAACTTGTCATTCTGATCCTTAAATGATTTTTGCTGCCTACGAATTTCTTGGTGGGGTCAAAATTCCACTCTAAAATGGGGAACTGAGAGAGGCAGGGAGGAATTATAACAAAGTGTCATAAGTAATATTTCCAGTTAACAATCATTGCTGTTTTAAGGCTGTGCCATTTTAGGGATTATGCCACATGACTGTTATTTGAGTGGCAACATTTACTTAGTGTGTAACTTGCCTGAAGCTGTGTGTGTCTGTGGAAGAAAGCCCCAGTAGGGAAATGACAATTGTGGATGGACTATAGATGTTGGCTTTGCCAGCAGACTCCATGTCCCAGGAATGATAGACTTACTTCAGTGATCTGAGTCGAAAATTAAGAAATAATTAATAGATAATTTATGCATTCACTCAGGGTATCCAAAAAACATGCATACCAAAGGCTATTTAGGATCACAAAGGGAGAAGGAGTTTCCTACAAAATGCAGCACCAACAATGCATAAGTACCACCTGGAGAATTGTTGGCATATCACATACAGGATTGAGGCTCTCCAATCAGCAAGTGGCTATCTTCAACCATAAGTATAATTTCATAGTGAAAATAATGGTTGGAGAAGGGTAATGTTAGTACCACCATCACCACCCCTTCCCCTCCCCTCCCCCCGCGCCCCCCCCCCCACACACACACACACACACACACAAACACACACACACCACCACCACCACCACCACCACCACCACCACCAACGCAACCTTTATCTATTAAGATTGATCAACTCTTTATCATCTCTGGACTAATGCAACCAAGAGTTCTTCTCCTTCCTGCTATAAAGCTGAATTTCCAGAAGTCTGTAATGCAAATCAGAAATTCAAGCCATCTTCTTCTGATTATTCTCTGAATATACAGACTGACTAAAACAAATTGGTGAGGAAAGCTTTGAGGACAGGTTCATGGAGAGTATTTTATATGGTTTCTAGGAGCAATCTATTGAGGAATTAGACAGAGCAGGCTATGTTAGGTCTGGTATGGCCCAACGGGACTAAATTAATTAAGAATCTCTTCGTAAAGGATCCCTTTGGTAAGAGTGATCAAAGCCCAGTGGAATTTCAAATTCAGTTTGAGGGTGAGACCGCACCTGGAGTACAGTGAACAGCTTTGGCTTCCCTATTTAATGATGCTTGCATTGAAGGTTGTAGAGAGAGGATTCACTAGATTGATTCCTGTGGTGAAAGAATTGATATATGAAGAAAGGTTGAGCAGGTTGGGCCTATACTTATCGGAGCTTAGAAAACTGAGAGGTGATCTTATTGATACATATAAGATTCTGAGGGAGATTGACAGGGTGAACACTGAAAGGATGCTTCTTCCAGTGGGGGTATTGAGAACTGGGGACTGTAGTTTTCGGTTGCTCATTAAATTTGGAGGTGAAAAGGAATTTCTTCTCACAGAGAGTTGTGAATCTTTGAAATTTCTTTCCCAATGGAACAATGGAGGCAGTGTCATTCAATGTATTCAATGTGGCAATTGGCAGAGATTTAAACTGTAAGGGAGCCGAGGGAGTTTAGAGAGAGAGCTGGAAAGTGATGTTGAGACCAAGATTGGACCAGCCATAATATTATTCAGAATCAACTGGTCTACTCTTGCTCCTGTTCCTTATGTTCAAAACTGGATTTTCACAAAGAAACATAACACAATATGACAAAATTGTAGCAGCCTTACATATTTCATCATGCACTTTATAGAAATGTTTCAATTCTCTCTCAGGAAGGTGCAAACTTTTCCTGAAGAGTGGCTGACCACTCTCTCGTATCTTCCCCAATTAACTATTCTTCCTGTATGAGGGTAGGCACTGAATGTGGAAAACCTATTCATGAATGAGGTGCATTGAAATCCAGTCTGATTCAGTATCTATTTAATATCCAAAGGCGCATAGTTTCTAAAAATACGCACCAGCTATAGATTAAGAGTGCGACTTCTGGCCAATGATTGTGCCCTTAGCCCAGCAATATTGAGCCCAGTTATAAGTATTTATGTCAATACCATGTCTGACATCACCCAATTCAGTGTTTAGCAGGGCTTTGTCTGGGGTCTTTCTGGCAGATACCATAACATTTCACAGAAATATGAAATGACAATCCTTATGTGTTCGGCTGGAACAGAATATCAATCAACACACAAAACAAAAAAACACTTGTATCCTTCATTGTTTTTAGGAGTGCTGTAAATTTGGACATGCTTTAAGCAACCGATGTTCACCAATGATAAGAGCAGAGAATTATCACGCATAATAACATAGTCAAATTAGTTGAAGTAAAAGCACACTCTGAAGTTTTTATTATGATTGTGTAACTGTAACAACACTGTAAGGAATTAGTGAAAGAAGAATACAATTGCAACCCCCGCCCCATCCAATCTTTTGGCTTTTGTGTTTGCTCAAGGGAGAAGTTAAGACAAAGAAAGACAGCTGAAACTGTTTATATATGAAATAATTTTTCTTAAAGATTTTGGAATGAAATACTACAACCAGTATAAAAGGAAAGCTATAAAGACTGTTCGCATTACATATAAATTACCAACAGTGGTTTTACCCCAGGATATCAGGAAATAAATTTACAATGAGGACGTTTACCAGGAAAGTCAGTAAAAAGTCAGTGTGATTCATTGACATTTGGTCCTGATGGGAAATCTTGGTAAGAATAAATTACTTTGTTAAAAGAGATGCAGTATCAGACATCTGGGGGTCCATTGACCATTGCTGTACAATATTCAACTTCAAGGAATAATAGAATAAAAACATAAGAAAGTTCAAGACCTTGGAAGGACCATTTGACTCAAAAAGTTGGTTGCCTTTGATTGATCACATCTGGGGATAGTCATACCAGATCATTCCTAGCTGTAGGTTTTAAGGGCGTATGGACAGGAAAATAGCATGTGCATTCACTTTCCCATCTGGCAGAGAATATTCTTTGCATAAAATACACAAAACCTCCACAAGGCAATTCAAACTGAAGCAAATGAATTCTCCTCTAATTTCTCATTCTCAGTGTCAGATTGCTGCTGCAAGCTCAGCTTTATCCTATTCCATATGCATTATAGGTCAGTCAGGTTCTGATCATTGAGGAAATGTGTTTTAAAGGACAATTGCTACAATTAGTGGGTTTCAGCTTAAATTGGTATTTTTGTCAGTGTTCTTTGAGAGGTAAGTGGAAAGGATAAATGAAATAATTCAAGTAGGGTACAGTTCCACCAGATATGTTCCATGTCCTAATCCACTGACTTGTGCACATAAAGCGAGTGCACAGCAGGTCTCGTCCAGCCTCAGCTCCTGCTCTTGGGATGGTTCTGAACAGAACTGACTTCATAGACAAAGAAACAAATATGATTCAACTGTTCACGAAAACTAACCAATAGACAACACCATCCATAGGTAAGAGCAGGCATTAACAGTGAAAATGACAATGTGTAGCATTAGTCCGTCAGCGGTTTACTGATGCTTACTTCACCAGGGTAACCAACTTAGGCAGCTCCCCTATTAAACAATTAATAGCAAATCACAGAATGAAACATCACTCAAATTTCTCGAGTTTGCTGAATAGCCCAAGGTACAGGTATATTTGATCTTTTTAGGCAGTCCCTTGTGGTCAAGGGTGACCTTTTACACTCTTGTTTTGAGGTGACAAATGAAGCTAATGTGGATTTGACAGACAAAGGTGAAACAGAAAGTACTTGATGGGATGGTTGAGTGAGCAGTTTGGGAGGTGGTGCATACCTTCAGCCATTTATGCAGTGCTTCTACTAAAGGATTCAAGTTTCTCAAAGCCATCCTGAATACTTTTTATACATTTTGAGTGTTCATAGGACAGGGATTCCAATGAGTCAGCAAGGCTGTCACATTTTTTACAAGGAGACTCTGAGAAAACTCTTAAATCATTTCCTCTGTCCATTGGTAATCACTTGCCATGACATAGCTCTGAGTAGAGTGCCTATCATCAGGCATGTGAATAACATGGCCTGCCCACCAGAGCCAGCAGAGTTCAAGTTAGACCCTTAATGCTATGAACATGGCCTGGGAGAAAACATTGGCTTGCTTATCCTACTAATGGATTTGGGAGGTATGGCAGAAACATTGTTAGTGGATGGTAGTCCATGTCGCAAAGCATACAGGATGGTAGGGATCATTCATTGTAGACCATGACCTTTGTACCAGTTTGAGATCCTATTCTTTGAAGACATTTTTTGCCAAAGGCTGTGCTAGCACACTGAAAGTGATGGTGAATTTCATCATCCATATTTGCATTTGTTGAGTGATGGCTGCTGAGATATGGGAAGTGGTCCATGTTTTCCAGGGCCTTATTGTGGACCTTTATTGATGGGAGAGGATGGTGTTGTACAGTAGAGATAGAGAATCTTTGGTGCGTATTTGCTTGAATGCATCAGGGAAAGAGTTGATATGACTTGAATCTCTGCCTTTGAATGTGTGGACACATACATGTGTGTACTGTAGTTCAAATATCAAGGTTGGACTGACTTCATTATGGAGTCTAGCCAATGGATGTTGAACGGCTCTGCATTTCTCCTGTAGGTTAATTCCACTCCAGTGGAAAGTTGCAGGAGGTGAAGTATAGGACTGCAGAGAAAAGTGTTGAGAATAATGCTGATGTGATTGATACAGATGTTTGGTTGATACAGTTCTGAATTGAGGTTGGGGCTGTTTTGGACCCATTGGTTAAGATCATGGCTTCAAAGCCATCTTCATAAGACAGAAACAAATTTTTGAGTGCTGCTAAATTTGAGAAGGATGCTCCATAATCCCTCTCCGTTAACAGTGTCAAATGCCTTTGTGAGTCAAAAAAAGGCCATGACCAGAGGTTGTAGTTGCTGCCATCATCTCTCTTGATGTTGTTGGATGGTGAAGATAAAGCTCATTGTGTCTCTTGATGGACAGGATCCACACTGTGATTTGGAGAGCAGTTCCTTGGCCACAGGGGGAATCAGTTGAGGAGGAACCTGGCAATCATTTTCTCTGTGGCAAACAGCAGGGACATCCTGCTGTAAAATTACTGCAATTGGACTCGTCCTTCCTCAAACTTCTTGCAAGTCATGAACAGAACCTTCTATGAGTCTGTAGCTGTGTTGATGCTTCTAAATGTTGATGAGAGGGGGAAGGGTTCTGATGTCGATTTGGTTCTGGGGCTGCTGTGCTGCCTGGTGCTGTTCCAATTGACAGTGGCAGGTAGGAAGAAGTTTAGGAATTCTGGCTGCAAGAGGTCCTTATCACTGAGGCCTCCATCACAAAGCACTGACTTTGGTCTGATTTCGGAACAGGAATAACATTGTGATAAAGACCTGTTACCTTTGGTGACGATGGACATCGTCATGGAGTCATAGGTGTCATAGAGTCATACATCATGGAAGCAGGCCCTTCGACCCAACTCATCCATGCTGACCAAGATACTAAGTAGTGGACATATCAGAATCAGAACCAGAATCAGAAACAGAATCAGGTTTATTATCACTGACTTATATGTAGTGAAATATGTTGTTTTGTGGCAGCAGTACAGTGCAAAGACATAAAATCACAATAAATTACAAAATAAATAAATAATGCAAAAAAGGAATGATGAAGCTTGTCCCATTTGCCTGCATTTGGCCCATATCCCACTAAACCTTTCCTATCTATGAACCTGTCCAAGTGTCTTTTAAATGTTGTTGGAGACACAAGAGAGACTGCAAATGCTGGAAGTCTGGAGCAATCCACAAAAAGCTGGAGGAACTTGGCAGGTCAGGCAGCATTTATGGACAGTTGATGTTTCAGGATGAAGGGTCTTGACCCAAAAGGTCAACTGTCCATTTCCCTCCATAGATGCTGCCTGAACTGCTGAGTTCCTCCACCTTTTTGTGTTTTAAATGTTGTTAATGTACCTGCCCCAACCACTTCCTCTGGCAGCTCATTCTGTACATAGACACTCTCTGGGTGAAAAGGTTGTCCCACAGGTTCCTATTAAATCTCTCCCCTATCACCCTAAACCTATGCTCTCTGGTTCTTGATTCCCCAATCCTGGGAAAAGTCTGTGTTCATTCACCCTGTCTATGCCCCTCATGATTTTATACACCTCTATAAGATCACCCCTCATTCTCCTACATTCCAATGAATAAAGTCCCAGGCTGCTCAACCTCTCTCCATAACTCAGTCCCTCAAGTCCCAGCAACATCCTCGCAAATCTCCTCTGCACTCTTTCTAGCTTAATGGCATCTTTGCTATAGCAGGGTGACCAAAACTGAACACAATATTCCAAGTGCGTGGTGCAAACTTATCATGGGAATAAAATGGGATCCCATAATATATCTGGGACTCCGAATCTATTTTTGGGTGAATCAATGAGAAGTATGTGCAGTGTTCGGTCTGGATAATAATACAGGTGAGGTGCAGACTGGTAACAGCTGTAAAATGGGACAATCATCTGTAACTAGAGAAATAAAGGACTGCAGATGCTGGAATGTAAATGAAAAATACTATGATGCTGGAGGAACTCAGCAGGCCAGGCAATATCCATGGAGAAGAGCAGGCAGTCAATGTTTTGGGACAGGACGGTTACAAGATGGTGGCGTAGACACAGAATGAGGAAGGTCACATGGCTACAAGATGGTGGCATAGACAGAGCGAGAAAGGTCACATGGTTACAAGATGGCAAGGTAAGTAATTACAAGATAAGTAATCCCCACCCTTCTTCCCCACAACCCTCCCCCACCATGTTTCTTCTCTTCTTCTCTTTCCTAGCCTATCTATCTTTTTCTACCCTTTTTTTCCTTTTTCTCCTCACCTTTGATCCATGGTGGATCTGCTCTCCCCTCCTCCCCCGCACCTGCCTATCACTATCTCTTACCTGCATCAACATATCACCACCTTGTGCCCAAACTGCCTCCCCTCTTTTGTCCACCTATCACTTCTCTGCTTTTCCCTCCTATATATTGGGCTTCCCCTTTTCCTATCTTCAGTCCTGAAGAAGGGTTCTGACCCAAAATGTTGACCGCCTGCTTTTCTCCACGGATGCTGCCTGGCCTGCTGAGTTCTTCCAGCATCATTGTGTTTTTCAATCATCTGTAACTACTCAGGTCTTTGAATTATGTTCAGGAATAAACCACCTTGACTTGTGCAGAATTGTTCAATATGCCAATTGCTGTACTTCTTGAATTTGCTTCAAAACCTTCAGGAATTTTAAAGAGGTGCTGGCTGTTGCTGAGTCTGGGAGTTATTGACCACTCGATTCTAACTGTAGCAAGAGAAGAACCAGCTGCAATGACATAAAACAAAATACAAATGTGCCTTAACATGCAAAGATTATACCTAATTCAGCAAACAGGGAATTGGGGCAGTTCTCAAAGAGCTTTATTTTGTGTTCACAAAGGGAAGGGTACCTCTACCCAGCCCCAGAATCACTTACCTACAGTTAACTAAGGATTTATATGTAGTAAGAGATTGTGTTTCTCTGAAGACATAAATGAGGTTTCCACTGCACTGAAAGGAACAAAGATTTACATTTGTAGAATGCCTTTGACAATGAGCTTAAGGGCTTATTAGCCAATAATGTATATTTGAAGTAAAAACACTTTTGTAATATTGGAAAAACAGCTGCTAATTTGCAGCTGGCAAATTTCCACAATCATGTAATGATGACCAGATAATGGGATAGAGGTTCACTCTTGTTAACTTGCATTAAACACATATTGGAGTGGTAAATACATATTACACGTCACTTCTGTATATTGGTTCTATTGACGTCAAGATAGCTGACTTTCAGAAGTGAAGCACCATGCACAGTTGCTGCTGTATTGCATGTTTAGCACAAATTACTGTGAAGGAGTTTCTGGAGTCTCAGCAGTGCCATGTATTGTGCTGCTTCGTGCGAATTTTCGGATCTACCTGAACGAGGTTTTACTGCATAATCTCATCTAAAAGCTTCATGATGGTGAAGGTAATGCAGCTGCAGCGTATTGGTATTGGTTTATTGGTACAGGTCTCAGAGCTTGGTGATAAGCTTGTTTGGAATTATAGTATTGAAGGCGGAGCTGTAGTCAATAAACAATAGTCTAAGTTAGGTGTCTTTACTGTTCCGATGCTCCAGAGATGAGTGTAGAGCCAGGGAGATGGCATCCACTGTAGACCTGTTTCGGCAGTAGGCAAATTACAATGGGTCGAGGTTGTCTGGGAGGCTGGAGTCAATGCATGCCATGACCAGCCTCTCAAAGCACTTCATGATGGTGGATGACAGAGCCACCGGTCAGTAATCATTATGGCATGTTACCTTCTTTATCTTAGGTACTGGGATGATAATGGTCTTCTTAAAACAGGAGGGAACCTCAGATTGAAGAAGCAAAAGGTTAAATATGTTTGCAAATACCCCGCCAGCTGATCAATGCAATATCTGAGGACACGGTCAGGGCCACAATCCAGGCCAGATGCATTCCGCGGGTTCACTTTCCGGAAGACTGATCTTACGTACTCATTGGTGACCATGGATTCAGGTGCATTGGAGGCTGTCGGGGTGGGTGGTGATAAACCAATCCCCCTCTGTTCAAATGTGCATAGAATGTGTTAAACTCATCAGGAAGGGATGCGCTGTTGTCAGCAATTCTGCCCGACTTTGTTTTGTAGCCCATTATAGCATGTAAGCCCTGCCACAACTGACAGCTTGTCTGGGACTCGATTTTGGACTGGAATTGTCTCTTGGCATCTCTGATAGCTTTACAGAAGTTGTATCTTGATTCTTGTAAAGATTGGAGTCACCTGATTTGAATGCTGCAGTCCTCGACTTCAGTAGGGAGTGAACCTATGGGTTCATCCATGGTTTCCAGTCTGGGAACACCTGGATTGTCCTCTTTGGTACACAGTACTCAACACACTTGCTGATAAAGTCCGTGATAGTGGTGACACACTCATCTAGGCTGGCAGCTGAGTCTTTGAACATGGACCACTCCACTGACTCAAAGCTCATCCACTTCCTCAGATTAGCACTGCGCAACTTTCTGTACTGGATCCTCCCATTTCAGCTCCTGTTTGTACGCAGGGAGAAGGAGCACAGTTTGGTGGTTTGATTTACCAAAGTAACAGTGAGGGGTGGCTCGGAAGGCATTTGATGATTGTATAGCAATTGTCAAGGGTGTTTGGGCCCCTGCTGCGATAGGAGACGTGCTGGTAGTACTTTGGTAACACTCTTGAGGTTGGCCTGGTTGAAGTCACCTGTAATAATGAAGAGGGCCTCAGGGTATCCTGTTTCAAGGCTGTTGACCACAGAGTATAGTTCATTGCATGCAGGTTTCATGTCCGTCTGGGATGGGATGTAGACTGCTATCAGGATAGCTGAAGTGAACTCCTGTGGTAGGTAGTATGGCCGACACTTCACCGTTAGATATTCCAGGCTGGGTGAGCAGGAGTTCGCCAGGACCGTCACATCCGAGCACCACAAATAATTGATTAAGAGGTAGACCCCTCCACCTCTAACTTTGCTCGAAGACACTGTACAGACCATTCGGTAGATTGAGAAGCTCTCAGGTTGTATGGCACAGTCAGGTGAAGCAGGTGTAAGCCATGTTTCGGTGAGACATAGCACACAGCAGTCCCTCAGTTCTCTTTGGTAGGTCAGTCTTGCCCTGAGTTCATCAACTTTGTTCTCAATGGCCTGGATGTTAGCTGGTAGAATGCTGAGGAGGGGTGTCTTCTACCCATGCTGTTTCAGCCTCACCTGCAGCCCAGCCCTCTTACCAGGCATCCAAGGTAAGTGGCTGCGACTTGTCAGTCCTAGAAGTCCTGGAGTGAAGCCACTTGGTAGGTGATTGCTTAAGGACAGACCTGGAAGACCTCGAGCTGAATCACCTGGACCGGAAGGTAAGTGATTTCTTCTGGGCAGACCTTGAAGACCTAGAATGGATTCACCTGGACTGGAAAGTAAGTAACTGGTTGAGAACAGACTTGGAAGGCCTGAAATGGATTCAGCTGGCCTGTGAGGTAAGTCGTTGTTCCCATACATGTCTGAAGGTCCTGGTCTGCCCCAGCAGGTAAGTGGGAGCATCTAGGGGGGGCCTCAGCATTGGGACTTGGTCCTGGGTGCTCCATAGGGTCAGGCTTCCAATCCGGAGGGGCCCTGGTGTCAGACCCCGCCATTGGGCATCGGGCCCTGCAGGTCAGGCCTTGCGTTGGGTCAGGCCTCAAGACTTGGCCTCCGCTGGTCGGGCTTCATGTTGAGTTGGGCCTTGGGACTCTGCTATCTCCAATGGATGGGCCTCCGGATAGGTCAGGACATGGGGGTTGGCGTCGGGCGCTCCCGCTGGTCTGGTCTTCACTCTGGGTCTTTAGGTCTCAGCGTCAGTTCTCCAGTGGGGTCCGGGAGTCGGGTCTTGGTGGTGGGGGCTTCAGGGTGGGGGGGGGGGGGAGGGTCGGCTCTTCACCCTGCACAGTCTTCCAGGCTTCCATGTGGATAAGCCTGTCCTAGGCCTCACTGGTCATTTCCATCTGGGTCTGGGGGTCAGGTCAGTTGATCAATTGATCCTGGAGGTCGGAAGATCACCAGCCCTGTAAGAAGATTTAAAAGAACATTATTAGTAATTCTTAGAGACATAGAAATTAAATTTTAAAAAGTAGAACAATTATAGTAGAAGTAATGAGTAGATCTGCAGACAGCGGCTTGCATCGAGTCACTACGCTCCGGTGCCATCTTCTTTTGGGAAAGTGTCCCAAATCTTTTAAAAACTCTGTTTTTATTTAGGTAAGTGTCAGCCAAGCTATTCTGCATTGGGTGTTAGTTGTTGTTTGCAATGGTGTTCAGAACAGTAAGACAGAGTGCCAGAGCATCTTACACAGGGTTGCCACTACTATAAAATAAAACAGAAAATGCTGGAAACACTCCGCAGGTCAGGCAGCATCTGTGGAAAGAGTTAACACTCATCAGAAGTGGGAAAGAGGAAGTTGGTTTTCAGCATCAGAGAAGGTGTGTGTGTGTGTGTGTGTGTGTGTGTGTGTGTGTGTGTGTGTGTGTGTGTGTGTGTGTGTGTGTGTGTGTTTTGGGTGGGTGGATAGAACAAAGGGAATATCTCTGATCGGGTGAGACCAACTAAGTTAATGTAGCAGTTAGAGCCAGGTTAAGCAGCTTTGTCTTCGGTGATGTATTGCTAAAGGCAAGGAGGTGTGCCAATCAAAAACCCAAATATCACAATTAAGGGTCCAAACATCATGGGAAAAGCAAGCAGGGATTGTTGATTGGGGTGGCACAGTGATGTTAGGGCAGCACAGAGGCACAGATACTGGAGCTGCTGCCTCACAGCTCCAGCTACCCAGGTTCAGTCCTGACTCCTAATGCTGTCTGTGTAGACTTTCCACTCTCTCCTGTGAGCAATAGGTTTCTCCCACATCTCAAAGACGTTAATTGGTTAATTAGCTATTGTAATTGCTCTTGGTGTGTAGGTGAGTGTTAGAGTCTGGCGTAAATTAATGGGAATGTGGGGAAAATTTTTAAAAAATGGGATTAGTGAAGGATTAGTAAATGGGTGCTTGATGAGCCAAAGGGTCTGTTTCCATGCTGTATGACTATAACAATGCAGCACTTGGCAAGCACGAGTCATTGTTTGAGGAGAAGGAAAGGGTATGGGGATGAGTAAACCATTCTGCTACACCTGGCTTCCAGCTGCATCATTCTCAATGCTTCATATCCTCTTGTGTCCGTAATCCCTTTTCCAGATTTTTTCCCCATGCATGATCTTTGTAAAGCTGACTAAATGATTTTTTTGATACTTTGAAAAGCTGAACCCATTTTGTTTACCCCTTATGCCTTCACCTCTGGTCATTTAAAGGCTGATTTCATGCCAGGTATCTATTTTTTGTATCTATTACAAGGGAGCAGAAGAATTGCCAGATGAAAGAGTCCAGTCCATCCAGATTGCCTTCTACATACTGGTAGTTGCATGAAAAATTAGTAAGAGTTGTTGCTTAATGATGGTAATCGATCTCTATCATTGGTCTACAACAGACACAGGAAAAATAACATGTGATGGAAAACATTGAAAATCTAGGTCCAAGTTATCTTTTTCCAAAATATTCTATACACACCAGCTGTCAGGTCTCAAGTGACTCATATACTGTGTCCCCAAATACTTTTTTTGTAATGATTGGCTCAATGGATTTCAGTACTAAGTTACTACATGTATAGGTTTTTTTAAAAAAAGTCTTTAAAATTCCCCTCATTATTCAACCTTCTTCATTTCAAACTTGCATCCTTTAATATTTGATGCCTTTGTTATGGAGAATGAATAAGTTGCCAAGATCAGTGACACAAAATTTTAAAAATTTCATGCTAGGCTACCTCCAAGTCTCTACTTGCAAGAATGATCTGTTAACTTTCTCCAACACTTCTAGAAGAAAAAAATAAACCTTGGCTTTGTGCATCAACTTTCATGTCCTTGGGATATTCCAAAGCACTCTGGAACCAATGATTTGCTTTTGAAATATAGCCACTGTGCTTCACATTGTTCCACATTAATATCTTCTAAATATTTATCAATGTCAGATGATCACCAGTGGAGATGGTGATTCATAGAACCTTGCAGCCTAATGGCATGAACATTGAATTCTCCCACTTTAGGTAATCCCCACACCCCTTCCCCACAACCCCCACGCCCACCATGCTTCTTCTTTTCCCTTTCCTAGCCTATCTCTCTTTTTTTTTAACCCCTTTTTTTCCTTTCTCTCCTTACCTTTGACCCATCCCCTGGTGGATCTGCTCTACCCACCTTCCCCGCACCTGCCTATCACTATCTCTTACCTGCATCTACCTATCACCACCTTGTGCCCAAACCGCCTCCCCTCTTTTGTCCACCTATCACTGCTCTGCTTTTCCCTCCTATATATTAGGATTGCCCTTTTCCTATCTTCAGTCCTGAAGAAGGGTCCTGACCTGAAACGTCGACCGCCTGCTTTTCTCCACGGATACTGCCTGGTCTGCTGAGCTCCTCCAGCATCATCATGTTTTTCATCTAGATTCCAGCATCTGCACTCCTTTGTTTCTCTCTCTTATGATCACCACTGCCTTCCAGGCAACACCATTAGATCCAGTAGGAGGGCACAGTCTTTGCCAGGGGCTGATAGGCTCTTAAACACTCATGAATCCCTCCCAGGAACCTTTCTGTCCCACTGCTGGAAGCTTCTTTTCACAGATCTACACAGTCTTGCCGCTTACCACTATACTTTCCAGAGGTTGGAATGCCTCATTTCATTGGGTACATTGACCTTCAGTCTTAGTGCTGATCTCTCATGGCCTGGGGAACCATTAACTCCCAGCTGCGACTGCCTCCTGGCCCCTTCTGACATAGCTGGTCTATTAAGAGGCCTCTTATAAGGTCAACTGGGATTTCCCAATGAAGTTTGAGAATGAGCCTGGCATTTGTCTGTGTGATTCTACTGGATCTGCATCAGTTACGGCAGTAGTTGGTGGAACAGCTGAGGAAGTCAAGCCCTTATTACTTCCCTGCTTTAATTTGAGTTTTATTTTAAATTTAGTTAGTGGAGACTATAATGAGCACCAAAGGCTCTTTAAAACTCCCCATGGATGTGAGCTGTTTCTGGCCTCTCTGTGGAGGTGACTAAACAAACTGAGCCACCTCTTCCGAACTAAAACTTTGATTTACTACAGAGCAGCCTTGTCGCTCAGTATAAGGTTAGACAAATGTTCCAATCCAGAGCTACCCACTGTTAACAAAATAAAGGCAACAACTGCTGTTTTGATTGAGCAGCAGGCAGGAGTGTGGTTTGGTGGATTGACTAACGATGCTGTCAAAATAATAGAAAAAGAGTCCACTCGAGGGTTAGGAAAGTGTCTGAATGACTGGAAAACGAGAGGAAGCTTAAACCAAAGCAAAGGAACATTACTGAGAGGTTCAGTTGTAATATATGATCCTGCAGACTTTTCCTTCCTGGGTGAAGTTGGAGGTAATTCATGCAAGTTGTGGTGATTCAACACAACTTTTGATCATGTTCCAAAGACACTAAAGTGAGGAGAGTCCACTGCCAACCCTCCCAAAGCCATTGAGAGGAGGAGGAAAGTGGCACTATTCTCAGTGGAATTTAATTGTCTTAGGTTTTATTTCATAGTGTGTCTCAGACCACAATGAGCTGACAAATGTTTGCTGCATAAAACACACTGCAGCTCTATCCAAATGGGAGTAATTCATTCCATTTTAATAATTACAATCAACTTTCAAGAGAAGAATAGAACAACAACAAACACAATAACAAAGCAATAGTAATATAGCAAAACTTCCCAAGACATTGTGTGGCAACGTCAGAAAAATAACTTCTAACCAGAGAAGGGAAAAAACTAATAGAGAATATCACCAAAACCATCAGCACACCTTGAGGTCAGTGGCGATCAGTGTCAGCCTGCTGCTGACCTTTCAAAAACATGCAGATACAAATTTAGAAACCTATTTCATGTGATTATCCCAGCAGGTACAAATGAAAATAACTGAAAGGATTCTCCACAGTGAGAGTTGACACGTCTTTCCATATTGCATGTGACGTCATGTCTAAACTAATTTTAACTCCATTTTGTGGGCCAATCTAATCCCAGCCCAGAAAATGAGGTTAAAAAGTGTGGAGCATTTGTTGACAACAACAATGAGGCATGACTCACAGTGAATGTTCACTTGCACAACAAAGTCAATTTATTCAAAAAACAGCAGAGAAAATTGAAACTACAGCAATTTCTCCTAATAAAAAAGAAGGTAATTTCTCTAGAAAAATACAAAGAGTGGAGGACAGTCTTTAATAAATTAGGTGCATAAAATCAATTACAGCCATTCACAGCGGTACAGTGATCGAGCTTGATTGTCATTAGAATTACCCAATCACATCCATTTGGGCTAGCCAGAAGGTAATTAAATGCAGCCAAAGGTACAAAAACCTCCTACAACACACAATAAGTACAAACTATCAATCTGGGTAGGACACTTTAAACATTTCTTGTACATTTAATTATTTTTTAAAGATTTAAAAACTTCAATAAACTTAAAAAGTGCAAGGTACTTAAGTAAGCAATGTAAAAAAATTCAAAATATTTTAAATGCCTTAAGCACTTCAAAACATTTCCATTAACTTAGCAATTAGAAATTTAAAAATTCTTGGGGACAGTTAAGTATACAAGCAAGAGGAACAACATCTTACATTCCTCATGGGTAGTCTACAACCCAATGGCATGAATATTGAGTTTTCCGATTTTAGCTAACCACCCCCCCACCCTTTTTCTCCCCTTCCCCCCTGACCTCTCCCACCCCCCACCCTTCTGATCCTCCTCTGCTCCTCCCATTTTTGTCTCCTTTCCCACACATCCAGCCCCCCCCCCCTTCACACATCTTCATCCCCCTCCCACTCCTGGCTTCATCCACCCACTTCACACACACACATTCCCCTCCCCACCCCCGATCTGGTTCCAACTGCCATTCACCTCTCCCCTAATGGTCCCCACTCTCACCTCCTTTACTTTCCAAAGCCTGCACTGGTAGCGCTTTGTGTACCTCTTTATCTCCCTCCAGCAGCTGTCTCCTATCTTCACACTCCCCTCCGCCCACCTGGTTCCATTTTCTTTCTCTTTTCTCTCTCTCTCTCTTTGTCTGCCTCCACCTATCATTCACCCGCCACTGTCTTCCAATTCCACCCCACTCACCTCCCCTACCTGGCACAACCTGCCTGTCATCTTACACCCCTCCAATCATCTCGGAATCCTTTCTTGCCACTCCCCTTTTACACTGGCCATCTCACCTCTCTACTCTCAGTCCTGATGCAGGGTTTCAATCTGAAACGTCGATAATTCCTTTCCTCCCACAGATGCTGTTTGACCCACTGAGTTCCTCCATCATATTGTTCGTTGCTCCAGATCCCAGCATCTGCAGTCTCTTGTGTCTCCACAGTTAAATACAATTATTAAAAAAAATTAAGCTATTGGAAATTTTACTAAACTCTTACTTGAGGCTTTGGAAGCTGTTCACTTCCATTCCAGTCAACGGGAGCAGACCACTTGCTCCTTCACAGACTGGTGTAAGTTTTTATAGTGAAGTCTCTCTCCCTAACTGAATTTCACGAGTTTCCCAGCCTTGCACTCAATGTGCACTGCAGCAAATCATGGACAGCAACGTTGTGATATTCTCTTCACAAACATGTGCACCGAAATCATGAACAGGCTGCCACTTACATGTCTAATGACAGTGAATACTGACAGATTTGCCTTCATCATCTTACAAAATACAGGCTCATTGATTGTCAGGAGGGTTTTCATGGAAATTATGGAGATAAAGAGACAGGCAATTAAAGAAGGAACCCAAAGACATGAGTTCTCTCCTCTCTTCTCCTGGCTCCTTCTCATGATTTGAGTACTTCAACTTGTTCGTTATCTCCCTTCAAATGTTAGTAGAGAGTTGAGGATGAAACATATGAGGTTGGGCTAACAGAAGGCAATCAAACACTGAGGAGGAAAATGGTAGTATGGAATATGAGACCATAGGGTATTGAGGATGGGATAGGTGAACTATTTTTGAAGCCAAGCTGTCTAATCCTCTCCACCCAAGCCTCTCCTCCTTTAGGGCTCTTCTTAAAACCTACCTCTTTTGCAAAGTTTTTGATCAGTAAGTTTCAGTAAGTTTTTGACTTACTGAACTAAATCCCCATCCACCTGCTTTACTGTCTCCAAGTATGGATGGCTGAATGGGTTGACTATCTGCACTTGACAGTCATCCAGGTGAACAGGTTCTAAGTGATGTAGCTCTTGGATGCTGTATATTGAGGCCCTGCCCCTCAAATACCCTGACAGGCTTTGACTACCCACCGGATGTCAAAGGCTTTTTTTTTAAATTTTAAGTTTTATTTACAGCGTGGTAACAGGCCCTTCCGACCCGACGAGTCTGTGCCGCCCATTTTATACCCAAATTAACCTACCCATACGTCTTTGCAATGTGGGAGGAAACCAGAGCACCCGGAGGAAACTGACGCAGACACGGGAGAACGTACAAACTCCTTACAGACAGCGATGGGAATCGAACCCCGATTGCTGGCGCTGTAATAGTGTCGCGCTAACCGCTACGCTATTAAGCTTATAATAAATGTTAAACATGCATAATCCTCAAATACATTTAAAACCTAACAAAATAGATTTAAGTAATTGAAAAACAATAATAAATTTTAAAAAATAAGCTTAAATAACAACACCATAAAACACTAACATTAATTGAAAAATTAATGTATAATGTACAATAGTACTTTTACAAGGTGGGCAACCTATTCAAATTAATCCATTTTTGTGCCAGCCCTCCATGAGGCTCACAGCCCCGCCACTGGACTTGATGAATCCTACACGGAAGCAAGCAGCTGACCTTTGACCTCCATGATATGTATATAATCTGAGACTTCCTGAGGTATGAATGGAAGATAGATAGTAGGTCCTTTCAAAAGCACTATCAGCCTGCAAAATTCAATCTATTATGTTTGCAATGGGCTCTTGTTTAGAAATGTGTATACTTTTTTTCTACACGATTTGGCTCGGGAACTTGTCAACATAATTCACTTTAGCACATTTGATACTTACCTGGCATCGGATACAAGTAACAACACCATTCAGTGCACAGTGTGTTTACCAAGAGAAATTGGCCAGTTACAATGCAACCTCTAGAACAAGAAGCAAAAGCCTCAGCAAGTCAACAAAGACACACAAATTAGAGTTCCCACTGGGACATTGATGCAGTCTAGGCATTACTCTGTGTTTGACTTCTGTGCCCCTTGATACAGCTTGGGACCACTAACATCACGGGAACCAGACCTCATGTGGGGAGAATGCACTGACACACGGAAGGAAGCCATTTTCCCCTGTCCTCTTCCCCTATTTTCCCTCATCCCATGGTAGACTTTTATGCTGTGGCTGTCATGTAGTGTTGTTTATGTGCAGACTCACTTCCCAGCATCCAGCACGGCCAGGACTCAGAATAATGAGCTCTGCAGGGAACTCCTATCTGGAAATGTGCAGATAAAGTTTCTCTACCATTCAGGGTGAAACTCACTGAAATGATTTTTTATTATCTGGTTTATCACCAATTTCACGATTTTTCATTTGTCACTGGATTTGGCACTAATGCTACACCTGAAGCACCTGTTTAGTACAGCAATAGAGGGCAAACTTAAACTTCTCAGCATCTGTGTTCACTTTTGTCCAATTCTGGATCTGTGTAGCTCCTCAGGACACAGCTCTCCTTTAAAGATGTCATATAAATTGTCATTGTAAATGGGTGAGTTTTGATGTCAATTCAAACTTCATCACTCTGGAGATGAAATCCGGGTAAATTTAACTCCATGGTCTCATTAAAATGCCACCAATGAACTTCCCATTGGTTCCAGTTAGCCAGTTGGTGCAAGTTCACATGACGCTAGGCTTATGGACATCTGTGGGATTGGTTGGCAGGCTAGAAGGAAAGAAACCTTGACAGGAGTCACAAACCAGTTTTTTAAAATGCTGATGGGATGATAAAATGGGGAAATATTTGCCTAGGCCAAAGATTTCATAATGCATGAAAATTAACAAGCGTAGAATAGACTCCTAGATAAACAATTCCTATTTAGTTAATAGAGGTAAAAAGTGGGTTAAAAAAAAGAAGGAAGGCAATAAGTTGTTGTGTGGGCTATAACAGTTCATGAAAATATTATGCTGTGGAAGATATGGAAGAGGATGTATGATTAATGATTCTGCAGTTAATTTAAGGGGGGGGGGGGTAAATGAAAACTTTCCAGAACCCTTCCAGAGGTGAATGTTTGGATTGATTGAAAACAGCCTCATGCAATCAATCAAAGGCCATTTGTAAAAAAAAAATCCAGTCTAAAAAAGGAAAGGTAGGTGAAAGAAGGTATGCAAGTTTTCAGTTTATTTTTACAGAAACAGGCCGCAGAAACTACATTTTATCTTACAATAATAGTTCTTCCTGATGTTTGAGCTGGCTTTTGCAGCAACATTAGTGATTGCTTCAAAGTCATCATGTCTGAGATGAGAACTCAAAACTATCCAGCAACAATTGTCAAAATTAGCCAGATGTCCCAGTTTGTTAACATGAGAAAGTGGGGATTGCTTCCCATACAGTACATTGCTGCACACTCCTAAAGAAAATGACACCAGTACCACGGCAGATTGCCCACTGGTTTCTTTATAAGCTTCTCAGAGGGGTTGAATGCAGGCCATCAGTGACTATAATCTCTCTGTAGAAGCAGGACTTGCAGGTCTGCTTCTCCTGGCTCCACACTCACGTAAAATAGAATATGTAAATTATCATGCATGCTGAATACTGTGATCAGTTGTCAACTAATTTAGTGCACGTTTATTTCGACATCTGAAGATACACACACAAACACACACACACTCACATTCTAAAACCCATGCACTTCTAACCTTGCTGCAACACGCACTTGCCTACAAATAGAAACCTCTCATGTATGCCCGTGTACACACATATCCCGAGTATACATTCCCACTCATGTGTATGCAAACCTACATACATCTGATTCTGATTCTGATTCTGATTCTGATTCTGACATGTCCACACAGCCCCATTTTCACAGTCCATTCATGTGCATACCTCACATAATTAGAGGATTTGTGTTGGTGATTTACTCCCTATCCAATGATGAATGCAGATAAAGTGCCAGTACCTTTCATGAAAACATGTGATCCTATTTCTTGTGAAAATGTTACTGCAGAACCATATTCTGATTAAGCAAAAAAATACAGAAGAGAGTTTGCTAAAATCTTGGCTTTATAGAACAATATCTAATATATTTTTAAATTATTTTCATTAGTTTTAGTTAGTGTTTCCACATCTCAAATTCCTCACATGTTGCAGCATCTTCAAAAATAGAGAGATGGCTAAATGTCTTTAAGCCTCTGCAAATGTTGGATTCAGGGGTAGTAATGGGTGGTGTCCAGTCATAACAGTTGGTGCTCAAAGGAAGCCTCCCCTGGTTACTTAACCTTGGGAAGAGACTTTCCAATGGTGAAGTCTTTGATCCAATCCTGCTACTAATATTTTTTTGTTATTAACTGAGCAGCAGAAACTCTACAAAACTTAATAACTTTAATTTAAATGCTGGAGAATCATCAAGTTAAAAATATTGGAAAATTAGTTATGAAATACTGAGGAAGAGCAAAGATCTGAGATCTAATGAACTGAGTTTCCGCCTTATTCGTCACTTCTGCACAGAAGTCTTTTGAGTTTTTCCACCAAGTGCCAAAAATATTCCATGCTTTCTGACTGCTTTCATTGGAGCTGTTGGGATTACATCCCAATTTAAACATCCCCCACCACTCAGGAGTATTTCTGTCCAGTAAGGTGTTGATTTCTGAGACCTATTTTTCAGAGCTGGTTGCAAGATACGTGTTGGAGGTCATTATTCCCGGAATAAGTAATAAGAGTCAGATGAATTTCCATAAAGGTGCTAAAGGCAGGAATGAGGCAGAAACCTAATTAATCATGATCCATAAATACATGTTCTCTGTTTCGTTAGTGCATACATTTGTCAGGCTAGAATCGTGCACTGAAGAGAGAAATTAAATTATAGACTAACTTTTTAAATCACAGATATGGTCTGAGAGCAGTACCTGAATCATGCAGCAGTGTAAGTTAGGTTCTAACTGCACCAGACTGCGGGTGGCATTGAACTCGGCAACAAAGGAACACTGTACGCCCATGTTTGGCTGCTTGAGCTGAGCTGAACTCCCTGGAGAGCTCATTTTTAATTTTATATAAGGGAACAGACAGGAGCATTTGATTTGTCCCAACATCAAAAAGATTTCATTCTGACTTTCCACTACCACCGGTTCTCAGGCCAGACTGCCCCAGACGCCTCACACTTCTTGGCTTCTGTATATTGGGATTCAAATCGAAACCTGATTCCCCAGTTCTAGCAGGGCTTTTGGTGCGGGTGTGCATTTTCTAAACCATTAGAAAATGTATAACATAGTAGCACAGTGATGCAGCTAGTAGAACTGTTATTTCACAGATCCAACAACCCAGTTTCAATCCTCACCTGGGGTGCTGACTGTATGGAATTGACGTGTTCTCCTTGAATTTACGTGGATTTCCTCTGGGCGCTCTGCTTTCCTCCCACATCTCAAAAATGTGTGGGTTGGTAGGCTAATCGGCCACTGTAAATTGCCCCTAGTGTGCAGGTGAGAGAATCTGGGGAGGAGTTGATGGGAATGTGGGGAGAATAAAATGGATTAGTGTAGGATTAATGTAAAAGTGAGTGGTTGATGGTCAGTGGAAACTCATTGGGCCAAGGGGCCTTTTTCTGTGCTGTATCTTTCCATGAATCCATGACTCCAAAAAACCAGTTAATACTTCCAGTGGGAATCAAACAAAGATTATCTATCTTCATATTACTATGTTGATTTACTACATTTTTCTATCAACATATCTGAACTATTCGATTGATGAATTCTTCCAAATGAACCACCTACCCCCACAATACAACTAGTTCTGTAATGGTCTCTGTACTTGCGCAAGAACCTTTGACTAACCAAGTCTTTTTAATATTAAACTTCTTAAGGGACTGGGAGGTCAGATGGTGCTCACAGTTACATCTGCAAGAATGTATCCAGTTACCAGCCTGTTCATTCATTTTTACAGTAACCCAGTGCCTAATGGGAGGAAGTCACTACTGATATTTGATTCAAATATAAAGAGGTGAAACAGTTATTAAGTCATTTATGTGAAAATCAATTGTCCCACGGACAGATGATGAACTACAGATGGGTGACAGATGGGTCAGCATTATAACATAATCTCTCTGCTTCTACACCAAGGGAATTAAACAATCATCAAAAGTGCTCATGTTTTCCAGCAGTTGGTGCAGGCCTGTGTCAGGAGATGATTAAACAAGTGATTCTGCCATGACCCAGCCTTCCTGGTGAACTCCTGTCACCTGGTCAGGTTAGGTTGCTCCATGATACTTACACTTCTATTATTCATTTACATGGTTAGTCAAAAGACTGAGCTAGGTCTACATTCTAACAGCATCCTCCAGTCAGACAGGCATTTTGCATTAACTCCACTATACTTTTACATGGCCACTTTTGTTATTTTTCAATTAGGAAAAACTATTCAATGATAAGCCAGAAAATTACACGATTTATTATGTATGCTGTTTTATCGTCTTTTTGGTTCTTTTTCAGTATCTCTAGATGATGTACTTCATGGTTATATGCAAGATAAAACTTGTTCCACTCAGATTGATATTAAAGCATCACGTATATCAGCCCTCATTTAAGACCCTCGGCCCACAATTTCCATGCTGAACAAGTATCCATCTACACTAATCCCACTTATCCACAGTTGGTCCTAGCCTTTTATGCCTTGGCAAGTGAAGTGCTCATCTAGATATTTCTTAAATGTTATGAGAGTGGCCACTTCCACCACACATTCAGTTTCCAACCATTTTCAGGGTAAAAAAAAACTTTCTCAGATCACCTCTAAACCTATGACTTCCTTTTTTTGACATGTCTTCTATGGGAAAAAAGTTTTTCACTATCTACTCTGTCTATGCCTCATAATTTTGTATGTTTCAATCAGGTTCCCCCCTTTGCTTCCTCCCCTCCAAGGAAAACAAACCCACTCTTCAGTCTCTCCTCATAAATGAAACATTCCATCCTAGGCAACATCCTTGCGAATCTCCTCCGCACCCCCTCCAGTCCACTCACGCCCTTCCCATGTTGTGGTGGCATATCCGTGCAGCCTGTCCATGGAGCCTAGTGACACCTTTGAGCAGTAGTAGCAAGTGCTGGGAAAATATTGGACATTTGTACAGCACGTTACAGGTTGCAGGTTTGTCTCTGTGACCACCCACTCATCAGGTTCCCCATCTTAACTGTGCTTTTGCAGATGACTCTGGCCAAAGAAAACCGAAGGAAGAGGTCTCTTTAAATGGCATATCGTTCCCCAGATGGCATTGGGAGGGCGCAAAGCTTCACCTGATAGTACAGTGAATGAAACTGAAGAGTGAGACAATTACCTGTATTAATAAAGAGAGAGAATAACTGTAAAATTTACAAGAACCTGTTAAAATGTAGGAAGCTATAAATCTGAAGCTGCAGATTGAATTGATAAATTGAGGTATTCCACTGCTGTTAAAAGCATTACAGCTCTCCTCTCAAATAACCTGTAAGGTAAGTTAATGGGTGAAAGTTTAGGTTGTAAAAGCTGTTAATAGATGATAGTGATGTGCAAGACATTTACCAACTCTTTATTGCAGATCAACAGAAAGTCCCCTGGCAGAATTGAAGTTGCTACACAGACACTTTGTCAAGAGGTTATGAATGATGTTGAGAGTACTTTAAATTTTGTATAATAATGTGCACAAGTGACAACCACAAACAGCAGCAAGTGGAAACCATGTAACGGTAAACTTACAGATTTGTTAGTCAACATGCTTTGAAAAAAGAAGTGAAAATAAATTCTTGAGGTTTACAAAGTAACATATTTTGAATTTTATCACTTCAGCTTTTAAAATATTTAATGCAAAAGCTTTGGGAAAAAAAGACTAGAAAAAGGCATGAAATGATTCGCATGGAGTGGGGTGATACATAAAGTACCTCTAATAGCTGCCTTGGATTACCTGATGAACAAGGCAATAATTACACTTAATTAGTAATTAATGAAAATAGCTTAGAAATTAGATTCATTAGTGGCTGTTTGATGCACAAATCACACTTAAAAGTGATTTAACCCAGGATAGGTCTTGCCAGTGATCATTTCCAGGTGAAATTGGACCAAGCACTTCCATGGGCAATTCACCTTAAAGGATTAAATGTTTTTCTGGCATTGTTCGTGCAACTAATGATATTGAAGTTGTATACCACATACTCCTTCCCATACTGGTGTAAATTGAAGCATTTGGTTGAAACTTGCAGCCTCTGTTGAACTCTTGCATTGTGATCATCATACTACTTTGTTATATTTACGATTAAAGTTATATTGCTGTCATCCAGAGACCAGAATAGGCTGGTCTAGAAATCATTGTAGGCCACCCCTCCACCAGACCAAACATTCATTACGTCCTCTACTAGTGCACCAAGGCTACAGTGTATGGTATCTGCAACAACTCACCAGACTGTCTGCAGCACCTTTCACACCTGACCTGGACCATATGTGTGAGGTCATTAACATTTTTGGGGAAGTGCAGCCAGGTCCTCAGTGCTTGACTAGTGGACGAGCACTGATATCTCATAGAGTCTTCGAGCACAGAAGCGCGATCTTTGGCCCATCTCACCCATGCCGATCTTTTTGCCCACCTACATGAATCGCATTTGCCCGTATCCTTCTATGTCTTGCCTATTTAAGTGTTTGTCTGAATGCCTCTTAAACATAATAACTGTATGTGATTCCACCACCTTCTATGATAGCATGTTCTAGACATCAACAACTCTGGGTCTAAAACATTTACCCCTCAGATCCCCTTTAAAACTCCTTCTTCTTACCTTAAACCTTTGTCCTTTTGTTTTTGATACCCCTAACCTGGGAAAAAGATTTTGACTATATACACAGTCTTTGCCTCACAAATCTTATAAACTTCTCTCAGGTCACCCCGAAGCCTCCTTCACTCAAGGGAAAGCAATCCCAGCCTATCTAATTTCTCCACCGAAGTGAAGTCTCTTCCCACTGCCTTTGTAATGTATGACTGGGGGCCATATTGGCCTACAGACCATCTCCATAACTTTGTGCATCCAGCACCAAGGCTTTGGAAAGCACTAAGTCTTCCATCTCCTGAACTGTGCCAGTGTTCATGGTCTCCCACACACATAGAACACACAGAAGATAATAGGAGCATTCAATACAATCATGGCTGATCTGCCCAGGCCTCACATTCTCCTCTGTGCCAGATCCCAGCATCCTCATTTCCCCCATCTTTCAAAAATGTATTTGTCTCCAATGGTCAGACTGAGCACCTGCTGGGACCATAGAGTTGCTCCCTTTTAAACAGTACAAGTAGCTTCAAATGGTGATTCTCATTTGCAAAGTGGAGCCTGCTGTTGTTGAACTTGCAATCCAATGAGCAATGCAGGTAATGCAGCGACCATGACATGAGCAGGCAGCACAGAGCTTGCATGTTGCACCTGTGTTGCAATCAACCAGTTCAAGTGAATTGCACTCCATGATTTCATGCCTGTTATCAGGGACCATCCAGTTTAGTCCCTCTCTGCTTTCTTTGCACTGATCTGGATTCAATCTCAAGGTCCTTTTGGAAAGAATTGCTCTGTAACGTACTACATCAAGCCAGCTGCCTCCTTCCCCCCAGTGTTTAGAGAACCTAATTTGTTTCACCTTTCAACATGTACAAGCTCTATGGCAGTCCTGAAGGAGTTGAATCACATTCCTACAGTTTTAGGAATAAAATGCTGTAGGAGGATTGCTGTCCTAATAGTTCCAGCACCATTAGTCTACTCTGGTTTTTAAAACTTTATTTTGATTTAATTATTTCAAAAGGAAACTGAGCTCTTCTACAGTAACATTCATGTTTAATTCAGAGGCTTTATTAAGGCAACATTGAGGGAACACCACATTCATGAACTTTATGAAACAATCCCTGTAATTGCCATTGAAACCTATGAGGGCAAGACTTGTTAGTTAACTGTATCAAGCAATGTGTGGTGAACACTTGGACTCAAGCTTTTGGGTCATTTCAATAATGCACTTTATTACAGTATTTACTTAAGGGTATGCATGATCCAATCAAAGTCTAACATAAAAGATGAGGTCACCTGGCTGAAAGTAGTGGGAAGCAACATCTGGCAGGTAGACAAGAGCTGAATGTTCAGTGTAAGAAAGCTGTCAACTGACAATAAAGGTTCCATTGCTAGTGACATAAAGCCTGGCAAGGCTGAATGGCCTACTCCATCTTCTAGTTCTTATGTCCATATTGTTCTTACCCATTGGAGAGAAAAGGAGGCATTAATTTCCTTCTAGGCTCAGTGAAGTTCACTGACTCCTTTTAGCCTGAGAGGGAAAGGGAGGAATAGCTTCTGTCTGGGTTTGATCTGGTCCTAGAATGTCTGTGTGTTCACCTGGTTTTGAAAGAGGTGACTATGAGGTGACTATAGTGATGAGGAGGCATACAGGAATGAGATAGATCGGCTGGTTGAGTGGTGTCACGACAACAACCTCGCAATGTCAGCAAGACCAAGGAATTGATTGTGGACTTCAGGAAGGAGAAGTTGGGAGAACACACACCAGTGCTCATTGAAGGGTCAGCGGTGGAAAGGGTGAGCAGCTTCAAATTCCTGGACACCAACATCTCAGAGGATCTATCCTGGGCCCAACACATTGATGCAATCATGAAGGAGTCATGCCAGTGGCTCTTCTTTGTTCAGAGTTTGAGGAGATTTGGTATGTCACTAAAGACTCTTGCAAATTTCTACAGATGTACGGTGGAGAGCATTCTGACTGTTTGCATCACCACCTGGTATGGAGGCTCCAATGCACAGGATCACAAGAGACTGCAGAGGGTTGTAGACCCAGCCAGCTCCATCACAGGCACAACCCTCCCCGCCATCGAGGACATCTTCAAGAGGCGGTGCCTCAAGAAGGTGGCATCCATCATTAAGGACCCTCATGCCCTCTTCTTGTTACTCCCATCGTGAAGGAGGTGCAGGAGCCCAAAGATCCACACTGAACATTTTAGGAACAGCTTCTTCCCCTCTACCATCAGATTCCTGAACGGTCCATGAACCCATGAACACTACCTCGATATTTCCTTTTTTTGCACTATTTATATATTTTGTAATTTATAGCAATTTTATGTCTTGCACTGTACTGCTGCCGCAAAACAACACATTTCATGACATATAAGTCAGTGATCGTAAACCTGATTCTGATTCTGATACTGAAGATTTGGATGCACTGGCGGTCCTCTTCCAAAATTCCATACATTATACAATGATTCCCACAGATAGGAAGTTTGAAAATATAACTCGATATTTAAGAAAGGAGGGATAGAGATAATAGAGAACTGCAGATTAATTGACCTGACATCAGTTATAGGGAAAATGCTTGAATTTAATATTAAGGAAGTGTTGTCGGAGCACTTAGAAAATAACAAAAGGACTGTGAAGAGTCAACATGAAGTTATGGAAGGGAAATCATGTATGACAAACTTGCTGGAGTTTTTTTGAGGTTGTGACAAACAGAATAGATAAAGGGAAGCAGTGGATGTTGTGTATTTGGACATTCTGAAGGCCTTCTGTAAGGTGTCACATATGAAGTTATTAAACACTATTCAGGGACATGGGATTACAGATAATCTGCAGGTATAGATTGAGGATTGATTAAACAGGAAACAGAGTAGGAATGAAAAAGCCATTTTTGGGCTGGAAGGCTGGCTTTCATTAGGTGAGAGATATAACTCACCTGAAAAGTATTAAAAGTGCAGAAAAAGCTTCAGCACGGTAGGGATAAATGTTTGAGAAACAAAGGACTGCAGATGCTGGAATCTAGATGAGAAACATTATGATGCTGGAGGAACTTGGCAGGCCAAGCAGCATCCATGGAGAAGAGCAGGCAGTCAACATTTCGGATCAGGACCCTTCTTCAAGAATGTTGCCTGGCCTGCTGAGTTCCTCTAGCATCATAGTGTTTTTCATCTAGGGGTTAATGTTTTTTTTCCCAAAAGCTGACTTGCCTTTGAGAAACACAAAATTCTATATTAATTCCTTCATTTTTGGGAGGATGTTAGAATAATAGATCTCACTTGCCCTTGGTCATACTGCACGTGACATTTAGCCTATACTTTTGTCACCTCCAGAGAATTTGTTTAAAATCACTCTTTGTCAGTGACACAGAAGTTGATAAGTTAATGCCTGAACCTGAATGCTGTTATTTTTGCTGTTGATAGATATGGGGCATTTGGCCCAGTTTATGTGGTGCCCTACCATGAACTCTGCATGAGAGTTCATGGTAGGACACCACATAAACCCGGGCCAAATGCTTTCAAGCCTACAGCGTGCATATTTGTTGATCTTGCTGGGCTGCATTTCAAAAGTATGAAAGTTATTTCCCTAGAATTTCTTGATGAGTTTTACTCTACTTTTAGAAAAGCTGGTAGATTACTTTAAATAAAAATAAGGCTTAAAGAGAATGCTAGCAGTTATCTATCTATCGATAATACCATTTTCTGTGTAAATGTTGAGGTTTTAACTGATAAAAAAAACTCAACTACTAGGTGTATCTGTTTTTTTTAATAAATCTCCACCCTGACAATAAATATCAACCATCCAGAATTTATATTTTTGTTCATTTTGCTTCAAGAATGCCACAAATGGCTTTCAAAATTCTCATGTGCTCAACTGACCAATTCCATTGTTTTGTGAGAGGTGCTGGTTCAGCTGATGAAAAAGTTTGGAAGAGTAAAATCATAGATGGAATTGCAATGCAAAACAAAAGGCATTTATAGTTACAAGAAAGACAATGAATTTATCTTGCAGAAATAATTAAAGTAAAACCTGAACTACTCTGTAATTGTTCTTGTTGCTGATTTAAATTTAGTTCTACTTCATAGAGACTAAATATTGATGCTTCTCCTGGGATTTCTTAATAACTGAAAATATCCAATTTTGCTAAATGCTAATAAAATCCAAAGAATCACCCTAAACTGAACCAAAAATAAAAATTGAGAAGCACCAGTTATTCTTCAGTTTATAGAATATTAATACAGTGGAGCTGTAAGGAATGGTGCTGAATAATCAAATGCAAGTCACACATATATTTATAATGTTTGAAATGGAAAAGTCTTAAGCAAGGAAAAGAAGCCTGCATTGTAAGAGATTCTGATGCCAAATCATCATTTGCATTGCATGACTCCATCCAATAGTTTGGGACCGAGACCAAAGATACATTAAAAGAAGGGAGGAGGAGGGTCGGAAGAGAATGCAACCTTTATCTTACAGTTGTCCTGAGCATGAAAACAGCTGGCTAATACTTATATTTTCATCATGGGCTCAAAACTCTTTGGATTGGACCTTGTCCAATATCAAAGGTATCCGTTAGCCATGAATCTGGACTTCATGGATGGTTGCCAACAGGTCTGTCTCCCTGTCATGGCACTGATAATTATGTAATGGAAATGCTGCTGATTTTTGGTGGAGCACACATAAGAGACAGAACTGGACATCCATGATACTGAGTTTGTGAATCGCTGATTTTCCCTGGGAATATCTGGCCTGAAGGTAAGGATCATTTCTGACCTGCTGTTGAAGCAGTATGCCTCCCTCACCCCTCGGCCTCAGTTCTATGATTCTCTGGTGATGGTGGCAGCAGTCATGGCAACAAGAAGAGTACTGCTTACCTACAGTTTATTCTCATTTTTTGCTTTTTGTCGGATAGCCAATTCTCAATCTGTGTTAGTATCTTACGAAACAGAATTACCTGTACAAAGATCAGAAAAGTAACAAGATAACTATAGCCAATTTCTATTAATAAAATAGCAATTAATATTCTGAACATTTTAACAAAAATGGCAACAGTTATGCCCATTATGGACATAAATATGTCCAAAATATGGCAATAACTCTTTCCTCAGTTGTCTCTATATACCCCTTTCTTCAGTTGATCAACCCTTTGGTTTGTTGTGTTTGGTTGAATAAATGACCATCCTCCTTCCAACTGCAGCAACAGGTAAGCCCAGAGTTAGTGACAAATGGTCCTTATTCTAAATCTAGTGATCACCCAACTGACTATAGTAACATCCATTGTATTCCAGTTGCTACATCCCTATATATCTCTACAACACCCAGATATCTCTGCAGCATTGGATATTAATACAGTACATAGATATCACTTCAGTCTTGCACTCTCTCTGGGATATCATCTTTATACCTGTCTACCCGACAGCTCATATGGGCAGTTTTTGAACTAATTACAGGCTTTCAAAATATATCAATGAATGTATCTGTCCAATTAGAAGGAAGATCATGCACATGTAGATTTTGTACAACAAATTAATCCACAGGATTAATCTGAACTTGGAAAGGCTGGAGTTAATGGAAGATAGCCAATAAGGTTTTGTTTAGGGGAGATCCTGCTGACTGATTTGAATGAATTTTTCAAAATGGTAACAAACTGAATTGATGAGGGCAGTGCGGTTGATGTAGTCTATATGGCTTCAGTAAGGCCTTTGACAAGGTCCCACATGGGACACTGATCCAAAAGGTTAGAGCCCATGGGACCAAAGCAAGTGAGCAAATTGGATCTAAAATTGGCTTGGTAACAGGACACAGAAGGCAATGATGGAGGTTTGCTTGTGTGATCTGTTGTGTACCACAGCGAATGGAACTCTTATTAATTATTTTATATATATATATATATATATATATATATATATAACGATTTGGATATGAATGTAGGAGGTATGATTAGTAAGTTTGCAGATGACACAAAAGTGGTGGCGTTATTGATGGTGGAGAGGGTAGTCATGGGTTACAGGATAATATTGATCAGTTGGTTAAATGGGCAGAGCAATAGCAGATGGGATTTAGTCCATTTAAACAAACATGAGGTCCTCCCACTTTGGGAGGACCAATAAGCATTGGACATACATGATGAAGGTTAGGACCCTAGTTGCAAATTCAAGGTTCCCTGCAGGCAGCAGCATACGTAGGTAAGGTGGTGAAGAAGACATATGGGATACTTGCCTACGTTAGCTGGGCATGGACTACAAGTTACTGGTTAGGCTACAGCTGGAGTACTGTGAACAGTTCTGGCTGCCAAACTAAGAAAAGGATGTGATTATAAAGAGAGGGTGTAGAGGTGTTTCATCTGGATATTGCCTGGGATGGAGCACTTGAGTTCTGAGGTGAGACTGGGTAGGCTGAGTTTGTTTTCCTTAGAGCAGAGGAGGCTAAAGGGTTTGGGGCGGGGGGGGAGGGGTGGTGTGTGGTAGAACCTGATTGTGGTATATAAAATAATAAGAAACAGAGATAGGGTAGATAATGAGAAACTTTTCAACATGGCAAAAGTATCTTAAACTAGAGGGCATGGGTTTAGGGTCAAGGGTAAGAGATTTAGAGGGGATCTGAGGAAGAACTTGTTCATCCAAAAGGTCATTGAAATCTGGAGCACACTGTCTGAGTGGATATTGGAGGCATGTATTCTCACAATGTTTAACAAATATCTGGATGAGCACTTTATTTGCCGAGGCACAGTAGGCTATAGACTAAGTGCTGGTAAATAGGATTAATATAGATAGATACTTGATGACCCACGTGGAGACGATGGGCTGAAAGTCAAATCCATGTAGGACTTTCACAGTGAACAGCAGGGCCCTGGGGTGGTGTTGTAGAGCAGAGGGACCTTGGAGTACAAGTGCATGGTTCACTGAAAGTGGAGGTACAGGTAGACAGGGTGGTGAAGAAGGTTTTTGGCACACTGGGCTTCACGCTGAGCATTGAGTATAAAAGTTGGGATGTCACTGTGTGGTTGTACAGGACGCTGGTGAGGCTGCACTTGGAGTATTGTGTTCCGTTTTGGTTGCCCTGCTATAGGAAAGATGTTATTAAACTGGAAAGAGTGCAGAAAAGATTTACAAGGATGCTGCCAGGACTTGAGGGACTAAGTTATAGGGAGAGGTTGGACAAGCTAGGACTTTATTCCTTAGAGTGTAAGAGACTGAGAGGTGATCTTATAGAGGTGTATGAAATCATGAGGGGCATAGATAGGGTGAATGCACTCAGTCTTCTTCTCAGAGTTGGGGTGTCAAGAACTAGAGGGCATAGGATTAAGGTGAGAGGGGACAGATTTAAGAGGAACATGAGAGGCAACATTTTACACAAAGGGTATTATCTATGTGGAATTAGCTTCTAGAGGAAGTGATTGAGGCAGGTACAATAACAACAATAAAAGACAGTTTGACAGATACATGGATTGGAAAGGTTTAGAAGGTTATGGGCCAAGTGCTGGCAAGTGGGACTAACTTGGATGGGGCATCTTGGTTGGCATGGACCAGTTGGGCCAAATGGCCTGTTTCTGTGCTATATTACTCTATGGCCTGTTTCTAAGCTGTATGACGATGATTCTATGACTCCGACTCACTGTTAAGGCAAAAGCAAATATATTTTCAAAAGGTTACATGAGGTGCTACTTCCAAAGTTACAATGTATTTGAATCAGAAATACTGTATATTGTCATTTAATACAATATACAGAAAGCTGCAGTTTAACATACAATGTCAATTATATACATAAATTCCTTCAGTGCTCCTTTAAATTGCGTGCATCCCATGGATAATTATCATTAGGCATAAGTTCTCTTTAGTCATCAACTGGAAATCTAAACTTATACGTCTCCTTCCATTTCAAAATGCCATAAATTCCATCAACTGGTGTAATTATGGAAACAATTCCTGAGTACGTCAATGCATTGATAATTTAAAATACAGTCTCATTCTCCTGAATCACATAAGCCCTTTCTCGTGCTGCTTTGAAATAACTATGCAATGCTTATGCATTACTATATGTTGATGCATTACCATATGCTTGTCACCTAGCGCATAATCAATCATATTAAAGCACATAGTGGCATCTCAATATCAGGTCACATATCTCACCCAACACATATTCATCCTGCGGCTTTAAAGCAATCATATTTAGACATTGAGGAGTCTGGTGATCTTGTTTATCTTGTCTCCCTGGTCCAGGAGCAGACAGGTTAACAAGTGCAATCCTCTTAAAATAAAAAATGCTCAGAGGCAAGTCGCAGCATTCCCAAGAGAAAGTTGTCAACTACCTGTTCTTAATTACGCTTTCCACCCATTCCTTAAAATATATTTGTGTATCCAGCCGCACATCTTCCAATTGGCCAGAAAGTGATCCTAGGCCCCACTTGGTGATGTAACTTCCCAACCTTTGAAATATCCTCATACTGAGTCTTCACAAGAGCCCTTGAAGACCTTCAGTATCTTAATCGTTCATTTACTAAAGAATGAACAGATCACTCTTTAATCAGCTTTGAAGTAACCACATAAATGAATACTTGCAGCATGATTCCTCAGCCTCTGTACAAATTGCTTACGTTGAGCATTTCATATTCCCAATGACTGCTGATACATCAGTCTGTGCACAGGCCCTCCTGGGAAACCATTGTCCTTTACAAACTTTTCAGACTATAGATTAGGACTACTTCAGCTAAGTCATGTTGAGTCTCACACATGTTCACCTGTTTAGTGACTTTCTCAATAAGTTGAAATTGCTTTCCTTTCCCTTGTAATATTTTCTTCTATTTCAATTGCTGCCTCTATACTCTCCTCCCAAGTTGTCCTGTACTGAGTTCAATTGTGTGCATAGATGACGATGATGATGATGACGATGATGATGCATTAACATCGCTGCTGGATTAGCAGTTGTGTGGTATTTAAACAAAAAGTTAGCCAATCAATGATTCATCATGGAGCTAGAATGACCTTTCTCAAGGATTCTTTTAACAGATGTACAGATCTCCCTGTTGTCTCTTTGGAAAGTCAATAGACGTTTGGTGGAATTGCATTACATAGAACTCTCAAATAATTGCTTAACTGAACCGTTTTCACAAACTAATTTTATCAGCATCCCATGCATTGTAAAACTATCTCAATGCTTCAATGATGCATTCCTCTGTTGCACAAATGGATACATGTCTTACTCTAAACAGTTTTGAGCACAAGGAAATTCTTATTCTCTTTTAGTCAATAGTTGAAATGAACTTGCTGGAACAGTCCTGTCAGCCATTTCCATGTTCATATGGTGCCTTGGTGGCATTACTTAGCTTGCAAATTGTGCACATTGACATAACTTCCTCCAGTAAAGTCATAGAGCCATAGGGTTATACAGCACACAAACAGACCCTTTGGCCTAACTCATCCATGCTGACCAAGGTGCCTTCCTGAGCTAGTCCCAGTCATTAATCATTTCAGCAAAACTGGCAATGACCTTTGTGTTAATGATTCTGCTATGTTCGATATGAAGCTTGTTTAGAATCTTCTTCCAAGCAACTCTTGGAATAACTACTGAATGCTCCATTTTAAGTATCTTTTATTGGTTGATAATTCAAGTGAAGCTTTAAAGTCATTCTAGAGAATAACTTTAAAGTTTCACTTGGAGACTTGTTCAGGTTGGTTCATCCTCTGAATATATATCTATAGATCTGCCTTAGCATCACATTTTGTACAGTCATTTAAGCAATCTTGTTGCTTGTTACCAAGAAATCTTCACCTAAAAGTTGCAGTATGAGACCTCGGCTTTCATGACCAACCTCAGACAATTCATGTAGCAATCCATACAGAGCATCTGCTTGAACAGTAAACACTTTTATCCAGTGAATTTCCAGTCTTGTTAACTGATCTATGCCTATTATAAATGATCACCCAAAATAAGATACAAGATATCTTAATTAGTCACATGTACATCGAAACACACAGTGAAATGCATCTTTTGCATAGTGTTCTGGGGGCAGCCCACAAGTGTTGCCACGTTTCTGGCGCCAACATAACATGCCCGCAACTTCCTAACCCATGTGTCTTTGGAATGTGGGAGGAAACTGGAGCACCCGGAGGAAACCCACGCAGTCATGGGGAGAACGTACAAACTCCTTACTGACAGTGGCTGGAATTGAACCCGGGTTGCTGGCGCTGTAAAGCATTATGCTAACCACTACACTACCGTGCCTGCCCCTACACTACCGTGCCTGCCCCTACACTACTGGAATAGTTCATTATAATTATGGGTACCCCAAGACACTGGCCACCATTGCATACCAACCATTATGCCTGTGACAAGACTTTGAAATCCTGCTCTGAGCAAATTTTAAGACTGACCTCCTTCTTTACTAAAGCTAGATAAATTAATTGCTTGTTATGTGTTCCCTTCCGTTAGTTGGTGCTATAACCATAAAGTCCTGGTGTCTCACACTACAGTTGGTTGTTGCATAAATGATAAACATAGTAAATTCTATGTCATGTCCTTTGTGTAATATTGTGTAGATTCCTTCTTTGTAATTTCCCACAAGAAGTTGGTTCTCTCTGTGTTGAAGTTGTATTTATGACTGCACTCCCTTCCATTTCATTTGCATTTCATTTCACAGGCTACTTCCTCTGATAAGAGTGGCACTGAGACACTTCAGAAGAATAATTGCGGAAGGAATAACTACTAGCACATTTATAACAGTGTCTCCAGCCTCTTGCAGTCACATCATGCTGTCCAAAGCTTTAAGAGTTATCCTTTAACTGCAGGGTACTGTTACATTTATGTCTGGCACAAGACAGAATCTCCATGGAAATTACAATCCAACATGTCAAATTAAGTGTAATTTTTTCTTGTGTGTGTGTCGGGCAACTTCAACTGGATCATTTCATTTCTTAGACTACAAATGAACCACCCTCTGAGTGCACGGATGCGGAAACTTTCCATAGTTACAATACCTTAAAACAATATAACCACTCACAATTTCTCCCAGCTTTTGACTGCATTTGCTAAATTTATAGCCAACTCAATTGTAGGTCAAAGCATTCTTCCAACCTCCAAACTACTTCCATCAACAGTATATTAGTAGGTTTCTGCAGAGGTACCATGTTTGTGAGTGTGTGATACATTTCGTAGAATGTTTCCATAAATAATGTTGCTTTCTTCCATTCCTTCACTGCTGCATTCAATGTTTTCAGTGCTGTCTTCCAGTTCAGGAACATATTGACTTGAAAGACACCTCCATCTTTTCCATGCAGGATGCGAATAGTTCACAGAGCTTGTTAGGCACCCCAGGCTGAACTATTAAGCTGGCTTGTGTTTGAGCTGCCACTTTCTTAACTTATCCCAACAAAACAACATGGCAGTACTCAAACTTCCTGTGTGTTTTCAATTTTAGTCTCTGTCTGTTCCATCACTTGCTGACTTATGGTTGGTGCGGCTTTAAGAACAAGTCCTGATGCTCTGCAATGAAAAGCAGCTGCCTGTAGCTCTCTATTTCCTTTGTTTGGAACCGCAGGACTCACACAAATAAATTTAAATAGTTCATAGTCAAGAGAGTCAACCTTCGGGGCCTGTATTCTGCCATTTTATTTTGCTGTTTTTGCTACAGCCATGCTGTTTCACAGATTGTTCAAGGGAAGTACATTTTATTAAAGGTACAATGCTGATTTTATTTTACTTTATATTACCTTTTCCTATTGGTTCCCACCCTCCTCATCACCAGTCTTAAGGTAGTCGTCTGATGCTGCTGGAATGCTGTTACGGTTATAAGAGATTCAAATAAGGGTGTTTATTTTAACTCCAACAGCAAGGAACTCATCATACATGGTGCTTATATCAAATATCCACTGCTATACTATGTGAAAACAGGAAATAAAAAGAAAGGAAATTCAGTCTCTTTAATGATAGAGTCTGATGGAAAGTCATTTTGATTTGCTTTATGGAAACTTAGATGAAGGTTGTTTCAAAATGATCTGTGAAGCTTTGAAAATGAAGCCAGCTTTGCCATATTCAATGCCATTCTGATCTTGAAAAAATAAAAACAATACATAAATTTTAAATCCACCCACATCTATGAGTCATTGTTTCATATTTAATTATACTGTACAGCAGTCTGAACATTGAAGGAATTGTATCATTTGTGGCAGGTTAAGTCTCCTTGAGTAGTAAATATGGGTGTTTACCCATAATTACCACACAAGTGCAATCAATGACTGACTATTTGTTTTTTACTTCATAAAGGAAAGGTAGGTATTAATTATGTTAACAAGCTGAAGACTAGCAAGTGAACGGGTTCAATTGACATATATTTCTGTTCCCAGCAAGAGAAACATGTGACACCCAAATCTCCCCCTGAATGTTTGGGGACATGTGCACACAATTTAGATGAAAGTATGAAAGAAACAAGGCAAAATGTCATAATAAACTACTTTTCTACAGCCAATAGGTATTGAAATGTGTAAGGAAATTTCTTCTTGATCTGTTAATCCTTAAGGAAGAGGCAAGAGAGGAATCTCCTACTCATGACTATGAGGAATGGCGACACATCTGAATTCCAAACAATACTTTCCAAATTCTCAAACAGTCTAGGTGAGCGAACTCATTCAGCATTCCAGTGCTAGGCTAAGATATCTCTTCCTTTTTCATTACCAAGTCACTTATGGATCTGTACCCTACTACAGGTAGAGATCAAGGATTGTCCTTTGCCCCCTGAAAGGCTTGGAAATCTTTGGCCTTGTGGAAGTGGTGATGATCGAGAAAATGTGAGTCCTCAGGCGTTTTTCTAGCAGGGTAACTGAACTCTGGAGATGGGCAAGCCCCAGGGAAGTTTGCCTTTTTAATGTACACCATTGTCTAATGATATTCAGGCATGCAGTAAGTTTATGATAAAACTGGGCTCTCATGGTAATATGAGAGACTCCAACAAACTTTTCTTACTCTAACATCTGCTTAGCTTGTCATCTGATTCAAACTGACATGGATACAGTCCCAAGATTCTTGTAGTCTGTGGCAAAGAGGGAACAATTGACAATATTAGTGGAAGATCTGAGCAGATGCACATGGAAATGGGTAGGATGCATGTATATAATTATACATTGCAAATGATGTGTGGGAGTGTGTTGAAGGGTGTAACACATGCTCAGCACTTGATCTGTGTTTTGTAAACAGCATAGACATTTCATTTATGGTCTATGATGACATCTGAATTGTTTGAATATGCTGCAGTTTTCTAACCAATCCTGAAGAATTTAAAGGCAAGTCCAGGTTGCTTTCACTCATAAATTTCCAAACAATGAGAACTGTTAGGTTAAGATCAGTATAAAACAGAAAATACTGGAAATATTTAGTGGGTCAGGTAGCATCTGTGGAGAGAGAAACATCAGCCTGAAATGATAACTTTGTTTCTCTCCCCACATCTGCCTAGACCTGCTGACTGTTTCCAGTATTTGCACCTGCATGAAGGCTGGAGCTGCTAATGTTATCATTCTTAACAGGAAGTATTCCTGAGGAGTGGGACGATTCAGGTGACCTGACAGTAAGAAATTGAGGTCAGATATGGGAACAGATACTTGATCAGGAATTGAGGTGGCAGAAGTTAACAGCTGGAATGAGATCAGCACAGTGAACAACTTCCCCCTCTCCACCCTCCATTCCCACCCCCAACCTTCTCAAACAATGTTGAACACATCTGCAAAATACTAATCTACTGAATGAGAATTCCTCCATGTGTTCTGTGGCAGGATTCCTAACCTGTTCAGGAAATGAATGCCCCTACTTCTTACCATTAGATCTAGCCATTCTAGTTGAGACCCATATTGTTTATTATTATTTATTTGCATTTTATTGTCACAGCAGAAATATCAAACCTACATTGTACAACACTCAGTATCACTGCTACGTCTCCACTTGCCTCTGTCTGTGGCCTTGTCATGTGTAAGGAAGCACAGTATTCATAGCTGCATTATTTGGAAGTGTCTTTCATGATCAACAATTGACTTCACTTTGAAAACTCAGTATCAAGTAACCCCAGGCTGGTATCTTAATGAAACTGATCCACAGTACCCAAGGACAACATTGATAACTGGCAGATGGTTTGATGCATCTGGAGATGGATGAACCTCAAATACTGGTGTCTTCCAGCTAAGTTAAGATAATCAGCAAGGAGAGGCCCTAAAGACCAGGTAAGCCTCGCAATAAAATCAGCACGATTCTTTGTATGGGCAAGCTATGCATTTTTTGGTTGGTTAAACATGCATACCACATTTTGACTTTTCCTGATGTCATGATATTCCTGAGACTCCATTCCATCTGTTTGCACTGCTAGCTTAAATAAAAGTTTCCATGGTTCCGTGAAGTCACATTAAAACCAAAGTTTCTCACCTCGTCTGCCATGCACAGAGCTCTGCAGGTTCAACTGTGTCAACCACATCACCATTTGCACAACACTGTGATGATGGAACCTGATGTTGATGGAATCTGATCTGCCTGATGATCATTTAGGTGAAACTGGTAAATGTTGCCATTTGCTGTAATCTGACACAATTGGAGACACTGGAAATATTAAATTCTAAATTAACACAACTGGCAGTGCAATGTGAAATTGATGTCCCAACTTACCCAATGTATCAGGGAAGAATTATTCCAGGTGTCTGTTTCATTTTTTATTAATTGTTAATTCTTCTCTAATTGAGTATTTGGAAGATTTTGATGTGATTATTGAAAATTAGCCATTTCTTTCTCCTTCTACAGTGCTGATGGAAATGAGGAAATTCCAGCCTTCCAGTCCGTGATTTTCCAACTGTTAAAATTAATGGGCCAAAGATCATCAGCTGGCTTTGTGCATTTTCCTCATTTTTTGCATCTGGTGTGTGCCAAGAATTCTGAAGCAGAAAATATGGACTATTATGCCATGAAACAAGTTTATTGTAGAGAAGAGAAATAAAAAAACACAGCCTTTAATGTATCTTTCAGCCACTTTTATTTCATTAATGGACTGTAATGTGGCAGTAATAAACTGGAGGTCAATGTTGCTCTTAAAGCAATTGAAGTACCAGTGGTTTTAAATAACAGTGGCACAAACCAGTACCCTGGAATTGACTGATGAATAGTCCCCATGGTGCTTCAGAGCAAATTGGTGGGCTTACTGCTCAGAACGGTGCAGGGGAGTAAGGGATGGGTGTGGGGGGATCCCAGAGAAGGAAGCATGAAATCTGGTTATCTGTAGCTCATTAAAGATAGTTCCAGCTGCTGTGGTGTACATATCAGGTGCTTTGGAGGTCCACATGATAGTGAAGAAGGAAATGGCTAATTCTGGTCCTTTGAGGAATGAGTGGAGATTCTGGTTTTATATAGGATTTTAGGTGCTGTAAGGCTCCAAATAATTTAGTCATGTTCCTGAAATAATATGCTGTGTTACTTTAGTAGTGAAGCTGCCATGCTAGACTAAATTTTGAATGTTGTTGAAAATGTGTCCTTCAGATCATAGGTGAATTCATGTTAAATATGAACATACAAAGTAGAAGCAGGAGTAGGCAACTCAATGCCTCGAGCCTCATTCACCACTTAATAAGTTATGGATCATCTTTTCTGTGACAATCCTGCATTCATCATGTGGTAATCCTTCAGTCCCTTACTTACCAAGAGTCTATCTCCCTCTACCACAAAAAAAATTCAAAGACTCTGCTTCCACCTTTGAGGAAGAGTGTTTCTTGAAATAATGGAACTTATTTATCCTAAAAAAGAAATAAGGCCATGCTGTGCAGTGTCACCCATCTGATTCAATCAATGGGAATGCCGACTGCTGCAGGGTTTTAAGATGTCAAGATCAGCCATCCATTTCTCTCCTTGCCTAACTTGCCTTTCTGTTAACCGCCTCCCACATCCTCATCTAGGAGAGCAAGTAGGTAAGAGACCAAAGGCTTCCTTAAAGGGTGAGAGAAGTTCTCCAGTTTCCTTGGTTCACAAGGAGACAATGGGCAGTACCTACTTCCATTTCACTAAAAAATATTCTGATCTCTGGGAAACTGTAGAAGCCTCATTTAACTGCATTATTTCTGCACCTACCTCTCCATGGACATTGATAGCCTGATAGCTACATCCATAAAAGGTTGCTGGGTTCAGACCATATACTCCACTTTGAAGAAAATACATACTGTATATGTTACAATATTATATGTTTAGCACTGCTACTCGAGGATGAAATTATTCAAAATTCCTCAGTCCCTAATATGTCATTCATTCTGGGTAAACTTCATTAGACCATAAGACCATAAGATATAGGAGCAGAATTAGGCCATTCAGCCCATCGAGTCAATCATGACAGCCCATTCAACATGACAGATTTTTTTTCAACCCCATTCTCTTTACTTCTCCCTATAACCCTTAACCCCTTTACCACTCAAGAACCCATCAATCTCTGCCTTAAATACACCCAATGACTTGGCCTCCACAGCCATGTGTGGCAATGATTTCCACAGATTTACCACCCTCTGACTGAAGAAATTCCTCCTCATCTCAGTTTTAAAGGAATATCCCTTTATTCTGAGGCTGTGCCCTTGGATCCTAGACTCTCCTACTAATGTAAACCAACTCTCAATGCCCACTCTATCCAGGCCTTTCAGTATTCAGTAGATTTCATTGAGATCTCCCCTCATGCCTCTGAACTCTATTGAGTACAGGCCCAGAGCCATCAAACATTCCTCGTACTGTACATTAAGCCTTTCATTCCCAGGATCATTCTTGTGAACTTCCTCTGGACCCTCTCCAGGACCAGCACATCTTTCCTTAGATACAGGGCCCAAATTTGTTCCTAATATTGATAAGGTGTCCAAAATTACTCACAATATTAAAAAGACAATGGGAACATAAGCCCGCAATTCACAATAAAATAATCTTACAGTCTTTTGTTGAGCATCATTTATAAGAGAGTATAAAACTGTCTAGTTGCATTTCCAAGTTGAGCAGTACCACAAGACTATGTTTACTCTCTCATTATGGTGCAATTTGTCTGCACGACAGCAGGTTCAGCCGACAATGTTTCCATTGCTCATCACAGAGCTAGATTTTAGGCAAATCTAGAGCTGAGGAAAATGTCTCCCTTTCCCCTCCCCGAATCTTTCTGAAATTAACACACAGCCATAAGTTATCTATAATTTATAAGAGATCAGTGAACGTAGGGAAATACCAAGCCATTTCAACAATTATTACTTTTACCCATTTATTCATAAACTGCTTGATACAGTGGACCACATAACATAGAAAAGTTTGTTTTGCTATGTTGGACTTTTTACCCTTATAGCACAATCAGGATAAATCTCTGCTTAAGTGGTTGGTGTTAATAAGATATAATAAATATGCAAGCCAACCTTTTAAATTTCTAACATACACTAAGTCGTATGCAAATATGATGGGGCATTTTTTTGTTCTTTTAACCTATTAATTCACTACTAGAGATAGATTATTGACTTGCACTCAACTGACATTATTCGGACGTTTTTAGTACCTGTTAACCAGAGGAAGTGGGTAATAGTGAGATTAAAATAATACCAAAGGACTTATCTTCCTTGCTCCCTCTCTTCATGGGACATGCAGATTTTCAGGCATCTGATGTGTAAGTTCACAGGATGTGCACTATTACCTGCATTCAATGAAGAGAAGCCTGTCCAATACTAAGATCAGCATGTAAATATGTTGGATTTCCAAATGATAATTAGAAGCAGTGTGTAAAAAGACTAAAAGGACACTCTTTGCTACAGTACCCTTTGGGTTTCCAAAGCAGCAATTGCTCTGAGATGTTCTATATTTATTTTGTTTTCCTTCTTATCTTAAGCAGTCCTTTGGGATTGAAGATGACATGCTTCCACTCTGATTTATTGGTTCTGAAGACACCGATGTGGCTAATGTGGAAACGATAGACTCTTTCATAGATGGGGCAGGAAGTGCCTGGTGAGGCAGGTGGATGGGCAGTTTGTGAGGTGGTGCACTCCTTCCACCATTTATGCAGGACTTGTGTGTGCTCCTGCTGCATGATCTCAAAGTTCTCATTACTATCCCTCATGCTCCGCCTCCACTTTGAATGGTCCTGGGTCAGAAGTTCCAGGGAGGATGCTACATTTTTCAAGGAGACTTTGAGCACATCCTTGAATCTCTTCCTGTCTGCCTGGTAATCTCTTCCTGTGACAGAACTTGGAATAAAGGATCCATCTGGTGTCAAGCAGGCAAATAACATGGCCAGAGTTGACTGGGTGTAATTGGGGCCACAGTGCTAGGATTGCTGGCCTGGGAGAGGATGCTGGCATTGGTTTGCTTGTCCTTCAATGAAAAAAGAATTTATGATAAGCACCTTTCTTGCTATTTTGGTTTAGTTGCATGAAAGGACAAGGGAAAGCCACTGAACCAGTGCAAGCTGGCCAACCACAAACAGTAGCATTCAGCATATTCAGAGACCACACGAGAAGAGGTTGGAGCTGGTGGTGGGGCTGTGAACAAGAATGAACGTGGGGCTTGAAGGAGGCCTTTCGCAGCTCATTTGCCTGGAGTCACTTCCCATTGAATTGCCTGAGGGGCACACCTGGGGAAACTTCATTCTCTGGACAGACTCCCATAGATCATTGTAATTCAACCCTTACACCAAATCTAACAAGCTAGAGGGCCATATGAAAATGAGGAGTAAAATTCAGCAGTATGGTTCCATATCAACCTGGGGGTGTGCAATCCATTTTCTGACCTCCTAAATTCTAATTCCTCAATGCAATTTGGTAGGCTGCAACTGGCTTAAAAACTGATTAATGGACTGTGGAGCATTTAGCTATTCTGATGTATGACAGCTGCAGTTTTTCTCAATACATTTTTGTAAGCTCATAAAGACAACAATTTAAATGGTATTGAGAAAAACTAGGATATATATAATACATTGAAGTACAAACAAAAATTCAATTTGTTTTAAGTAAACTCTCTCCTATTGCAGTCTGAACCATCAAGTTAGAAAAGTATTTAGGATGAAACTAAAAGCTTTCCATTTAATCACAAGGGGGAAGTGGGTCTGGTACTAAATGACACTATCTGTGATTACCAGGGATATAAAAAAGCATAATAATTATAATTAACAGTAAACTTTGTGTAATTAGCTACTTTACAATGAGTTTTATGCCAATCCTAAACTGCTCAGCTAATCAATCACATTCAGTTATGTACAGTCCTTTCTAAATTCATTCTTGTCTTATTGATGCCACAACCTTGCCTACATTTATTACCTAGTTACTACAATATATCCAAGAGTTCACTCTCTAGGTAAAAATTGTAATTGCAAATTCATGTATTTATGCTTTTGGCATGTAAAAACCTAATTAGGATGTTTAATCAAGAAACACACAGCTGATACTATTGTATATGATCATTGACCCACCAGTTCAGACTCATTAAATTCATAGCCTGGGAGAATGAAATGGAGAAGAGTATTTGAGTATAATTCATCTTCTATGAATGGCTGTATTATGTTCACAAAGCTAGGCCACATTTCAGTACCATGAGCAGACCTGGTTCAATAGATTTGAATCTTTTTCATGTTTCAGAGGTGGGGTTGATGTTACCTTAGGCTTCCACTTTGATTATTAAGTGACTGTAGCTGGGTCTCAGCAATTTAATGAGGTTAGGTTATTACTCATGCTGTGTGGCCATCTGGAAAAGGTTTGCAACCAGCACATTCCTTGCCATAGGCCACCTGTAAAACATTAAGTCCCCGCCTGTACACGAAATATGAGATGGAAATGTTTGGACTACATAATGTTAGATGTGAAAAATTATTGGAGAAGACAGGAAAGAATTCATATATTTTTAAAAAAATACATTACAAAGGTCATGTAAACAAGAGTTCAAAGTTCAAAGCCAGAATCTTTCCAACCATGACATGGTAAATCACGTAACCACATATCTGCAGACTGTTATGACTTTCTTAATGTGAGTCTCTAATTACATGCTGTTTTGTCACTTGGAGGACAGAGTGTTAAAGGTTTGGCCAAAATGCATTAACACAAGATAACCAGAGGAAAAGGAGGAGTCATCTTCTAAAATGTTATGGATAAGTACAAAAATGTATGTACGTTGAAAGTAGAGAAACTAAATCCTGCTTGAAAAACAGGAAATAATGTTCAAGAAAATAAATAAAGGAATACAGTAAAGAAGGAAAGATGAAGATATTAGAGATTATGCTTATGTGTAACTGATTGTATCACTCATGTTTTGCTCTGGGTTGCAATTAGCTACTGATTCTCATACAGGAGTGGTAAAAATACATTACCATTCCTTCATTGCTGGGTATAAATCCCAGAACACCCTACTCAAATGACACTGTGAAAGTACCTTCACCAGAAAAACTGCAGCAGTCCAAGAAGACAGCTCTACACCTCCATCTTCTCAAGGCCAATTAAAATGGGCAATAAATGCTGGCCATGCCAATGATACCCATGTACTACAAATAACTTTAAAAAAATGTCTGTAGACCTGGGTCATTGACAAAACTCATTTGGAAGGAAGTTACATTCAAATTAAATGCAAAATGATAGGAATGTGATTTTATTTTTATAGACTTCCTTTTCCTAGAGGAAATTCAGAGCCTTGCTTAATTTACGTCTTAGGCTATGAGAACAAGAAAACAAATCCTGTACATTGGTATCATCATGTGGGCAGGGAGTATCCATGTTAAAGTTTGAGATAATGACCTCTGTCCTTCCTGTGGTTGCAACACCACTGTTAAGCTTTGTATGTTAAACATGAGTGTGTACAGACTGCAGATGGTAAAAGTCACTTGAGAGTATTTGACATAGCTGGATTAGCTGCCTTTTAAGTTAATTAGAAACAAGTCATGAAATTGTCGATGTACAATTAAGCTATATAAAGCCAAGTCTACAAAAATTAATGCCAATTTTCAATCTAGTTTATGCCTTTTCCAAGCTTAAAAGTACAAACCATTCTGGCACTGATTCTTTTGACTAAAAAAAATTAAATTCCAATTGATTACATGGGATCCACATATGTGCCAACTTATTTATATTTAACTGGTGATAATGACAAAGAGTACTTTGATTCTTCCTTTTCATCACTGGATGAATAAAATTATGTGAGAAGGATAACTTTTTCCACCTACACTGGATAAAATGTTATTCCTGTACTAATCATATTACGACTGAAAAATCAGACAGTAAGCATATCACCCAAAGGCAAATTCTACCCAACAATAATATCAGATAAATAACATAAGGGATGAGTGGTTCCAAAGCACAACACAAGCTGAAGTGGATTTGAACTTATGGTAAAGTTGTGCATGGCATGAAGTGGTCTACAGAAAGTGTATCAACATTGACGAAATCTCCTAGCCTTTTTCAATAAACAATTTCATAGTCAATTGAGTTACTACAAGCATTCTATTCTAGGAAGCATGCACTCCCATTCAGCCAGGTACATTGAGTATGATTTTTTTAGTTCTTACATAAAAAAATGGTGTCTAGACTTAATGCACAGCAGAGATTTCTGCACCTTCTGTCCCGGGCCCCTAATAAAACAGCTCAAGTGCTGAACCTAATATCTTGGTACATCAGCTCCACTCCATCCACAAGTAAAACCAGCAAACAAGGAGAAAACTGCACTGCCTTCATTTAGTTCTGGTGCTGAGGCCCCTGCAATGTATTAGTGTATAAGGTCAATGTTCTGCAGTAGAAAAACTTGATAAATATTGCTTCTTCTTGAAGTTAACTAGGCCATCAAAACTGTCTTTGCTTTTCACCTCATTTCATCCTAGCCTTGTGTGATAAACAATACCCTATCTGCATGGGTGGCTGCAAGAAAACATCAGGGGAGGAATAAATTTCCCACCCACTAAACAAAGGGTATGTTGATGCAAGATTAACCCATACTATATTCACATTCTCTGCTCATTTCAACGATTAAGCACGTGATCAGTGCTAACTATACTATTTATTGGCGCCACACGTCCAAGGACCCAATATTGTAATTTGTGCTAGCCTGCATTGCTTAAAGCTAGCCTGCACCTCTGAAAGGCAATATAAATTACAGTTGGACCTTGTGTTAGATGTTGTGCAATTAGTTGATTGGGCCTAGGAAATATTGAGGAATGGCCTGCTATAGGATAGTGCAGGCTGCAAGGATTCAAGTGCATGTTAATCAGCCTCGTGATCTGTCCACGGACTTAATTCCAACAGACCTTCAGTCTATACTCACAAACCTCTGCATCATTATGGAATTGGAAGATTTGCAGCAGGAATAAGTAAGCGACATCAGATCTCCAAACAAATGCTCCAAGCACAGACTCATGCCTTAGATATACAATATACGTGCTCAAACATAAGTTACATTTAGTGCAGCAATTGTATTTGTCAGCTTCAGTAATATATCTCCTTTTATAACAGAAGGTTCAGAACATAAAAAAATGAATGGACCTACTTCCAAGTAGGTATAAAAAATAGCCATCAGAAATGAGAACCCTGTCAAACTGAGAAAAATATAATTGAAAACAACATTTTACAAAATTGAATTTGCCATAACCTGAAGGGATCATTATTTCTATAAAAAGTGTCCAGACAAAGTGTTATTAATGTTGTCTTTATATAATACAAATTATACCATTGGACGAAATGGTGCTTATACCATATGTGGAACTATTCATTCCTGTCTGGATACACTGGCCGTAATTATGTGTGTATACCTTACACTGATTCTTGAAGGAAGCCTTATTAGTGCTGCCAGACAGGGAGACAGAACTGGTTGACCTCAGGAAGATTTACAACTTATGCCAGTCACTGAACTGACTGCCCAGTTTCATCTGAGTTTTTGTGTTCTTAGACAGCCCAAGTAAATAACTGATTTTGAATTTCTAAACATGTAAAGATAAAACATGGCCATCATCATTGCACTAATTTGTAAATTTAAATAAACAATTCATATATTAGTAATCACCTGTTGATAAATTGGGTGTTCTGACAGGGCTGATTTGTGGAGACTGGGATGGTTCCAATTTCATTTCGAGGCCATAGAGATGAAAATCCACCTCATTGTTTTTGAGTTCTGAAAGGAAAGGAAAATTTACTTGATCTCCTATTCCAACTTTCGCAGTGTTGTTCTATTAGAAAGCTGATCTGTGTGCCTGTAGCTGAGACCAGAATTAAGCCCAACTTTAACTTCTATCGCATAGTGGCAGACAAGGCCAATGTGAGTTATCAAAAATATGACCTCTGAAGAAATGGTATTGCTTCTGTCTGCAAAGTGTAATGTATGTCAACTACAAGAAACATAGAAAAGTAGAAAACCTACAGCACAATTCAGGCCCTTCGTCTCACAAAGCTGTGCCGAACATATCCCTACCTTAGACATTACTAGGCTTACCCATAGCCCTCTATTTTTCATAGCTCCATGTGCCTATCCAAAAGTCTCTTAAAAGACCCTGTTGTATCCGCCTCCACCACCGTTGCCGGCAGCCCATTCCACGCACTCACCACTCTCTGAGTAAAAAAACTTACCCCTGACATCTCCTCTATACCTACTCCCCAGCACCTTAAACCTATGTCCTCTTGTGGCAACCATTTCAGCCCTGGGAAAAAGCCTCTATCTACCCGATCAATGCCTCTCATCATCTTATATACCTCAATCAGGGTCCCCCTCATCCTCCGTCGCTCCTAGGAGAAAAGGCAGAGTTCCCTCAACCTACTTTCATAAGGCATGCTCTGCATTCCAGGCAGTGTTCTTGTAAATCTCCTCTGCACCCTTTCTAGGGTTTCCACATCCTTCCTGTAGTGAGGTGACCAGAACTGAATAAGGCTAAGATTTTCCACAAAAGCATTGAAATCAGTATCCAGAGCAGGAGGTTTCTAATTTATGCTCTCCTAACAATGATGAATCCTGCCAATATGTATATTTAAGAAGAAATAAATCAAATATCTCTTCTATTGAGCAGAAGGATCAGCCATTGATTGCATCTTGGCTGATCCTTAGAATCCTTAGAATCAGCTTTCTTGCTTCACTATAATCCTGCTGCACTCTTTTTGCTCAGTTACAATTGGACAAACGGTAAGGTATTGTAATGATATTGAGCCCGGCTATTCCTACCTTTTGCTGATTGCTCCAAAATGAAAAGCTGGCTGGTTCCTGTTCACTTTTCAGCTCTTCTCTGAATCCCATGTTTCACATTAAAATACAGAAGATAAGCAGGAGGTCAGATGAGTCCAGCAGCAGAGCAGACAAGTCCCTCAGCTGTACACCAGGGTAAGATGGCAATAAGGACTGTGGTTCCATTCATTTCAATGGGCTTGCCAAAGCTATTATTATTATTATTATTATTATTATTATTATTATTGGTTTCTTTTTGTCACATGTACTGAGGTACAGTGAAGATCTTGTCTTGCATACTGTTCATACAGATCAATTCAGCACACAGTGCATTGAGGTAGTACAAGGTAAAACGATTACAGAATGCAAAATAAAGTGTTACAGTTATGGAGAAAGTGCAGTGCAGGTAGACAATAAGGTACAAGGTCATAATGAGGTAGATTGTGAGATCAAGAGTCCATCTTATCGTACTAGGGAACTGTTCAATATCTTATAACAGCAGGATAGAAGCTGTCCTTGAACCTGGCGGTACGTGCTTTCAGGCTTTTGTATCTTCTGCATGATGGGAGAGACGAGAAGAGAGAATGTCCAGGGTGGGTGGGGTCTTTGATTATGCTGGCTGCTTTACTGAGGCAGCGAGAAGTGTAGACAGAGTCTATGAAGGGGAGACTAGTTTCAATGATGTGCTGAGCTGTGTCTACAACTCTGCAGTTTCTTGTGGTCCCGAGCAGAGCATCAATAAAAATTAGTGAGAGTCAGAGGGGACGTGCCAAATTTCTTTAGCCTCCTGAGGAAGTAGAGGTGCTGGTGAGCTTTCTTTCTGAAGCCTATGAGAAACAGTAAGAGTTTACTTATATTAACATTCTTAATCTTTTAAAGTGTCATTTTAAGGACTTTTTCGGTACATCTATTTTAGAAGGATTTTTTTTAATGGCTATTTAAATAACTGTGAATATTTTTGAAATATCTATGATTTTCAGAGTCATTTAAAAACAGTTCCACAAGCTTTTAAGAGTGGCCTACTTTACTCTGTGGATTACCGCTTGATTGCTGCATGACCAGCTCTCCATATCTGGCCCTTCACATCTGCTGTGCTGCTGAATAAGATCATGGTTCATCTTTTCCCTCAGTGCCAGTTTCCTGTTCTAACCCTAAACCCCTTGCTTCCTTACCATCTAAAAGTCTACTCAGCTCTGTCTGGAATACCTGCAGTGACTGTGCATCCACAGTCTTCTTGGATGGAGAATCCCAAACATTCACAGGAAGAGGTGGAGACTTTTTTTCCCCATCTAAGTTCTGAATGACTGACCTCTTATTTTCAGACTGTGACCCCTGGTTCAAGACATCAAGTCCTGGGAAACACCATCCACACATGTCAAGCTTCATAAGAATTTTACGTTTCAATGAGATGATCTCTCATTCTTTTAAAGTTAAGGGAGTATATGCTGAAATCTATTTATTCCCTGATACAATAAACCCAGTATCTTTTGAATCTATCTTTATTGCAAATATATCCTTCCCTAGTGTGGGAGACCAGACCTGTATATAGTCCATGCCCAATCTCACCAGATCCTTTTATAAGTGCAGCAAGATAATTTTACCTTAAGATAAAGACCAACATACCACTTGCCTTTCTAATTTTTTGCTGTATTCATATGTTAATTTTAGGTGATCATTTTCTAAGATCCCCAAGTTCCTCTGAATGCCAACACCTTTGTCTCTCTTTCTTCACATTTCTACTTTTCTTACCAAATTGAATGGCTTCATATTTTTATACGTCACATTTTCTGTCATGTCTATATACCCCTGATCATTCTCTGCATCATCCTCTCAAACACCACCAAGCCTTGTATATATTACACTTGATCCCTGAATACAAAATCTGTTTGCCTTACTGTTGAAAATAATTTCCAAAGCAATAGAGCCAAGTTTTCATGTTGCACAATTATACTAAAATGTAATTAAAGCTAAAAGAATAGTTTTTTTAAACAAATTTCTGCTTTCTTTAATGTAAAATATATCTCATTCAGAATTTACATTCAACCAAGTCACATCTGCTGTCAAAATAAATCTCCTTCAGTTTCTTAATGTCCCTGACAGGAAGAACATGAACAGAAAATGCGTTTGGTTTTTACCAGGGTTAGGTTTCATGGCTGGCCTTGGAAAAGAGAGAGTTCAGTTAAACTTTTATTCTGCAAGTGGGCTTAATGTGGTTGAATGTCACCCACGCCTTTTGGGTTTGTGGGTATTGCACTGCAACAGGAATTAGCTCAATGGTATTAAAAGTCCACATCACAATTATTGTGGCCAAACAATGAATTCTTGAGGGGGATAAACTAAAATCTGTCAACCATATGTGAGCTAAGTTTTATTGGATCTGTCTTATTAATGAAAAACTGTTATATAAATCCTGTAACATTCTTGGAGCTTTAAAAGATTTAAGGGAGATTGAGATTCATAAACTCAGTTAAAATGTTCTCGTCACTTGGTGGCTGATTCAGGATGGATCCCACCAAGAGGTGAACTTCTTTTAAAAGCTGTGTGGCTTGTGCGTTCAAGTGTTAATCCAAATGGCTTCAGACTCACAAACCCTTTACAGCCATATGTGATCAGGTTATTTCCATATCTTCTGAGCTTCTTTAGGAGAGTTAAATAAATGAGACAAAATGCAAGTATCAATGAACAGTTATAAATAAAAAAATACTAACCTTTTGTATCTTTAAAGTCCAATACATGGCCCATATCCTTTGTTTCCTTTCCTATCCATGTACCTGTCCAAATGCTTTTTAAATGTGGTGATTGTAACTGTTTCTACCACCTCCTTTGGCAGCTTGTTCCATTGGGAGTGGAGGGCTTGAGTTATGAGGAGAGACTGGATTGGCTGGGACTGTTTTCCCTGGAGCATCGGAAGCTGAGAGGTAACCTTAAAGAGGTTTATAAAATCATGAGGGGCATAGATAAGATGGATTGTCACAGTCTTTTTCCCAGGGTAAAGGAGTCTAAAACTAGATGGCATAGGTTTAAGGAGAGAGGTGACCTGAGGGGCAAGTTTTTCATACAGAGGGTTGTGGGTATGTGGAATGAGCTGCAAGAGGAAGTGGTAGAGGCAGGTACAACTACAACATTTAAGAGACATTTGGACAGGGACATGGATAGGAAAGATTTAGAGGGATATGGGCCAAATACAGGCAAATGGGACTTGCTTAGTTAGGCACATGGAAGAGATGGGCCAAAGGGCCTATTTATGGCTTTATGACTCTATGACTCAATCTTCATGTCATGAGTAAATTTTAATCCATGTCATTTATATATAATGACAAACAATAAAGGTCCCAGCACCAATCCCTGTGGTACTCCATTGGTTACAGGTTTCCAGTCAGAGAAATAACCCCCCACTATTACCCTCTGCCTCCAAACACCAAGCCAATTTTGGAATCCGTTTGCCAAAGCACCTTGCTTTCTGGTGTGCCTTTGCTTTCTGGACCAGCATACTGTGCGGGAACTTAATAAAAGCCATGCTAAAGTCCATGTCTACTGCTTTGCCTTCATCAATTTTCTTAGTAACCTCCTCAAGGAACTCAATCAGATCGATGAGGCAGGATTTCCTGTGCACAAAACTATGCTGACTCCCCCTAATCAGTCTCTGCCTTTCCAAGTGATCATAAATCCTGTCCCTAAGAATAGTTTCTAAACTACACCTCCCCTACCTGACATGAAGTATTCATTTAGGACACCACACGTATCCCAGGATCCATACACAGACTTTTCTTTTGTTCCCTGAGGGGACCTACTATTTCCTTCGCTACCCTCTTGTTTCTAATATATTGTCGATTTGGCATTAATTTTTTGTTGAATTATGGAGATATACTAAGAGTTTGACTGAGATTCCAAGCACTCCAGTTAACCTCGGTTGAATTTCAATATAGGTCTTTAAGGGCAGTATTCTAACCTGCACAATTACCCAGATCCCAAGGTACTTGCCCCTTTCAAGAAAATGATAAATTATCTCTTTGAATATGTGTGCTGCTGTTCAGCTGTCGGGAACGCTGCTGGTTCATTGTGTTACTTTAAACATGTTTAGATTTGTTTCAGTGAAGTAGGTGAATATGCATCACTGGTGGTACAATGCATGTGAGGTTTACACAGTTGATCCTTGACATCCTGTTGTGAATATTCTGTTTGACCTTTGAAAAGAAGTCTCACTCCTCAGCAGAAGGAATGAATATTCATCTCTAAAATGCCCTTATACAAGGTAAATATGTAGATAGTGTCAATTGGTTCCGAAGTGGAGTTACAAGCATTTTGGTCATCGTGCTATGATCTGATGACATCTGTTTGAATTGTGTCAGCAGTTATTGGTGATGGAAGTGTGTAGCTAGTTCATACACCCTCACAGTAGGAAGAACTTGAATCAACTACAATCTCCTTCAGTAGGCTGAGTTTACATAATGTTAGTAACATCAGAAGACATTTATATAATATTCTCTTTAAAAAATATTTTGTGTTTGTTAATATGTACTCAATTTCTATGACGTAACCTCTGGAAAAATACCACTTGAATAATTAAGAAGTCATAAACTGACAGGAATTCCTTCTGATGCACACCTATATGAGATTCATTGTCTGCTATTACTATCGCATATGTGTAAACTTACATTAGCACTTCTGCCAATACAGTACATCCTTGACTCCACAGCAATCTATTAGAAAAATGCTCCACAGCTGCTTGTTTGGTTTGAGGGGTAAGAGTGGATTCAGAACATGTGGTTTTAATGCCTCAGAAGTGGAGGCCTGATCTAGTTGGAGAGGACAAAAGATATCCAGGTGACCAACGAATCAGAGGGAGGCAGGTCCCTGATAATATCACTTCTGGTTCTAACAGCCTATGAAGTAAGGATTACAGGAAATTACATTGTGCATGACCTCCTGACTCTCTCTCCTTAAGTATTAGGTCTGCCTGTGTAGACAGTAGAAAGACTTGATTTGAAATTATTAAAAAACCTGAGAGTCAGAGAGTGACTGGCTATGTATGCTGTGTTCAGCTTGGTCAAATGTCAATAGAGGTGAAACCCTAGAGACCTTACACTAGCCATTTGGTCTGACTATTAGACAAAATTATTACATTTATAACAAGGAATTTGATGACCTGCAACTGAGTCACAAGTGGCCCTGAAGTTTCCCATTAGTTTCTGACATCAAACTAGTCGAGACGTATTAGTAGCAGATGTAATTTATTGACAGAATTGCCAATGTAAGTTTATACACATGTGCTGGATATGGCAGCCAATGACAGCCACGTAGATGGACAATAAAAGTAATTCCTGTTAGACGGTAACATGATGTTGAAGATCCTCTGCCTGATTTGGTCAATTGGCCAATTAAACCATTTAGTCAGGTGCACTGGATAAGGTGGGATGTGAAAGAATATCCTGGTGTGAAATGCTGTATTTTGAGCTTTTATTGTTGTATCCTCTGAATTTATCTTGAAGCTCATTTCCTATCTATGCTGCTAGACAAGCTTAATTCCATGGGTCTCTACGCTGCCAATCGTCCTATTGTGTGGGACTTTACCAAAAGCTTTCTGTAAATCCATATGGATGACACCAGCTGCATTTCTTTATTAAACATTCTCTACTAGTACATCAAAAATTTTAATCATTGGTCAAAGATAATTTGCCTTGAACAAATCCGTGTTGTCTTTTCTTGATCATTTCAGACATCTCCAAATGCCTATTAATTCATTCCCTAATAATTAATTTTAAATCTTGCCCACAGCTAAGGTTAAGCTTCTGGACTTTAATTTCCTGGTATGTCCTTCTAACCCTCATTGCACAAGGCTGTGCATTTGCTATTTTCCAGAACTCTGGCATTTCCCTTGCACTGATGGAAGACTGGAAGATTATGACAAGCACATCTGCAATCTCCTCCTCCATTTCTCGAAGCAATCTGGGATGCATTCTATACGGATCTGGTGACCAGTTTACCGATGGCCAGCCTTTCTCGTTCCTCTTCCTCCTCAAGTTTCACCCCATTCATTATATCCATTGTCTCTCCTCCTACCGATATATTGAGAGCATCCTCTTTTTTGATATTCCATTTATACCTTCTGTCTCCATGCATGGATCACTTTCTTTATCCCAAATCAGCCCACCTCGATCCCTTCCACCCACTAACTATTTACATGCTTTTAGAAGACTTCTAGATTCCCTTTTTTGTTAACTGCCATTCTCTCTTTGCACATCTTACTCTGTCTTTCATTTCCCTTCTCAGCTTTCTCAGTTCGCTGGGTTCTTAATGGGCTTATTCACCTGACATGCACCATGCACATTCCTTTTTCTTTCATTATCTTTTCTATCTCCTTTGTCATACAAGGATCCTCTACTTTGGTTCCCTGACCTTTCCTCCTTGCAGGAATGTGCAAAGCCTGTACCTGGATCACCTGTTTTTTAAAGGGCATCTATTGTTACGGTGATACATTACCTAGAAAAAAATGGTTCCACTTTATTCTAGCCAGGTCCCTTTTCATCCCTCTGAAGTTAGCCCTTTACCAACTTAGAAATTTTACTTTGGATTTCTCTTTGCCTCTCTTCATTATAGATCAAGACCTGAGAAATTTCTTAACATTTATATGCTGCAAAGGCAGATTGCTGTAAAAGTGCCTTTTATATTTTCCATTCATTAAAACTTGTAAATTAGCAATAGCATGACAGTTCGAATAGGTGAAATATGTGAAATTCTAAACCAATGTACCATGAATGGATCTGGTGGATTGCGGTCAGGGCTCATTCATGATATAACTGTGGAGGAATTGTTTTTTTTCTCCTACTTATACTAAATACTAAGGGCATCTCTAAGGCATTAAAGGGAAAACATATGCATGGAGATTTAACAATGAAAATGAAAAATTGGCAGGATTACTCTGCTTGCAGCTGCACAGACTATTTGGGAATTATTAGGTGGTAATTGTTAAAATGCCAATTTCTGCACAGTAGTTTATTGGTGAACCAGGTAAAGTAGAGGAAATAGATATAAGAACAATAAAGCAATCTTTAGAATCATCAGATGAGAAAGACCATTGTGATTCCATCTTTAAAGAACATGCTGAAATGTTGATAGAGTGAAATGAAGTGTGTGGGAAGAGCCTGGTATAGAGCATAAACACCAGCATCAGATGGACCAAATGGCCTGGTCCTATGTTATAAAGTTTACGTGAATGGATTTTGAAGTACTCTTGGCTTGAAATGCAGGCATTAAATTTCATCAGCACATGCCCTTCATCTGGAAAAGTGAGACTTTCAACATGTATGATATGTCATGCATGAGACACATAGGAAGATATGTGGTTGGTGGTTTCAAACCTGTGCTGCCACATCTTGGTGGAGTGGAGCATCACATGTTAAATCCCATTTTTTAAGACTTCTTTATGTGCCATTTAGCATGACATTTTTCTGTGCAGTAACTTACAAAGCGCAAGGTGATAATGACAGCTGAGGGCAATCAAACTTCTGAGACAATGAATGCAAAGACCAATGGCATACCTCTTTAACCAATTTTAGAATCATAGATTAAGACAACACAGAAGGGGCAAAACAATTCATCGAGTGCGAGATGCCTCTTTCAAAGGCCAATTCCATTAACTCCCGCTTACGTTAAATCTTGCAATTTTTTTCAGTTCAAGTATTTATCCAATTTGATTTTGATGTCCGCTATTCCAAATTCACTGCATTCCAAATACTAAACACTTATAGCATATAAAAAAATCCCTCATGTCACCTTAGGTTCTTTTGGCAAGCACTTTCACTCAGTGCTGTCCAGTCATCAAATATTAGCTTATTGAAACTGTTCCTTTTTATTTAATCCTTCATGATTTAAACAGCTTTTTCAAACTTCCTTCTAACCTTCACTGTTTTAAGAACAAACTCACCTTTTCCAGTCTTACCAGAACTCCTCATTCCTAAATTTCTTCTACTCACTCTCCAAAGCCTTCACTTCATTTCCTACATAGATTTCACCAGTTTACTCCAAGACCCCAAATGAGCGTTGAACTAATATCTTGTGTAGATTTAGCATTACTTCCTGGATTTGTACTCCATGACTCCGTAAGCTTAGTTAACCTGTCCTGCCATCAACAAAGATTTGATTTTGCCATTTTTAAAAAAATTGTGAACAATGATTTTCTACAAAAAGGAATGAGACTGTGAAATTGTGACCTTTCTGATTCAGAGTGGTGGTTTGAAATTAATAAATTATTAAGCTTAAGTTCTAAATTTCCATAATGTGCTTAATGGCTAATTAATGAGCAAATCCTGCCAAGTTTTCTTTAAAGGGAGAAGTAAAGAAAAAGATGCTCGGTAGTGTAGCGGGCGGCACAGTAGTGTAGCGGTTAGCGTAATGCTATTACAGTATCAGAGACCGGGGTTCAATTCCTGCTGCTGTCTGTAAGGAGTTTGTATGTTCTCCTCATGTCTGCGTGGGTTTCCTTCGGGTGCTCCGGTTTCCTCCCACATTCCAAAGATGTACGGGTTAGGAGCTGTGGGCATGCTATGTCGGTGCCAGAAGAGTGGCGACACTTGCAAGCTGCCCGCAGCACATTCTCAGTAACACAAAAAGGTGCATTTCACTGTGTGTTTCGATGTACATGTGACTAATAGAAATAGTTAATTTTGTTGAATGTTTAAATGGATTCTAAGTATAACTATATTTTGATTGAGGAGAATAAGTGATCAATGAATAGTTTTGCTATCACCATTACCAAGTCCAAAGAGACATTGGCAGGAACTCAGTACAACTCAAAATTCTTAAGTATGCATTATAAAAATGTCAGAATGTAAAATTTCTAGAAGGAGGCATGTTCTTGTATAGCTCTTACGAAATAAATTTTAAACCATCAGAAATAAAAACAGAAAATGTTTTTCTTGGATCTGAAATGTTAATTGTTTTTCTCTTCACAGATGCTACCTGACTGCTGAGTGTTCCCAGCGTTTTCTACTTTTACCTCAGATTTCCAGAATCTGTGGGTTTTTTTTTGCATTTACTATCGAATCATCAGAGTTCATTTCCACCCCAATAATTTCAAAAGTCACCAGTGCAGAAATTATGTTTTGGTGCACTTTATTTTTCCCAATGTAATAGTTGGGTTATTTGCTTTAACTGCAACTTCACAATGATAAGTTATGTCCCTTTTGCATTTCCACTGTAAATAATTGTTTTCACATGTCAGACACTAGGACATTGAACTTCATGTTTTTGCAGAAAAACAAATTAAGCTGTAGATGTAGTCCCAATACACCAACCTAAATCTTAAAATCCAATTTAACAATAAAAAGGATTTAACTTCTTCACCTATCTTGAACTCGTAAGCTTCATCAAGGGAAGATTTTCAGTTTTCTATTTTATTTTGAATTTTTAAGATTATTGGGGACTGTACCAATTTTATTGAAGCTATTTGTCCATTTGACTGAATGTTGCAGGTTGTCATGAATGTTTTATTCACTGTGCAAAGGGCAGATGGATTGTCAGTCTTTACCATTCGGTATTGTTATCCTTTCTCCTACTTTCGTGCAGGTATGTTTTGGTTCCACTAGTTCAGTCCGTGAGCCATCATTGCATTGCTGAAACCAAAACAGCAGAACATTACACAAAGTTTAGGGTCTTCCAGTTAAACCCAGAATGAACTACATTATCAACTGAAACCTAGGAAGAACCATAAATAGGATATTGCCTGTTTAAATTTGTCATCAAGCTGGAACCACAGATACAATTAGAGCTGAAAATGTGTTTTGGATGCCAATGTGCATTACCAAAATTTACTGAATGCACTTAGAGCGCTTTTTTTAATCTAATCACAACATCACCATAAATCAATGTAAGAACACAATAAGAAAAACACAGGTTGCATGTGTTTAATTTTGAAATCAAAAAGACAGAAACATTACAATAAATATACATTATGACTCGTAACTGTATTACAAACTAAACTAAATCACATGGCCAGCATTCTAGCAAAATACCTTATAGGTTATAGAACCACTTACAGTATATTGACTCATGATCCCATAATCAAGCTTTAAAAATTACCCTTTGGGACATAAAATACAGTTTTAAACAAAATCACATGCTTTCATAAATTCAATAAACAAAAATTATTTTTCTTCAAAGATGACAGACCTTTGGAAAATAATGTTTATGCAGTTTGAACAGGCTCTGGGGTTATGAGATGAAGTGTGTATCATGTAAGAGACTATTTGTCTCTCCCCTACCATGCCCACTTCCTGGTTAAACTATTATTATGATATTAAGCTGTTTTTGTGTCTTTTCGTTTGCAGCTGCACAGCAATATGAGTTAGGACGGAGAAAAATTAAAGGGGCCAGGCTGCTGGATATTTCTGGTTGGCAAACCATAAATTCTTGATATTATCAAACTTGTACAAAAAGGATATTTTTGGAAGAACTTTGACAATCTGAAAAAGTTTGTAATATTGAATTACAACTACATTGCCATCCTTGAGGTACTGGTAGTTAATTTGTTACTGCATTCACTTACTTCTTACCCTTCAGAAAGATAGCATGTGCTATTCAAAGCTGCATTACTTACTTAAAGAGAAATTTCAGGCTGTAAAACATTTGTCCAAAATTTAATTCCCAGTGCAAAACTTCTATTATTTCACTGGAAAGCTAGTTTAACAGTGAATGATTTCCATTTCCTGAAAGCAGCTATTTGTCACATTGAGGCAGCAGTAATCAGCCATTCTTCATCAGCAGGTGATGAAGTCCCACTGTTGGAAACCATGGTTTTGAAAAAGGAGAGAGGCCATAACTGTCAACAGTGCAATTAATTTTTTTATTAGTACTCAGAAAACTAGCGTTACTCGTGATAAACTGAATTTTCGGAGCATTCCGACTACCTGTATTCACAATGCTATTGTTGTAAGTAAATTAAAATTTAATTCCTGTTTGTAATAAGCAGCTTCATTTCATCATATGATGATAAAGAACTCTTGGTGCAGCAAGCAAAATGCAGCTTGGAAGATCTGTCTCTAATTTAGATGATTATAGGAATGAATGGTTGATAAGTGTGAGACGGTGGCTCAGCAGGTGGTGCTGATGCCTCACAGCTCCAGCTCCTCATCCTGATCTCCAGTGTTTGCATGTTATTTCTGTGATCGCATGAGCTTTCTTCAGGTACTTCAGTTTCCTCCCACATCTCAAAGAATTATAGGTTGACTACCATAAATTACCCCTAGTGCAGGTGGGTGGAAGGAGAATCGGGGGCAATGATGGGCCTACGAGAAAGAACAGATTACAGGGAAATAAGTGGGAGAATTGGACTGATGGTATTGCTCTGAGAGCCAGTATAGACTCAATGGACCAAATGGTCTCTTTCAATGTCAGGAGCAATTATGAGAATAAGTTGTGTCAAGGTTTCATATTTCTGTTTAACTTGACTATTTAGTTTAACTTTAACTCCCACTTTTACGATTTGAAGCAATGCCATAGTTCCTAACCAGAACTTACAGAGCAGCATGAAGAAATAGTGGACAAAAAGAAGAAAATGAACAGTACTACATATTGGAGTAAAAATATGGCAGGAATTGGCAGATCGTGAAAAATACATATAACAAATTGGGGAATTCTCATTGGGTGCGATCAGCAATGCAGGTACAGATTATTCCCAAATTTGTGTCAGGTTTCTGAAGACTTTTTTCGTCAAATTTCTATGAGAAATCTTGCCATCAGGGGGATCATGACAGGCAGACAATTAGCCACAGAATAAACTAGTCAACATCCAGTCCACTTCTCATGAGTAACAGGTATATGATAGTGTAATGGTTAAATTACCAGATTAGCAGCCTGATTTCCAGACCACTCATCTACATGAGATTTGAATCACATTGTGGCAGCTGGGTGAGTTAAATTTAACTAATTAAATAAGTCTGTAACCAAAAAAAAGTTAACTTCAGTAATGATAACCATGAAATTACCATATTGTCATGAAAATTTACCTGGTTTACTAATGCTCTTCAGGAAAGCAAATCTGCTCAGTTTACCTGGCCTGGTGTAAACTCCCACCTCAATTCAAGGGTGATTAGGGCTGGTCAGTTACATCCACATCCCACAACTAAATGCAAAAAAGCTTGATAGAACAATTTACTAAATAGATTTTACAGTTCATAGTTACTTACTAAATTAGAAAATTACTTTACCGAACCTACTGAATGCAGTAGATGATATTAAGGGAGGTGCTCCAAGTGCGGCCTCCTCTACATTGATGAGACCAAACGCAGACTAGGTGACCATTTCGCAGAACACCTGCGCTCTGTCTATAACGGCAATCTGCATCTTCCCGTTGCCAGTCACTTCGACTCCCCCTCCCACACTATCACCAATATGACAGTCCTCGGCCTCCTCCACTGCCAGGAGAATTCCAAGCACAAATTGGAGGAACAGCACCTAATTTTCCATCTTGGAACCTTGCAGCCTAACAGCATGAGTATTGAATTCTTCCACTTGAGGTAATCCCCACCCCCTTACCCTCAAATCCCCTCCCCCTCCACCACCCAACCATGCTTCTTCTCTTCTTCCCTTTCCTAGCCTTTTTTCCTCTCTCTTCTTACCTTTGACCCATCCCCTGGTGGATCTGCTCTCCCCTCCTCCCTTGCACCTGCCTATCGCTATCTCTTACCTGCATCTACCTATCACCACCTTGTGCCCACCCCACCTCCCCTCTTTTGTCCACCTATCACTGCTCTGCTTTTCCCTCCTATATATTGGGCTTCCCCTTTTCCTGTCTTCAGTCCTGAAGAAGGGTCCTGACCAGAAACGTTGACCACCTGCTTTTCTCCACAGATGCTACCTGGCCTGCTGAGTTCCTCCAGCATCATTGTGTTTTTCATGTAGATTCTAGTATCCGCAGTCCTTTGTTTCTCTCATGCAAGTAATGGTCTGGCTCACTGATAACGTGTTTCTAAAAACCTTTTCATTGTATTGGATCATATGAATGATAAGAGTAAAATTCTTGTTTAAAGGAGGGATGAATTTACTTCCCAGCAGCCTTTCAGCTGTTCAATGTCATGAACTTCTGTGTGTGCGTGTTGAAACATGGAAGACTGAAAAGTTCTGGAGGTCAGGTGCTGGCTTCTCTGACCATCTACTCCTCTGTTGCACTCAATTTCACATCCGGCCCCTCAGCTTTATGCCAAGGAGGGCTTTGGAGGAACAGTAATGTCATTCAACTGAATGAATGTCTGAGCCCTATGGAAAAAAGTGCCTGAATTACGATATTACCATTCCTCTAATGGCCCCCTATGAGTTAACGCCGAGGGCTGAATGTGAAAATGAGTTCAGCAGTGGCACAGAAGATGGTGGCATCCAGGACCAGGGGTTACGGTCTAAGGATAAGGTAAGCCAATTAAGAATGAGATGAGGAAGTTTCTTCTCCAAGAGGTAAACATGCGGAATTTTCTACCACAGAAATCTGCTGAACCCAAATCAAGGAGAAGTTAGGTATTGATCTTAGGTCTAGCGGGACGAAGGGATATAGGGAGAAAGCAGGAACAATGTACTGAATTTGGATGATCAGCCATGATCATATTGAAGGACAGAGCAGGCTGAGATACATGAGGCTTGTAGCTTTTACTCTTACTCATCAAGTAATCTTGCTCTGTGTTTCTATGTCAGATTATTTTTAATGTGCTTCTAATTAAATGTATTTTGTTCAATAATGTTTAAAAGTATATAAATCTATCAGAATGCCTCTCTCAGATACATATAAAAAACGTTCAAACTTCTTTGACGATGGTGAGGTCCAATCAGCACTTGGAGCCGACTCCACCACTTAGCTTATAAAGGCCCCTGAAGCTGGAGAAAGTAAATCAGGGTGTGTGGGATCTGTGGGTGGTATAACCCACTCGAAAATGTTGCAGATCATAAAATCATTGAAAGACCTTAAGAGGGACACACATTAAATCAAAACACCTGATTATTGAGTGGTAAGTTGAATGGTAGGTCTGTTGTATGGAAGTAGAAGGGTTGGTGGCTTTACATTGTTGGTGCTGTAGACCACTTTTTTGTTTGTGTCATTGTCACTGTGGGTTCAGCATGTGTATTAAGATCCTTCTGTAGAGCCCACTGTAAAGAAGAGTCTGCAAAAGAAAGCAATGGGGAGAGGAATCCAGGATGAACAGTGCACCAGAAAGAGAACTAGAGAGAAACAAATAGAAGTGCAAAGAAAAATAGATGTATACAAGGTCAATTTGAAAAAGAATGTTATTAATTTTTATTTGGCAGTAAAATGAGAAATGTTGGGCCATGTGGAAACTCATTCAAATTTGCTCCACTAATGACAAGACTAAACCCTGAGTCATAAACTTTGCAGAAGTAAAAGCATCTGGTAAATCTTTCATGTACATTTGTTTTCTATGGAATTCTGGATGAAATATCCTAAATGACACAATGCATACTATAGTGGTGGTTAGTCTCTTACTGTGCTGTTCTTCACAGTGTATTAACAGGGAGATCCATTAATGTTGCCACTTTCCTGGACATTTCTATTACCGAGTGGATGTGGGAGCCAGGAAACAGATGAAGCTGCATAAGTCAAGGACTTTAAGCATTTCTTGAGTGAGGAAAGGTAATAAGTGATAGGCTGAAAAAAATCCAGTAAAATTGATTTCTAAATGAAAAAGGAAATAAATAGGAATGACTGAATGAACGGAAACAGTGGCCAGGAATTTCCTTGGAGCTGCTCCTGCTGCACTGTAACCTCAAAATCTGTTTATGTAACTTTGCCAGAGGTGCAGAGTGAACAGAATTTTCACTGCACTTCTGGCAAAATTATGGTGGTCAGGCTGAAGTAGCTTTGAGGAAATTCCAGCTGGTATTTTTATTTATTTTAAATTGTGTTGTGTATATTTAGATATGATATAGTTAATATTACAGTAATAAAATACTCCTGATTTTGGAGTGTAGTACTATAGCAGTGACTAATTTTGGCTTGATGGTACACAGCTTATTTTTTAAAAACAAACCATATGGTCTACAAACGTAAGGCACTTCCCCGATCTGCGGCCACTTTAAGAGCTAAGGGCAATGTGATCAATGATTTTGCCCTGCCACAGTATTAGCTGTGAGTTTCAGGAATACTTGTGGTCCCCTGCTGAAACCTGAAAATTAAATTGAAATTGATGTTTTATAAATATGTTCATTGTCATTGGATATTTGGCCTCTTTGAGCACATCCTCCTACTTCAATTGTGATTCCCATAATGTCTGCATTAATGACAACAAAATAATGTTTACAGCAGAAGCCAGCAAAAAAATTTAACTGTTTAGAAAATATGAACCTGTGGAAGAAAACTAGAATAGATTCATTGGTTGAATAAAATGTATTAAAGCAGAGTTTGCATTGGATACAAGTTAATGGCAACCCTAGAATAATCTGGGAATTGAGATAAGCTATAAAAGAAATATGTGGATTGATATGCCTGCCATTAACAAATGGAAATCTCAGCTCTGGTTCTCTTTCCACAGATGCTGCTTGACCTGCTGAGTGTTTCCAACACTTCTTTTCATTTCAAGATTTCTAGCATCTCCAGTTTTGTTTTACCTTTTCATATCCCTTGTGTTGGATGAGGCAGATGATTTACCCTAGATTTTGCCACACAGTAATGATTTACTTACATGGAATGAGGTGAATGGGGGAAGTAGTAATGACAATGTTGGGCACTTGGTACTGCAGACTAATCACTGCATTGATCATCGGAGGAAAATGTTCCTGTGATTTTAAATGGGGACAGTATTCACCATTAGTATTTTCATTTTCAAACCAATAAATTGACTTATGAGGGAGAAATTCTACAAATAAAGAACATTCTTTCCAATACCCATTGAGGGATTCCATTCTTGATCTGTGCACAGAGAGCTTAGAGAAATCTTTGTGCAAATCCTTCAACATTTATCAAAGGCTGAGAATTTAATGATCTAGATAAACTAGGCAGGGGTGAGGTGGCATTCAGAGACAGGACAAGAACAAAGGATTTGTGCACACTTTCCCTCCTTGTTTCTCTGGTTTGATAGGACAGAGAAAATATGGTCTTCTGTTCTGTTGAATCAATCAATGTTGGTTTGGGAAGTATTTTTTTAGATTAGATTTATGTGATGCATTGTTCTTTAGCTTGGCAAGTTCCACATGTTGCATTGCCAATAGTTTCTTCCTCAGTACAGTGAACCTCCTGTAATGTGTCAGCAGTCATTGCTCAAAGGTATCAACAAGACGTGTAGATGTTGTATGATAGGACAGATGTTGTACAGTTATAATGTTCTGATATTTCTGCATAAATGGATCATTAACAAACTCCCCAGTCATTGATTTTCACTATGATGCTAGTTAGTAAAATATCCAGAAAGAGGATGTACCTTTTTTGTACCACTATTCTCCATGTAATAACACATTGGGTAGTGTTCCCAATGCTGGCTGACAATTTCCCAGTTAGAAAATGGATGACTGAAAGTTGAATGTCTCATGAGGACCTTGTGTGTCTCCCTGGAAGAGATTTTGGGAAAGATTTTGCATAGGAACACTAAATGACATGACCCATTGCTTAAATGGAGGGCATTCTTGAGGAATCTCAGGAACTATAGATGTCAGTGCATGGTGTGGCACAGGTTAAAGTTTGTCCACAGCCAACCTTGTCTTAATTTTAAAGGACTGGTTTAATATAGAAGAGGGGCAGTCCAGATCCAGCTGATTCTGCTCCACGTTCCAGTACCTCTGCGTGACAGAAGATGACTTTTTTCCCCTTCAGCTTCGACTTTAAGAGCCAGAGGATTTTGAATGCAAATAGCTTATGTGGTTATATAATTCCATCAAAATTCCTCAATTTTTCCTGTAACCTGTCTATATTTCTGAACAAAAGGCACTGGAAAGACACCAAAGGAATCTGCTGGAGAGTAAAAATGTGACCCATCTCAAAACACTGAACAAAATAGCTATTCACTCCTAAAGCTAGCTTTCTCGAAATGAATCACCTGTAACATTTTTGAGTGGTGTACTTTTGTAATAATAAACTTTAAAACCTTAATTAGTGGACAAGACAGCTTTACACTTGAGGCTGGTTTGTTGCTTCCTGCCTCTATTATAAAATAAAGGACAATATCAATATAATTTCTATGCAGTTCAAGAAACTTCTGCTTGAATTTAGTAGCAAACATCAAACTTTTTAAGCTCTGGTTTCTGAGTCGAAAATGACCTTCAGTTCCCCCAACGGCACCATCATAATCTCATTAAAATTGTGGCTGCGTGGAGACCCAATACCAAAGCTTAGGGCCAAGGTCACATGTATAGTAGGGACAAATTCAGTGGTGATACACGTAATTGGATGTAATCATATTTGCTGCCACCACTCTGGCAAAGTTCTGAAGGCGGCACAGAGTCTGAAGGAATTCAGAGCTGTGTTCTTAATTTGACTGGGTGAACACTACATTTCCCATAGTTTAATTTCCTATGGATAAGAAAGGGCATTGTAAGTTATTTCTGAAAAATGTTTTAATTTCCTTAGTAATTACGTCAGTGAATTTATGATCTTGTAATAAGGATATATTTAATCTTCGTCATGGAGTTCTGACCTGTGTAATATCTGGACCCAATGAAAGCCAATTTGGCAGTCAGAGTTTACAGTCCAATTATATCCATGCTGACATTCAGAAGACAGTCTACTAATGTTGTTAAAAAATATCTCAAAAAATAAACTCAAAGGTAAAATAGTATCTTTAATCCCTTTGAGGCTCCATGATAAATTTTTGCTTTTAATTGATACATAGACCATTAACAAGATTCACAATTGATGGTCGGCAATGGTTTAAGGCAGGAAATAAAGGGAAAGGCCAGTTTCCCTGGACTTTTAATTGCAATAACGTTTCCACCTGCACTTTTTGACAATGGTTTCCCCATATTTCTCATATTTACTTGCAGCAAAGAAGGAGGTAATTTGGCCCATTGAGTCAATGTCAGCTCTTAGAGCAATCCCATCAATCCCATTCCCCCACATTCCCCTACAATCTACTATCTCACATGTCCATGAATTTCATAAATTTCGCCACTAATTTTCACCCTGCTCTCCAATTCATTTGGACTATCTCTGACACCTCTCTCTACTTCCTCAATTTTTCCATCTCCATCTCAGGAGATTCCTTATCCGCCGACATCTTCTACAAACCCACTGACACCCACAGCTATCCGATTGCAGCTCCTCCCACCCCGTCTCTTGCAAGGATGTGATCCCTTTTCCTAAATTTCTCTACCCCTTCCGCATCTGATCCCATGATGAGGCTTTCCACTCCAGGACATCCGAGATGTCCAACTTCTTTACTAACTGTGGCTTCCCCCCTACTGTGGTTGACAGAGCTCGCACCCGTATCTCTGCCATTTCCTGCACCTCTGCTCTCAGCCCCACCCCTCCCAGACCCAACAGGGATAGGGTCCCCCTTGTCCTCACATTTCATCCTATCAGCCTACATCATTTTCCGCCACTTCTGCCATCTCCAATGGGACGCCACCACCAAGCATATCTTCCCCTCCCCACCCCGTTCTGCCTTTCGCAGGGACCGCTCACTCCGTGACTCCCCAGTTCACTCCGCGTGCCCCCCTCCCTCCACCCCCCCATCCAGCTCCCACCCCGGGAACTTTTCACTGCCCCCACCTTAGGTGCTACACCTGCCCCTACACCACTTCCATCACCTCCATCCAGGGACCCAAACAGTCCTTTCAGGTAGGACAGAGATTCACCTGCGCCCCCCTTAATATCATCTACTGCATTCGGTTCTGCAAGTGTGGCCTCCTCTACATTGGTGAGACCAAACGCAGACTAGGTGACCGTTTCACAGACACCTGCACTCTGTCCATAACCGCGAGCTGCATGTCCCCATTGCCAGTCACTTCAACTCCCTCTCCCACTCCATCACAGATATTTCAGTCCTCGGCCTCCTCCAGTACCAGGAGAATTCCAAGCGCAAACTGGAGGAAAGGCACCTCATTTTCCGTTTTGGAACCTTACAGCCTAACGGCATGAACACTGAATTCTCCCACATTAAGTAATCCCCACACCCCTTCCCCCCACACCCACCCCCAACCATGCCTCTTCTTTTCTCCTCTTTCCTAGCCTCTCTCTCTTTTTTCTACCCCCCCCCCACCTTTTTTACTCCAAACCTTTGACCCATCCCCTGGTGGATCTGTTCTCCCCTCCTCCCACACACCTGCCTATCACTATCTCTTACCTGCATCTACCTATCACCACCTTGTGCCCACCCCACCTCCCGTCTTTTGTCCACCTATCACTGCTCTGTTTTTCCTTCCAATATATCGGGCTTCCCCTTTTTCTATCTTCAGTCCTGAAGAAGGGTCCTGACCCGAAACATTGACTGCCTGCTTTTCTCCACGGATGCTGCCTGACCTGCTGAGTTCCTCCAGCATCATAGTGTTTTTCATGTCCATTAACAATTCCTGATACTCTTACCACTACCAATAATAATAGAAATTTATAATAACCAATTAACCTAATTTTGGGTTGTGGGAAGAAACCAAATTACCTGAAGGAAACCCATGCAGTCACGGTGAGAAAGTGCCAACTTCACACAGACAGCACATGAGGTCTGAGTTCAACCCAAGTCACTGGAGATAGCTGTACTACCTGCGGTACCACTGTGCCACCCACTGAATCAAATTACAGTCTATACTTGTATTTGCAACCATTTCTCATATTGTAGAAACTTGATGCTAGTTGCATGGTTTTATAGCACCAAATGTGAATGCATCTGTCTTGTTTTTTTTCACACCTATCCTCGTGCACTTTGAACTCATCTTGTCTATGTGACACACATCTTGACCCTGTTCTGATTAATTCTCTGACCACCTTACATTGTAAATGATACTCTCCCCTTAGATTCAATTTTTTCTCAAATATTTGTCATCAACTACTTCTGAAAAATCCACCTTGATTCCCTTTGTCCTTGTAGGCTACTGCTCCATTCCTCAGATGTTAAATCAACCAGACTGATCATAGCATCAGGAGTAGTGGTTTACACCAAGCTAGGTTTCAGAGTACTTGTCCACTCCAACTCATGCTGCTTAAACCTTCATCCATGGCTTTGTTGTCTCCAGATTCAACTTCTAAACTATTCTTCATGCATCCACACTCTGTAAACTTCAACTCATCCAAAGCTGTACTTTCCAAATCTAATCATATATCAAACCCACAGACTCAGTACACAAGAACACAAGAAAATAGGAACAGGAGTAGCTCATCAGGACTTTCAAGCCTGCCCATCATCTAATATGCTCATGGCTGATCTATGCTGGCCTCAACACCTCTTCTGTGCCATTTCTTCATACCCCTCTATTCCTCATCTATCAAATATTTATCCACCTCCTCTTCAAATACTTCCAAGGATCCAGCTTCTACCACCCGCCAGGGCAGAGAATCCTGGAGATTTTAGAGGTTCAGTGAGTCATAGAAGTGTACAGCACAGACCGGCCCCTTATCTTGTTCGAGACTCTCCCATTAGTGAAAACATCCCAACACCTACCCTGTCAAGTCCCCTTAGGATCTCCTATGTTTGAATAAGGTCATCCCTCATTCTCTAAACTCCAAGGAATACTCCAAGCTACTTAGTCTCTCTTGGTAGGACAACCATGTCACCCCAGAAATTAGCCTGGTGAATCTCCTTTGCACTGCCTCCAACGTTACTATATCATATAGATAAGATATCTTTATTAGTCACACGCACATCAAAACACACAGTGAAATGCATCTTTTTGCGTTACTGAGAATGTGCTGGGGGGCAGCCCGCAAGGTGTCGCCACTCTTCCGATGCCAACACAGTATGCCCACAACTTCCTAACCTGTACATCTTTGGAATGTGGGAGGAAACCAGAGCACCCGAAGGAAACCCACGCAGACACAGGGTGAACGTACAAACTCCTTACAGATAGCGATGGGAATTGAACCCGGGTCGCTGGCACTGTTATAGTGTTACGCTAACCGCTACACTACTAATTTCTCTTACTGAAGTGCATGATCTCACACTTCCCCACATTAAACTCCACTAAGTACACTGTCTTTGTCCAAAGCAACAAATTTATAACCTCTGTACCACACTCCCCTCAGATTCAATGGCTTCAGTGAAGTACATGGCAGCATTAAGATCATGTATATACATCCCAGATGCTTCCAGTTAACTTCAAGGATATACTGGAATGATCTCCAGATTTCGTTGATTCGATGTCCATTCGGGGAGGGATTCTTCATGAACGTCATGGGCTGTTCTCCTGCTTCCTCGTCCAATAAATGAGAATTAAAAAGGGGTTGAGTGGAGATAAGCATTTTGATCTTTCTTCAATGCAGACAAACAAGATACAATTATGCAAGCCTTCAGGATGAAGCTTGGACTTTCAAAGATAAAGAACAAAATAAAAACCTGGCAAAAGACCAATCTAAAGTAGGTTAAATAAGAACATATTGTAACATAGCACTTCACCTTTAAAATTCCAATATTAACATTTCTAATTTACTGTTGTAAGTTATCTCCGTTTTGTCAACCTATAATTTAGATTGACGTCTCTTCATAGAATCCTGAGGAAGGCATTGAGCATGTTCTGGCACTTTGAAAAAGCTTTCAAATTAGTCCTATTCCTCTACTGTTTTTCCATAGCTCTGCAAATCCTTCCCTTTAAGTATTTACCTGATATAATTTTAAATGTTATGTTGAACCTTACACCCAGTGCACTCCTGATGATGAGAATTCATACTGTAAATTATTTCACCTTATGTCACTTTCAGTTCTTTTGCTGATTGTCTTAAATCTGTTTTCTGGTTACTTTTCACTCTTTCACCTTATTGACTCTATCAACATGCTTTCTGCATATCTCTATTAAATCTTCCCTTAAGCTTCTCTGATCTAAAGGATATCTTGTCTCCCCATATAGAGAATCCCCCCATGTCATGGGAATCTCTCATCACTGGCGCCATTCTAATATCTCCCATGCACCCCCTCTAAGTGGTTCTTTATTATAGTTGATGTAATGTACGTTAGTGTAAGTGTACTTTTAAAAACTCAATACTTATGTGGTATGACTTTTGATATATTATCACTGTTGTGGTTGAGTTGACTGCATTCATTAAAGGGTGTTTTGTTTGTGGCTCTATTTCAGTTATTTGCCTTAGTGAGTCATAGAGTCATAGAAGTGTACAGCATGGAAACAGACCCTTAGGCCCAACTCATCCATACCGACCAAGGTGCCTTCCTGAGCTGGTCCCATTTGCCTGCATTTGACCCAATCTTTCTAAACCTTTCCTATCCATGAACCTGTCCAAATGTCTGTTTACTGTTGTAATTTTTAGCTGCCTCTTCTACTTCCTTTGGCAGCTCGTTCCATATTCCCACCACCCTCTGTGTGAAAAACTTGCCCCTCAAGAACCCTTTAAATCTTTCCCGTCTCAACTTAAACCTATGCCCTCTAGTTTTAGACTCCCCTGGGAAAAAGGTTGTGACAATCCATCTTATCTATGCCCTTCATGATTTTATAAACCTCTATATGGTCACTCCTCAGCATCCCATGTTGCAGGGAAAACAGTCCCAGCCAATCCAGTCAATCCTCATAACTCAACCCTCCAGTCCCCACAACATCCATGGTAATATTTTCTGCACCTACTCTGGCTTAATCACATCCTTCCTAGCGTATAGTGACCAGAAATGCACACAATACTCCAGGTGCAGTCTCATCTGAAACATGACATCGCAATTCTTATACTCAATGCCTCATTCAATGTAGGCAAGCATGCCATTCATCCTCTTCATCACTTTGTCTACCTGTGTCACCACCTTTAGGGTAAGCAGCAACATGAAAGAGCCAATTGACTTTGGTGATGGGTATGGTTATTGCTGTTTGAAGGAATTACGGAAGTCGGATCATTTGTGAAATAAAGACAGAAAGGGTTCATCGGATAGATTAGTAACAATGACAGGCACAGTAGATAAGTCAGTGACATTGAAAGATGCAAGTGGACTCAGCCATTAGACTTTGACAATGAAAGCTTGGTTACACAGCATTTTACAAGCCAGCCTGCTCCAGTAACTAGCACTTCAGAGGGAATGTTTGCAGTGACAGAGGGAAGCACCAAGGGAGCACTCAGGCCAACAGAAGGACGGCTCTGAGGAAGCACCCCTGAGGGAATACTCAGGTTAACAGAGGATCAGCACTGAAGGAATGCTTGGGGTGAATAGAGGCAACATCGAAGGAGTGTCTGGGCCACCACAGAATGAGAATTGAGGGAATGCCTGGGCTGTCACTGGCAAAGCTGATTAATTTTGGCACATGCTGGATAACCAAAGTTTTACTGTACATGGAATGAGTGAAAATGTTCCTGAGGGTGAACAATAACATCATAGTCCCAGAGAACACACAGAACAGAACAGGTGGCCACACACAAAAAGAGGAAGGCAGTTTTTTGCTGGTGGAAGCGTTAGGGCCATGAACTGCTGGTAATGGAAGCAGACATGGAAGCACAATGATGGTTCGACTTAAGAAGCAACCAAAGAAGAAGTTGTTGGAGTTGAGTTTAAGGAATCTAGTAATGAATCAAATGCAATGTTTAACTGAATTCCTGCAGTAGTTGATAAAAGTTATCGGTCTGTAATAAGTTTCATGTTAACGTAGAAGCTGTAATAAAATGTATTCATTTGACAAACTCGATGATGCTGGAGGAACTCAGCAGGCCAGGCAGCATCCATAGAGAAAGGCAGGCAGTCAACATTTCAACTATGTATTCATAGTTGTGCTTGTAATGAAGATAATTACATTGAGGTAACAACTATAGAACAAGATGTGAGAACAGACGTGTATAAAGTTTATCTAGAGAAGTTGGAATTGTTTGTGCCTGCCTGGATACTTCAGATTTGTGAAGTGAAAAAAATAGTTAATTGTATAATTTCATATATGTAAATAGGTAATGAATGGTTCAATGCTCTGAATGTAGATAGCTTAAGGTTTGTATGGCTTTACTACTTTTTTCAAGGGGAATCAATATAGCATGTAATTATAAGTTCAAGCTGTCTGACGTTTGAAACGTTGTATTACCATACACCGGCATTAGTTGAGCATTGACTGCCTTCAATAAATGTTGTTTGTTGGTAGCTCCACGTGTAATTTGCTTTGGTAGGCAGCAACACTGAAGAGCCTAGAGACAGTACAGCTGCTGTTTTAGAAAGATTTACCATAATTTTGTTTGTACTCTATGGCCTAATATACACAGAAATGTGAGGAGAGCGTATCATAAAGTTGCAATAGTGGGAAAGCATGGAAATGGGGTAACAACTTTCTTGCTCCCTGACCCAGAGTGAGCAGCTGCTAGACGTCAGATGAAAAGGCTGCAATGGAAGTGAGAGAAAGGTGGGACAAATGAAGAAATCGTGTGGCAAGAGAAGACATAACAGGACTCTAACCTGGCAAAGATTACTTGTCAGTTTGTGGGTCATTTCGAGATTAAGGTGGTCATTAGATTACAACCTTGGTGGAGCCAAGGTTGGCTGATGTCAGACAGGAGGTCAATTGTGCCAAGTTAGCTGACGGGAACAGGAGAAACTTTTCTGCACCCTCTGGTCTACAAACTATATCAAACAACACTCACCAGCAGGAATTGGCCATTCTTGCCTCTCTTCATCTGCTCACTTTCCCAAGACAAAGTAACATAGTCAATAGACGTAAAATGTAAAAGTCTGTTATAATCTGAGGCTTTAGATTCAGTAATATATTTTAATGGAAGTCTCATATCTTGAGAACAAAGTCATCTACAAACTTTGAAATTTTCCCCTGTGTTCCCAGACCTAGTTCAAGAATATATATCAAAAAGAGTAGTGGTCCTAATTCCCACCCTGGAAGTCATTGCTGTATTCCTTCAACCGATCTGTTCATTACTACTTTATGCTTTCTGACCCTTGGTCCGTTTAGAACATAGAACAGTACAGCACAGGAACAGACCCTTCGGCCCACAATGTCTGTACCGACCATGATGCCAAATGAAACTAATCCCATCTGTCTGCACATAAACCATATCCCTTCACTCCCTGCATGTTTACGTGCCAGTCTAAATGCCTCTTAAACATCACTGTCATATCTGGTTTCACCACCACCCCTTGCAGCATATTCCAGGTGCCTATAAATCTCTGTGTAAAAAACTTACCTCACACATCTTCATTAAACCTTCCCCCGTCACCTTAAATCATTGCCCTCTAGCATTTGACATTTCCATCTTGGGAAAAAGACCTCAACTATCTATGCCTCTCACAATTTTATATACTTCTATCAGGTCACCCCTCAGCCTCCAGTGCTCGAGAGCAAACAATCCAAGTTTGTCCAACCTCTCCTTATTGCTAATACTCTCTAATCCAGGCAACGTCATGGTGAACCTCTTCTGCACCCACTTCAGAGCCTCCATATCCTTCTTGTAATGTGGCGACACAACTGCACACAGTACTCCAAATGAGGCCTAACCAAAGCTTTATACAGCTGCAGCATGACTTGCCAACATTTACACTCAATGCCCGACCAGTGAATGCAAGTATGCTGTACACCTTCTTTGCCACTCTATCTCCTTGTGATGTCACTTTCAGGGAGATATGAACTTACATTTCGAGATCCCTCCTAAGGGTCCTATCATTTACGATAACCTTTGCCCTTACATTTGACCTCCCAAAGTGCAAAACCTCACACTTGCCTGGATTAAACTCAGTCTGCCATTTCTCCGCCCATATTTCCAACAGAAAGGTAATTTGAGCTACTTTTGTAAGAAAAGATTGTACATAGTAGCATAACCTTTACTGCCCACAACTCTTCAGTTTATCTGGGAAAATCTGCAAAATTAGTCTGTGTTACAATGGCACATATTTTGTTGACTCACCCTGACGTGAACCTTCATTGACAGATTTTGAATCATCTGTATAAACAGCAGTGCAGTGAAGAAAAACAAAGTAATCATTTTTCTTGTTCATTAGGTCAATTCATTTTCTTAGTGGAAACAGGCTGACCTTAAATCTCTCTTTTAAATCAAGTTTTCAACCAAAGTAGGTCAAAGGTTATATTTTCCCATGCTGTCTCAAAAACGTACTGACCTTGCATCTTAATATAGTGTAACAACTATGAAATAACAAGTCTAAGCTAACATGCTGTTTGGATAGCATCAACAAAGGGGACTGGCATTTGTGACAGGTCAAGGAAGATGCTTTGATGTAGATTGGTGTCAACCTCAAGGAAACCACATTTACAGCCTTCCCAAGGAGGATAATTATTGACTGTGTGCTCAATGTGTGTCAAATGTCCTTATCCCTGCCATACATCTCTGTGATTCTAAGATCCATTATATCACTGACGATTAACAAGAATCAAGATCTCTTCAAAGCAGCAATCAAATATAAGCATTTTTCAATATGCCTCCAGAGTGAAATGTTACTTCAGGGCTGATAAACCATGATGTAAAACGGGGGGAGCAGATTGAATCAGATATTAAGATATTTCATGTGTGTGCAGGTGGAAACCAACTGGTGGCCCCCCCCATCCCCCCATCCCCATCCCCCTCCCCCCAATATTCTTTAATGTTAAGTGAGGAAACATGCATGTAACATTTATATGTTTAGTACGTTTCTCTGAAAGCAGCAATTTAAATTTCGTTGTTGCTCCTGAGAACTCGCATCTAACTTTAAAGTCTAGTTCTCTTAAACAAACCTGGATTCTCTATGAGCTAAAACATGCCATTACCTAACCGATATCTGATAATATTTGCAAATTCAAGAGAGGAAGAGAAACATTTATTATTGTATTGTTACTGGATATTTCATATAGATCACATGGTTTTTGTAACATCAGAAAATAGTTAAATAAATGCTCAATCAGGCATAACTTAGGTTGCTGTACAACATTTTATTAACAAAAATATGTAAAAATATAAACAGTGGATTTACTGTAATTATTGACTTCCTCTCTAAATGTAAAAAATAATAGAGTTACATTTTCTTAACCTACTCTCGATGTAAATGGGATCTGACAGACAGTCCTTTACATGGGAAACCTAGGACCTATTTTTAATAGGGTCCTCTGCCCATATACGTATGTCTCCTGGCTTCAAAGGGACTGTTGATTTGAAGCAAGTCAACCTGAAATACACTTCCACAATAATTCAGGTCAAATTTTATAAGAAAGTATATTGTAGACAGGCCCTTAATAAGCAACTGCATCTTAAGCTTTCAGGATTTCTACTCATCCAAACAATAGTTCATGATAAAAAATCTGAATTCTTAACCTTAAAAACGGTCATTAATGACTGTTTATCAAAGCCTCAATTTAATAGAACAGGTACACAGTCAAAAGACATCTTAATGGGATCAGCTTAGGTTTGATAAAGGGTGCCAAGTTATATATCTGAATTACAATACAGTTCCAGAAATCCCTCTTTTAACATGTGGACCTTGAAATGTGATCTTGACATCTACTTTCAGGTGCTAAAATGGTGCCAAGAAATGCCTGACTATTCAGGCAGTAGTGTGAACTGTTTATGAAATTCATGTTATAGATTTTTCAGAATCTTTCATAAACACATGTGGTTTATTTCCAAAGGAAGCTGGTGATATTTTTTGCCAAGCAATCCACACTGCAACTATTGCCTTCATTGGCATGAGGTATCTGATTTTTGTTTCTCTGTGTGTAAATACTAACCTAGCAAACTGCCAGAACTATTTTGGCCAAGTTTTGTCTCTCTTAAGTCCAACCAGATATATTTTACAGACTAAGTAAACAGTTGCAGACTAACTGCTTCAAACTGTACAGCACAGAACAGCATCTGTACACTTCAACATAAGTCTGAGGAGGTAGAACTGAACCCTGGAAAACTGAGTTATTTCATTGTCAAACCACAATTTCCATAACACTTTTATTTTGCCTTTAGTGTATACTTAAAGGAACCTTCACATCAGAATTTTCATAATAACAGTGTGGAAAGACAGGGATTTATATTTTGTAGAATATCATTCAGAAATAACATTTACATTTTGCCAAAGGGGGTTATCATGGAACTTGTATGTGGAATTTTTAATAATTTAAATGGAATACAGCAAGGAACATAAACCTTAATAAAATAGCAAAAATACGCAGCATTTATCTTAGCACTTGGGTTGTATTTCTTTTTAAATCTTTTCCATGTTAATGGTACTGCATTGACCAAACATTTTGTACTGACATGAAGAGAGTTTAATTTCTGTTGGTTCACAATGGTGCCAAGTTCTGAAATGAAACATTTCACCTTCACAAGATCCATAAGGAATCCTGTCCAAAGTTAAGGAAGGATTACACTTGTACATCATGCTAGAATCACAAGCTCCTTAAATAAATTCATAATTGTTTCTGTAAAATTTACTTTTTAATATTGGTTAGATATCCACCTGGGAAGTAATTCTGTACATGGTTGTGACTAGCTTAAATGTGTAGTGATGGCATTAGAATAATTTTTCACTCAATTTCTTTTAACAGAAACAGAAATTTTGAACAAGAGTGATTTTTTTAAATCTCAATCACTAAAGACAAAGCACTTGACCCTATTTCACAATAAAAATGTGCCAAACCATAGTAAGTACGATGGAACTCAGGTTCAATGGGTCAGGTGACAGAAGTATGTGTAGGTGAGCATTTTGGGTCCAGTGACCATAATATCATTAGTTTCAAGTTAATTATGGACAAGGACAGATCTGGTCCTCGAGTTGAGGTTCTAAATTGGAGAAAGGCCAATTTTGTGGAAATGAGAAAGGATCTAGGAAGAGTAGATTGGGATAAGTTGTTTTCTGGCAAGGATGTGTTCAGTAAGTGGAAGGCCTTCAAAGGCAAAATTTTGAGAGTGCAGAGTTTGCCTGTTCCTGCCAGGATTAAAGGCAAAGTTGACAACCATAGGGAACCTTGGTTTTCAAGGGATATTGGCGATCTGGTTAAG